>NW_016690192.1:2390959-2591127 GCF_001604755.1 Lepidothrix coronata
ACATTTCCTCCCAGGGTTTTTCTAATGTTTTTTTCTGTGTATTTTTAAAAACAGGTTAGAGAGAACAACTTTTGCAATTTACATAGCTCAGCTATCCCTTACACCATTTATCTTAACAGCACAAAAGGTGGCACTTTAAAGAATCCAGGCAGCAAAAGACCTGAACCCTCTTCTCCAAAGCAGTTTGTGGTTCCGAGTGCTGAAACCTGACGTGGGACATGAGCACTGTTGGGAAGCTTGCCCTGTCCAACTGAACAGCTCCAAGAACCACCTGTTTCTGGAAGTGGCTGCTGAACTGGGTGGGAATGCTAACCCTTTGTGTTTGCAGATGATGAAAGCCATGAACAAGTCCAACGAGCACGTGCTGGCGGGGGGCGCCTGCTTCAATGAGAAGGCCGACTCGCACCTCGTGTGTGTGCAGAACGACGATGGGAACTACCAGACACAGGCCATCAGCATCCACAACCAGCCCAGGAAGGGTGAGAGGGGCTCAGCTCTGCCTGGGTGCTGCTGTACCAGTGCTGTGGGGCTTTGGGAATCGGTCACAGCTGGGTTTGGTTCTGTAAGAGGAAATCATTCTGAGCGCTGGCGTTACTGCTGGGCAGCTCTGTGAGTTGGACCTGCAATGTGAGGAGTAGTAACATATTGCCCCATGTGCTCTTCACCCCTTGGTGCCTTATTCCCCTTGCAGAACCCATGAGCTCAGGTGTCAGGGGCACACCGCTTTGCAGGCTGTGTGCAACCCACATCACACTTCTGTGGGTCAGTGGTGCTGTTCTGACTTTGCCCGAGATGTGCTTCAGCAACTTCAGAGATGAAGCAAACATAAAATAAAGCACAGAGCAGTTGCTCCCTTGTCCCTGTGGCAATGCTGCTGGCACAGGACAGCTCAGGACTTGTAGTGCTCCAGAGGTCACAGTGCTGGAACTGGCTTAGGCAACACCTCTCCATTAATAATGAGTTGGCTTTGGCATTATTGGAGGTGCAGGTGAGGTTGTGGTTGCCTGTGCTTGACCTGCACTATGTGAAAGGAAGATCAGATTTAGTATGAGAGAAAGGCAAATAGGAATAACCAACAACAGCAGCAGCAGCATTTTAATAATGCAGCTTCAGGAAACTTCTCATGTTCACCTTAATTAGACCATCTGATTTCCAGGCTATATTTTTGTTACAGTAGGCTGAAAGGCTGCAGCAGCAGTGTGCTGAGAATTTAAATGTGGGTATGGGGAACATTTCTGGCAAAGAAATTGATACAATCTCCAAATGAGAACAAGACAGAGGCCGACGCTGGTGTTTTGCAAGTGTCCCCAGTCATTCCAGCGAGTTCACTGGCATGGGATGTCACTCAGGACTGACGGTCTTGTCTGACTTCTGTTAACTTCACGTGGGGGACAAGAAGAGGGATTCCCAGAAGGAATTTCATGATGCTTAGTAGTCGTTTAAGATAATTTTACTTTGTCAGATGGCTCTGAGCTGTGGCCTTGTCAGTGGGTTGGTGTTACAGTGCAATCCATAAACAGCTCACACAATCTTTGCCAGCTGTGTGGGAACACTTAGAAGTTAATTATGTACTTGGTTACCCAAAATTAGTAATTCTGAAATTTAGAGGTGTTTAGGCAGGGAGAGTGAGAGTGATGAAAAAGGAGCATTCATTAAGCTTGACAAAAACTGTTGTCCAGTTTAGAAACAAACTGGGTGATTTGCCTTTGCATATCCAAGCCTATGATGTGCAATACAGTCACCAGAATTCCAAGCAGCATTTGTCCTGATTTAGGTTAATCACCTCCCTGGCTGATAGAGCTGTGATACCTGATTCTTGTGTAAGGCATTGCTTTGCAAAAGCCTCACTAACCCTCTCCTGTTGTTGTTACAGTGACTGGTGCCAGCTTCTTTGTGTTCAGTGGAGCTTTAAAATCCTCTTCAGGCTACCTTGCCAAATCCAGTATAGTGGAAGGTAAGAACTGAACTGCTTCTTAAAACACATTGCTTTCCTCTTACAGCTCAGCTCTGCAGCTAGCAAGGCTCTGTCCTATGCCTTGGGTCTTGGGATCATCTTGCTGCTTCAGCTTTATCCTACTTTTTAGCAAAAAACATCTTGTTTCCTCTAATGAGGAGGAACGTGTGCAGATGCTGTAAAACAGGGTCACAAGAAAATGAGGGTAAGATATGAAATACCTGGCTTGGGAGCCTGTGACTGGTTCACTGGTTTGGGTTGAATAAGGAAATCGTGAGCCTAAGATATATGGAATGTGTAACCCACCAACCAGAAGAGGAAACCCTGCTGAACTTCCTGTGCTACCCACTGCTCTGCAGTGTGCAGGGTTATGAACGTGCATTGTTTATGTGCTTGTGTGTGGGCAGATGAGAACATGACAAGTTGAGATTGTTGAGCTGGTACCTCTCTGATGTGGTTTGTTGTCAGATCACAGGAATAGAGGAGTAGCTGCTGATGGCATATGCTGGGCTGGGAGCTGTTAATGCCTGTTACTGAGCTGCACAGCTGTGCAGTCACCTCCCTGTAGCTGGGACAGTGCAGACAGGAGTGGGTTAGGAGTTCTCCTTACGGCTTGTGGTGAGGGATGGGAGGTGCCCACACGTCAGGCAGTGGGCACAGCTCCGTGGGGGAGCTGTGAGTGTGCAGCCATGGCTGGGGGTCACCAGGGCTGACAGGCAGCCAACCCTCTGCCAGGCACTGTGTGCAGGTCATTGTGCCATTTCCTGGGTCTGAACTGGGGATTGTGTGAGACAGAGGTACAGGTGGATTCAGTCTGTACATGGGGGAAATGTTTCACTTCTAAGTCATTTCTGCCCTAGTTTGGTCTGGAGATGTGTTTTAGTGGTGAACATGGCTGTGCTGGGTTAACGGTTGAAGTCAATGATCTTGGAGGTCTTTTTCAAACATAGTAATTCCATGAATCCAAAGTTCTGTATCTGTTGCCACTGGCAGGCAAGCCCTGATTTCTCAAACTCTGTCACTGCTTCCAGTGCCAATGGCGGTGACAGCAGAATGGAGGGGGGTCACGTGGGGCTTCTGAGGTTGGCCTTAGAGCAGGTGTCAAATTTTGAGGCAAACTCCTGTGGCCATTGCTGTAGCTGACTTCACCTGGGAGCTGCTCTTGCCCTGACTGTTGTTTGCCTAGTCAGCACTCGGCAGAGCTGCGTTTTGGGAAGATGAGAGTTTAGAAATGGTTTTACGGAGCATTGCTGCCCATGATGCCTAAAAATGAACATTAAACCTTTGTGTTGCAAGCAGAGGAAGGATGTTTGGGGTTTTTTTCTATATAGGCTCTGTTTGGTGTGGCTTATCTTGGCTTATGAGGATTTCTTGGTTCCCCAGATGGAGTGATGGTCCAGATAACTGCTGAGAACATGGACTCTTTGAGGCAGGCCTTGAGAGAGATGAAAGACTTCACTATCACTTGTGGCAAAGTGGATGCTGAAGACCCTCAGGAACACGTTCATATTCAGTGGGTAGAAGATGACAAAAACTTTAGTAAGGGGTAAGTAGAAGAGCAGTCACTTGACCCTGGTGACCGTTTCTGTTAAAATTTTTAATTGATCTTACAAGGCACATGAGTCTTCAAATCAATAGGAATTAAAAGTCTGTGCCTCTCTTTTGAGTGATAAGATGCAATTAATTGTCATGAAAATGGAATTGAGATACCAGAGCTTTGGGGCATCAATTTAGAAAATTGCCAATGCTCTGGATTTTTTGCCATTGCCAATATCCAGTTATTGGAAACCACTAATCTGTGTCCAACACTCAGTGCTGAACCCTGCACAGTGTGGTCACTTTGCTCTCTTGGTGCTTAGTTTGCATTAAGTAGAGCTGGAAATAAAATTGCTGAACATCAACAGTATCTTTGAACACTTGATACTTAAGCCAAAAGAAAGGTGGATTTGGCAGCTTAAGTATTTATGTCAGTAAAGTGCTGTTGGGATGTATTTGATATTTAAAGACTCAGCACCTAGAAAGGGTATTTCTGTAGTTTCAGGCTCTCCAGATCAGTCTTGGGTTTTGTAACCAAATCCTGGGCTGTGTAAGTCGTGTTTCAGGTATTGCTGGCCTGTGGAGTTTACAAATGAACAGAAATCCAATCTGTATGAAACTCCTCTTTGCAGTGGTAGCACCTCAGGGAGGTACCTCCCCCAGCTCTGGAGAGCAGCTTTGTTGGAAATGAGCAGCTGGTTTGTGCATGTGACCCCGTTCAGGGGCTGCCCTGATTCCAAGGTAGTTCTCTCCTGGGCTCTGCCCAGCTCGTGTCTTTTGCTGTGTGGGAACTGACCCTTCTCCCTCCCTTTTGCAGCGTCGTGAGCCCTATTGATGGCAAATCCATGGAATCCATAACCAGCGTGAAGATATTCCACGGCTCAGAGTACAAGGCCAACGGGAAGGTCATTCGGTGGACAGAGGTGAGCCTGTCACACCCAAATGCACAAGAGCCAACAGCAGCACTGGGGCTGCAACCACAGCCTCCTCTGCCTTGGACCTGATCACCCAACTCACCAAAATGAGAGCAGCAAATGCTCCAGAACAATCCTGTGTTGCCTTTCCTGCCTGCGAGGGCAGATACCATGCCAGGATACAACATCCTCCCACTGCTGTTACCCCAGCCTGTGCTGCTCTGGCCCCCTCTGCTGACAGGGGTGTGGAACAGGGGGGGCACAAGAACAGCACTTGGTGACTGCATTACACAAGGGAACAGCTGCTTTCATCTGCATTTGAGTTAAAAGCTGCCTTTTTACACGGAGACAAATCTTAATATAAATTGTTTTTTAAAAATGTTATTTCGAGCCACCTTCTCTGAAATGGTTCATGTTAAAATGAAAGTGCTGTGGCATCAATCACTTCAAAATGCTTGCACAGCTGATGTTACCTGTGACTCTGTCAGCACACAAATGCTGATGTCAGAAGATTTCTTCAAGTGTGTCACTCTGCAGCTTGCCACCTATGTGTCCTTTTTTTTCCCCAGGTCAGAGGGGCTCAAAAGAGACAAGTTCAGTGGCAACAGTAGCTCAGATCTTCAGGCTTGTGCTAAAAATGTAATGTTTCTGAAATTACCATCTGTTTAAAAGCAGTTTTTCATTAAAACTTGGTGCAATACATACTGAATTTCCATAGTGAGGTTTTTGACCAGATCTCAGAGGACAGGACTATTTAAATCTTTCTTCTGAAGTTTTTTTATTTTTTCTCCCCTAAGGTGCCTTGTCTTCAGGGGCTTTTGCTGGCCTTCTCTGAACAGCTCTTCTTTAAGTCTTCATTTGTAAAAGTTTAAATGGCATGTCAGTAACCCAATTTTCTAGAAAAGCCAAGTGTTATGTCTTGTGTTAACTCTTCCCTTCAGGTGTTTTTTCTTGAAAACGATGAGCAACACAACGGTCTGAGTGACCCAGCTGATCACAGCAGACTGACTGAAAACGTGGCAAAGGCTTTCTGTCTGGCTCTGTGTCCTCATCTGAAACTGCTGAAAGAAGATGGAATGACTAAGCTGGGTCTGCGTGTCACACTGGACTCGGATCAAGTAAGTCTTGAATAGTTTTGGTTTAACTGGGGGGTTGTTCCCCAAAGAGGGAATACGGCACGTTAACCAGAATGTTGAAGAAGTACCCATAGCAGATGCTAATCAGGTGGTGCTGGCTGTTGTTTGGTGTTTTGGGACATCCGTTAGAGCTGGAAAGCCAGTGTCCAGCCTGAATTAGCACAGGCTTGACCCCCATATGGCACGAGCAGCGCCTGCTCTGTGCTCAGAGAAGGCTCTGAAGTGGCCTTTTCACCAGCAATTCAAGATAGGAGCGTATTAAACGTGCTCCTGTGTGAGCACAAACCATTGCTCACAAGGTGGCTGCTCCTAAAAGATCCCACTCTGCATCTGAGGCTGAGGAATGGACAGAAGGTCCCCTGGAGGGCTCCACAGCCACAGCTCTGAGCGGAGCTGAGTCCCAAAGGACAGCTGGGCTTGGGCTGGGAGCAGCTGGACTTAGTGTCACCCAGCTCCTAAACACTGCACAGCTTAAACTGATAATGCTGAGTGCAGGTCCTGCTGCTCTCAGTGAGCTGCTCTGGCAAAGCAGTAGAAAAAAGAGGTTTCTTTTGCCCAGGCAGCCATAGGAAACAGAAGTGCAAAAACAAGTGGAAAAGCTGCTTTAGTGCCTGCACTAAGTTCAAGCACCAACTCCTCAGGCAGAGACCACAGCTGCTCCTCTCTCCCTGCCTGCTGACTCACAGCCTCATGCCCCTCTTAAAACCTGCTCTTACTTTGTATTTTTTAGGTTGGTTACCAAGCTGGGAGCAATGGACAGCCACTGCCCTCTCAATACATGAATGACCTGGACAGTGCCTTAGTGCCAGTGATTCATGGAGGGGCCTGTCAGTTGAGTGAGGGGCCAGTCATAATGGAGCTCATCTTTTATATTCTGGAAAACATCTCATAAGAGGACTTCATTTTCTGTTCAGACCTGTTCCAGCAGCAGTTGTATCTGAATCATTTGCACTTTAAAACTGGAAAATTAAGCTTTTGTTAACACTATTGGGGAAGGGGGGGAGGGGGGAGGGACAGTTGTTCCATAATTCTAAATCTTCTATGCATTGTCAACAACCAGAGGATCAGGGCAGCTTCTATACTACAACATGGCTATGCTATCCTTGCAGCTAATCCACTTCTGTTACTGTTTAGAAAAATGTTCATGTTTAAAGACTTACAGTCCTGTACTCTCAATGCTCAAAAGGGTGCAAAGATCACTGGGGCATAAATAAAAAGTGAAACTCCAACCTTGTAGTGTTTGTAGATGGCCATGTAAGAACCAACAGCCAAGCCCTCCATTCTGACCTCATCACAACCTTTGTGGGTATTGTAGACACTGAACAGTAACGTTTACATTATTTTGACCAGATTATTGGTTGAAATACGTTTGGAGAAGCCCTTGAGAACTATGGAAAGATTCCCCAGCCATAACTCCCTTTGTCTGTGTCCAGAGGAGCAGAAGGACAGGCAGGCATGTCTCCCAAGGTTCTGTGACCTGCAGCTGTGTGTGTGGAATAGGCTGGTTTACTTTGTTCCTCTAGTTACCGTAAAGTCCCTCACCTCGGCAGGTTTCTGTAATGTCCTAGAACAACTCTGCTCTTCTGTACCTTGTTTACAAATCTGTATGAAGCAGAGGTAACATTAGCCCTAAAGTGCAGTTATATCTCGTTCCTCCCCCCCCAGTAGGTCCTGCTTTCTAAAGCCAAGCACCACCCAGGGCAGCTGTGTCCCCTCCCTGCTGTTCCCGGTAGTGTAACGCCCGTGTCATGTATCCAGCTTGCACCTCATCCTGCAGCCCCTGTCAGAGCTTACCTGTGTAACAGTGTAGAGTGGCTGTTCCTGCATGTTCTGCTGAAAAAGGCTTTGTGGGCAGCTCTGAACACCTGCACTTGGCCCAGTGCTCTTAGTCTCACCTGGGAGGGCTTTGGGAAGGAAAGCAGCTGCTCATGTCTGCCAGGGCATTAAGAAGCTGAAATTGAGCATCAGCCAGAGGAAATGTGGTTCCATGTTCTTACTGTCTCCATGGAAAGCTGCTAACCAGTGGGAAGAGCTGTAAGCAGGAGAAGGGGTTTGGTTTGTTTAGCCATAGTCATGCAAAGTAGCTCTTGTGAGTCCCTCCCAGGAAGAGGGGTGAAGGTTTCTCCTCCTATCTACAGAGATAATTTATTTGGGAAGAGAGGTGCTAATTTATGGTGAACATTTATGGTGTGTCAGACATTGCCTGGTCCCTCCTTGTTGTCCCTTCTGGGGGAGGCAGCAGGGCCTGGTTTGGTTGTGCTGTGAGTAACACCAGTGTCCTTTCTGAGGGAAAGGGGAGTGCAAGGCCCCTGGGAGACTGAGGCTCTAGTTTTTAAACAAATAAACACCACTGGCTGGGCAAGAGAAAAGGTAACTGCACATAGTGATGTGCACACAGACCAGTGCCTGCACAGAGTGCATTTGGGAATAAATGGCTACTGCTTTTTAAAAGAAAAAGTGAAGTCTGACAAATCCAATGTTCCAAATTAGAGCTGGTACCACCCAGCCATTGGAGAAGGCAGGCAAGGGAACTGGGGCCAACTCCACAACCAAAAGCTGGCCAGCAAGAGGTAGCCCACTCCCACACTTGAAAGGGTGTTCATCCAAGTGAAGCCTTACCTCTGGCATTTGGGAGAAGGTGGCTTAATGCAGCTCGTTTAATGGTTCCTGCTGGGCAAAGCCTAAACTGTGACCCCCCCACTGCTCCTGCTGAAGTGTCTGTGCAGCCCAGCTGGGCTGAGGGCACTTGGATCCCCCTCTGCACGCTGGTCCTGCACTTTGGGTCACACAGCACTACACGGTGTAGGCACCATTGAGCACCTGGAAGAGCATTCCAGAAACTCGGAAATACTTCCTCCTAGAGCCTGCACTCCAGCTTTGCCACAGCAGCGGCTTTCCAGTCACTTTAGTTGCATTGTTATGCTCAATAATGCAGTAAAAGAGGTGAAAAATGTTTATCTTCTCTTCCTTTGCCCCAGAAGTCTTTTAGGTTCGGATTATGTTTGTGCAAAACACTATCAACTGGTGACTGACATGTTTGCTTCAACCATAGCCTTTGAAATGACCTTAATTACCATGTTGTTAAGAAATGAGTACTTGTTTAGAAAAAAACTGTACTTTTAAAATTCAGTTAGTTAACACTGCAAAAAACTGCATATTATATTTTTATTTTCAACATGTAGTTTTGTATATTAAATTTATTGAAATTAAAAACTAAACACTGTATTGTCTTCATCTGCTCAGAAGGACAGAGGCAGCACTGCCTGACCTGTCTGGACTCTGTCCTGTCTCCCACCCTGCCCTTCCAAACCCTCTGGGCAGGAGCACTCGGCTCCCAGCACAGGCACATCCTGCCCTGGGAGATCCCTGGTTTCTGTTCACTCAGAGAGATGTAAAAACACAAACAGATTTAGTACCACTTTTTGTGTGCTGATCAAAAGCATTCCTGAAAATAAGTCATGATCCAGTTTTCTACATGACAAAGAATGACTATTTTCCCCTTCACCTGGAAGAATTTTAAAAGCCTATTCTTGTAAAAAGACAAGGAACATTTGGGAAGCAGCAGAGTTTAGTGTACTTTTTTTTCTTCTTCTTTTTTTAAATTAAAACCTCAACAAAACAAAGGATGAAGGCACAGTACCCTTCTGTGCTGAACAAGCAGTGCAGCAAGCACAGCAGACATCTGGTAGACAGAACAAAAATGTGGGTCTGTAAACACCTGCTGCCAAGGAGCCCTGCAGCCTTTGGAACCTCAGGTGCCAAGGGTGTGCCCAGAGGAAGGACTCACACCGCTAAATTGCTGCCTGACATCTCTCCTGTTTTAGGAAACAAAAAAAAAACCCAACCAAAACAGGCCTGGACAGGAGAGAACAGAAAAAGCAGTAGCAGACTGTTCACTGAACCACAGCAGCTGCTCGGACACTCGGAAAAAGGAATTCTGGTGAAGGTCTTACCTGTGACTTGACCAAAAAGCTCTTGCACTGCCTCAGGGAATTCTTAAGGGGCTAAACTTCTCCCACAGCACTCTGCATAGTTAATGTAACATTCGTCCTGGTGCTACATTAGTAGTCCCACATTAAGGCAACTGTCTATTTTGTGTAGACTGGTCCCAAGCCCTGCAGCAGCACTTCCCAGAGCCTCCCATTTGCCTTGAGGGTATTAATAAGCACTATGGCTGTTACCAAAATAGACATTAGGTTCAGTAGTGCATTCTTTAACATCTTTGGTGCTTGCAGCTTAGCAGCATCTTCTACGTTCCTTCAGCCCACGGCTTCTGACATTCCAATGGATCTGGGGAAAAAAACCACACAAACCCCATCAAAATTAGTTGCTGCAGTATATAACAGATGGTCACAACTCAAGGTGACATTACATGTAAAATGCTGACATGAAGGTTCTGGATGGTCAACTAGAAAAATCAATGGAGCAAAATTATTAAGCTCCAGTGATGGAAAGTGCTTCGGCACAAGGCCAAGTTGTTACTTCAGGTAACACGTCCCTCAGCCTGACTGAGGCTCACAGGACCTTCCTGACCTCCTTGGCTGAGAGGAAACCAATAAAAGAGTCCCTTTGGTGCCCAAATTCAGACTCATGCACTGAAACAAGACCTCTCAACCTGTCCAATTCAACAGCAAAGCTGTGGCAAACAGATGATGTCACCCTGAAGCTGATGAATATTCACTTAACTGCCATTTATAACCACAAACCAAAATGTGCTAAGGAAGAGGGAACACAGAGGCTCTGGGAGATCAAGCAAAGGAAGATGGATCACTTATCAATCTTATTTTCTAAGTATTATTCTAAGTAAAGGTGACACCAGAAGCTGTCCCTGTATTTCAAGTGATTGTGAAGCATCTTTGAGATACAAACTAATCAGAGGTTCTGTAACCTCATTTATGAAATTATGTCAACTCCCCATCACAAATACAAAGAGGAATGGTATTGAAGCCGGAGCTGTGTAATTAGGTCAATGTCAACACGAGACATTATTCAAGCAGAGTTTATCTTTATCTGTAGCCCTGTCAGGTCCTGCCCAGACCCCCTCTGGAGCAGCGTTCGTACCTCACACAGAACTAATGCTCCAGGACCAGCCAGTTTTCTGTAACTGTTTGAAGATCTTGACCACTGAGGGGCTCCCTGAGTCTCACTTTTACCTCCAGTTTCCCACCAGTGGGCTTCCTGCCATCAAAAATCTGGAAGAACCACAAAAAGAAGAGCAGTTAGTGCACATATGAATTACAATGTCAGAGTGCAGAGCCTCAGGCATCCTTGAATTTATCTGCCCACAATCCAAAGGTGACAGAGATCACCTGCAGGGATCAGCTGCAGTGCTGGGAGGGGTCACAGCCATGAGATTCCTCAGATTATAATTCAGCAGAGCAGGTCTCCCCACATCCCAGGCAAGGTACCAAACTCATCTGATACAAAACTGCCCACTGTACACACACAGTTATCCAAATATTCATTTCCCCTTTGTGTTTAATGTTAAGTAGAAGAACACACCTCACCCCCAAAACATACCTCAATGATCTCTCTAACTTCACATTCTGATTCCAGCTTGTCCAGTTTCAAGTGTGCTGTCCCCACCTGCTTGTCACTCCTGAAAAAGGACCTGTTCCAAAGAAACCTTCCTTAAGCAAAGGGTAAGGACTGTCAGGACGTTAAAGAGAAAACAAGCCTAAGTCATCACTATTTGCTCCATCACCACCTCCAGGAGGCTGGGCAGGACATGCTACAAACCTGGGGGCAAGAGGTAAACCCTTAACACACCAGACTACAAAGCACGAGATAAAGAAGCACTCATTTGTTAATTATTCTTGTGCAAACAAGTTAAAGATGAGGACAGCAGTGAAGAAAAACAACCAACTAAACCAGCACTTGGAGTGGCAGCAGCTTCTGTCCCTGCACAGGGAGACAGGGAAAACAAGCCCAGCAGCCAGGACAGGGCAATGCTCTGCTACAGGACAGGGCTGTTTAATGGGACAGGCTAAAGGACTTCCCAAGGAAGGGAATCTCTCAGCAAAACAAACATTTCACAGGCACCTGCTGCTTTTGGCACAGTACTTTCGGGGAAAAGTCACATGAATCATTCTGTTTCATCTTGATAAATCAAAACATTTTCAACAAGTAGGAACATTTCAGCTATTGGTTTGATCCACCTTCATACTGGTAGTTTAACAGTCAAAAACTATCACTACAGACTCTGGAGGCAGGAAAGACAACTGACCATGCCTGCTGTGTTTTAGATAGGAAATCTGCCCAGAATTCAGAATGTTCCTTTTTTATCCACCCTGTTTAAGAAAAAAACAGGCAAGCAAAACCAACGTACAAAAAACCTCCCAAAACACCCACCCTTCTTCTTTTATCAGCAAGAGATATTAAGATATTATCAAGGAAGAATTGACATTTACAATAGACTCTCCATAAATTTTTATATGGAGCCTCATGATCACATCACTGGTGGCAACAGAAGACTGAGACTCTCCATCGATGAGAGTTGACTCACAAAATCATTTAGGGAAGTTCAGACTTCATTAGCTCACATGCTGAATACTTCCTTTACTTCACAAGCACCTTAAAAAACGAGGGATTACATAACTGTATTGCAGTGTGGGGGCACTTTGCTCAAAACTTAGAGGATCAGCAATTCTTGCTGAATTTTTTAAAGCATTTTTTCTTTTTAAAATTCAAGAAACAATGAAGACTGGTTCATCCCTGATCAGTTCCAGGGGGTTTAAAGTGAAGAATGAGAACTTGCTCTAGGCTATGGCTTCAGAAACAGCTCTGGGGAAATCTCCTTTTATCTTCAGAAGCTTTTAGGAGAGGCTCAAGGAGAGACTCTTCTTTTGGAAAAATACATTGCTGGGTTTTTACTTGAAAGTGTTGTTAAACTGAAGTTTAATATATATGACCTGAAACAAGTCTCCTTTGCTCACTGAGCACAAATAATTCTTGGGAGATGGTCAAAGAGCTATCAGAGACTCCAGAGCTACAACATCTACAAAGGCCTTTCTGAAAGTATTCTTCATTTGTAGTCTTAGAGAAAGGCAGGGAGCAGAAAGTCCTTAGGAAAGAGCCTGGATCACTTCATCCTCCCAAGAAGATGGTTGGGGAAAGATGATTAAAAAACATTTTAAACAAATGTAAACACAGCAAAGGAGATCCTGAACAGAGAGAGTGGAGCAGTCAGGACTGACAGAAAAAAAGAGTAAGAAAATCAGCTTTTCTCTCTTCAACAGAGATGCAAAGGGATGATCTGGAGTAAAACAATAGGACTTCAGCTCACAAACTAAAACATCTACAACTTAAAAATCATCTTGGAGAACCTACAGATGATTTCTGCATGGCCCAGAAACAAAGAACAGCACAAAAAGCCACTGAGACAAAACCAGGTTATCCAACATCCCAGCCCAGTCATGGATCACAACCAACTCAGGGATTAGGGAATACAGGCCACTCTGATTTTGAGTAACTCAGTTATGAGCCTGGACAGAGGATGATTTCCCTGAACTATCCACTGTTAACATCCACCTCATTGTCCTGCTCCCTAAGATGAGGGCAGTCTCAAGACAATCTAACAGCCTGAGAACAGTGCTGGGGAAACACTGCAAGATCCAATGAATGAAACAGTATAACTACAAAAACAGAACACTAGTTCTGCCATCATCTGTCATCTGCTTTACTGCTGTTCATGTTTTGCTGCCACTTGTATGTCAATGTTCTGTCAGTTATCCCATGGAACATTTACATTTTCTAATCCTCATGACTAAAACCAAACTGGGTAAAAATCAAAACAACTGGAAGTAAATCTTTGCCTTCTCCATCTCATCAGTTCCTCTTAACACACTAATCCTCAACTCCTCTGTCAGTTATGAACCAGCTTCACTGAACTTGTGCCTTTTTTTCACCCCCACAGGGGAAGCTAAAGAGCTCAGGCATGTTTTGAAAGTTCTCAGACATGAGAACCAGCCAACTCTTTATTGCCAGCTTAGAGACTGTGTTGCACAAAGTTCAGCTCCAACACTTTCCAGCTATTCCTAGAGCAGCAGTGAGGGGGAAGCAAACCAAGGACTTACCCTTTATGAAATACTTCGAATTTAATCCCTTTGGACCGAATCACTCGGCGGAAGCCGCGGTGATTCCGGTTGATGTTCAACTTGAACAGCTGGTTGTATTCTGCAGTTCAGGGAAAGAGAAATGAGAGAAAGCTGGGAATGTGCAGTACTCTGTTATATGCACTCCTCAGACTCTGACTCAGTTTGGCCCATCTGTGAGAGACATTTCACACCACATGAACTCCTCCTCAGGAGGCTCTTCCAGTCATTCCCAAGGTGTGTCCCTGTGCTGCAGCTCACCTGGCACCCCCATGTTACAGCAAGTTACTGGAGAGCCCAAACTGGGAAATTTAGGTTTTTCAGCAAGTAAATAGAGTGTCTGTGAATAAAAAAAAAGGTACCAAATAATAAGGAAAAAGAACAGTAAGGTTGGAATGACTGGGAAGGGGTGTTTTGATTACATAATTAATACTGTTTCAGCACCAAATTCATTAATGAGTGTGGCAAGAATTGTGCCACCTTTTGATCAGAAAGGTTCACAAGATTGTACAACTAATGTTCCAAGACTTATCTGCTCTGCTACCCAGGAACAACCACCTGTGCCTGCCAGCCCAAACACTACCAAGGGGCTGTTCAGCCAGTGCAGAGCAAGTTCCTGGAAGATCTGGAACACAGCTCTCAGTGTCAGACCTTCAGGACTTCTAATCTTAACAGAAAATATATATATATAAAGTCAAAAAATATATATCTATATATGTATCTCTTTTGAGATAAAATCGTAAATAGTAATTTGGATGGTGAATTCAAAGTTTTTCTGATACTAAATGGCTGCTCACTGCAAGAATTGGAAAAAAATAATAGAGCAATAAAATCAACTCAAGAGTGCAAGAGGATTAATTCTAAAAGGCATGATGAGTCTAACACCTGTACTCTATGGCAAGGCCAAAGGGGGATTTTCAAAAGGTACAAAGGGAGTGTTTTTGTTGGTTTCAAGACACGCTGTCTCATAAAAAAAAAAATCATCTCTTTCTGCAACGATGCTTTGTCGGGTCTAGAAACATATCAGCCAATCAGCCAAAATCATGACAGAACTGGCAATCTCACAGGACACCATGTCTGACTGAAAAATATCTGATCCATGGAGATATTAAAATTAATCATTTAACTTATTTAATAAATAAAATTTATTTATCTGGCCCATCTGCCAGCAGAGTTGACAGCAACAGCTGGAGCACGACTGGTAACGCCATGATTTCACTAATCCAGGACACAACAACCACCACCAATGTTGGGATGAGGGTGAAAAAATTGCCAGTGCAGCTGGACTTCACCCTGCAACAAACCCTTTATAAGAAAGAAGAACACAGGTGGTGGGAGGCCCTCTGGGCTGAGTCACAGGATGAGACCAGCCTGTACTGTCCAGGAGTTCTTAAGGTGCAATGTTTTTCTCACTGTTCCAAAAAAAAAAGTACTCACCTGGAGAATTGTTATTGTTAATTACAGGTGTTTTACTCTTTTGAGGTTGTTCCTATTAAAAAAAGAGACACACAT
The DNA here is from genome assembly GCF_001604755.1 of Lepidothrix coronata. Lineage (NCBI taxonomy): Eukaryota > Metazoa > Chordata > Aves > Passeriformes > Pipridae > Lepidothrix > Lepidothrix coronata. Next base: position 2,406,105 of record NW_016690192.1, read on the forward strand.
TACATAAATCCATCAGTTATTGTTTTAAAATACAGAGTAGTGACCATTTTTATTATCAGCTCTACTTTATGCCTATACAAGAAACATGAGGTTTTAGGGGGTTATCTGAATGATAAGAAGAGACATGGTACATTCAAGACTAAAATACTTGGATTTCATTGTGATAACAAGCATAGCACTATATAAAGAATAAGCCAAAACATTACATTAAATAGAAGAGCCCCAGATAAGTTAAATGATCACAGTCAATTCAGTGCAATCCCCATGAAGTCCCTGAGTGTGGCTGTTACACTCCATGACAAACTGTGCACGTTCCACGACACCGTAATTCTGCTCTTCCTGCAAGAGCTGGAATAATAAGCTACACAAGGAATTCATCACAAATCATTCAGGGAATTGCCCTGCTATTATTTTGCCTGACAATCAATCTGCCACCAAAATGAATTAACTTTTAACCTAAAGCAGAGTACAAACTAAATCTCTGGGGAATGAACAAGGACAATGTGACCTAATTATTGCAGCTACTTTGCAAAACTGATTTCAGCTACGAAGGAGAAAGGTGGTGTATTTGACTTTTGGCTAAGCAGCTGAGATCTGCTTTTCTTTAAGTAAAGGAAAACAGATTAAAAGCAACTATGCTGATTCTTACTTATCTCACAGAAAATTATTCACACAGACCAATTCCGTTTCCAGCCACCCTGACGAGGTGACTCCTTTGTTAAGGCCTTGAGTAACTCAAACTGAAACACAAACCTGCTCTGACCATCACCAATTCCCCACAGGTAATTGAATGTATTATAGTGGAACTACTGCAAAATTTATTAGGAGGTAAAAGTCCAGGCTTTGCACTCTCCCAGGGCTCAGCATTAGTCCTGTAAGAGCAAGGTTTGGTTTTGCACTACACAGAAGGCAGCAAAGCCCCAGCACTTCTACTGACAGTAAGACTAGTCAGCCCCTCCTCAGGTGCCCTCCCAGCTCTAAGGTTTGAGTATTTTTCAGACCAGAGACTGCTTTCAAAGGTGAAGGGAAGACACTGGGGAATTCCAAGGAAAGAAGTGATATATATGTGTATAGATATTTTTATATACATACACATACATACATGCACACACACACAAGTATTAATTAGTAAAGCCAAGAAACTTGTATGGTCCAAGACCTTTCTCCAGATACTCATATTTATATTTGATAATTAAATCACCAGGAGCCACATGCTTTTATTTGATGACAACGACTAACCCTTTCAATTAATTTCTCTAATTAGAAGAGATGCCCCAAAGCAGTGCCTTTAGAAGGGACTCAGAGGCAGATCACACCTGAGGTGGCCCCTCTCCCCTGTAACATCACCTGCAGAAACAGATTCAGTAGTTCTGTTCCTCAGAAAAACAAATCTACTTTAAAGGTAATTCCAGGCAGGATGCCTAGGAGTGTCTTCCCTTTCCCTGGAGCCCCCAAAGGCTCCTGCAGTGGAAGGGGTGAGGAACAGCAGAGCCAGGACACACTCACCGCACTTGGGTACTGGAATTCAAACTTCACAAACGCATCCAGATCTCTGGGGGACACACCTGAGGGAGACAAAGCCAACCCAAACAGCCAATACAGGGGTTGCCATTGCATCTGGAATGCTGAGCAGGATTTTCAAGAGCATATAACTGACTTTCAGCAAGACTCATGTCCTATCTCTCGGCAGCTGAAAAATCCACCCATCAAACCCAAATCCATAGAAAGCTGGCACCCAAAGGAAAACAACTGCTTTTCTTTATGCTGCTGGTAGTCCTCAGACAGTCTAGCACAGAGGGCTTACAAGCTCCCAGGAACAAGGACTAAAGGCAGTAACATTGGCAGGATCCTGTCTATTGAAGGGTCAGAACACATCGAGGTGGTGCAATCTTAAGGCAGGCACTCATAACAAAACAGGAAATAGCCAGGAAACAAACTATGACCCCGTTATGAGTGAACCCAGAACAATTTAAAGTTCTCCCCTGTGTGCAGATGGAACCCAGATTCTCTGTCTGCTTTTTAAAATACCGTTTAAAGTTTTTTTGGGGGGCTTGAGCCCAAAACCCGGTGATTTTGTTTTAATGAACGTTGGCTGCAAAGGTCTTGATTCCTAAAGTGTCTTCAAGATAGAGAAATCTCATTCCCCACTACTTTCCTCACCTACTCAGAGGACAGAGCCCCCCTGCCCTTTCGAGTACACACCTGGAGGAGCTGGTAGGTTTATCCCCCTGACAATAAGAAGGTGCATTTCTGTGCTGTTGAGCTCAGAAAATATCCTGTGAATAAACAAAAAAAGCATAATCACCCCATAGCCATCACTTGATCCACTACCAACTAGGATGCCATAGGTATTTGGCAGACCTTTCTCAACAGTGCACTCCTACAGAAATCACCTTCACAAAATACAACAGAGCAAGGAAAGAACACAAACAGAGCTAAAAATATCTCTCAGGCATGCCAGGAACAAAGCCCAAAAGGCAACAGGATTGAGGGAGAAATACAGAGGATGGAGGAGTGGCTGAAGTAACAGAATGTAAGAGATGAAGCTGGAGGTGTTTTGAAAAAACAACCCAGAAAAATTCTTTGTATTTAAGTTGATGAGAGTATCCTTTCCTAACCCTGCGTGCCATCTGAGTTTGCTGAAGCCCACAATTCCCTAAACAGGAGTGAAAGATCAGAAAAGTCATTCCAGCCTGCCTGAGAAATCCTTTTGGTTTTCCACACCTTATCATTTTAAAGGTTCTTTCCTCAAAGTGATGGCTTGGAGGATCCATTCCTTGTGCTCGTGCAAGCTGGAGGATTTCCATGTCCTTTTTACAGCCTTGTGCCAGTTTCTCAAACCTATAGAAAAGGAAAAAAAAACCAATAAAAAAGCTACACCCACACTGGGACATGAAACAGCATTCTGCCAGATACAGGCCCCAAAATAATCCCAGACCAGAGCTCTGAGAGCATCCTAGAAGTGCAGGAGTCATAGTTACTGACCCTTTCACACAAGGAGAAACTTTCCAACCCAATCCCCAGCATCCTTTGGGGTCAAGACTCAAGCCTGAAGTGGCATTGTGGCATGACTAAAAGCAGGCACTGGGTCTTACCGAGTTGTTTCTGCTACGTTTCCCAGATGCATGAATTGCTTGGAATACTGCAAACACCTCTGAAACACAAACAGAACCAAACAAACACAGATGAGCCTCACACACACATTCATGATTGGAAGAGGGTTTTGAGGTTCATGACAATCTAATTTAAGAAAAGCCAAGAGTTCTCCCAAGTCACTCAAAAACATCCACCACCCCATCCTTCAATTCCAAAGCTGAGCACAGTATTTCTTTGAGCTGTTCTCCCTATTACTTTTTAATCACTTGATTTGTAGATATGAGGCTCACCCAAGGACTAGTCTTAATCATTCAAAAAACTATTTTCAAACTTGAGCATTCATATTTAACACTGATAATTCGATAGTCCCAAGCCTTCAAGCACACCCTCAGGCTTCAAATAACAAGAGAATCCAAGTCTGAAAATTCTCCTTTTTAGGACACACAAAACCGTAAGTATTTTAAAAGAAAAACAAAAGACCCCACAGAAACAACGATGATATTATTATATTAATAAACCCCAGAGAAATGTACAAAAGAAACCCCAAAACATTTATTAAAAAAGATAAAATGGTCACCTCATGTTGGTCCTTCAGCAATTTTACGAGCTGTGCATATACTTCATCTGCTTTTTGAGACAGTCTGACATCTTCATGGTGCACAAAGATAAAATCGCCCTCATCATCTGTAGGGGGTGATGGCAGCTGCAACACAAGAACACCACATTGCAGAGCTCTTATAGGGCAAAGTAAGCACTTACATGTCCAAGAATATGAAAAAAAGCAGAACATTACCAGTGCTACTAACCTTGGAAATGTCCACAGGTTTGCCACGTTTGGTTTGTTCAATCTTTAGGTCGAGGCCCTTCGCTGTTCTGAGATATGTCTTTGCCTGTTCCAGGTTATTTTCCCTCTTTGCTTTGATGGCCGCCTTCAGGTATTGTTTTTTCCTGTTCTCCAAGAATTCCAGCTGCTCCCTGACTGAAAAACAGTTGTACAGAAACCCTCACTCATCTGACACTGGCAATGCCCCTGAAACAGGTTTCCCATGTTCAGTCTGTAGCCAGGAAAAGTACAGTGAAAGTACAGACATCAAAGTACAATATCAAATATCAAAGTACAGATATCCTTACAGAGTGCAATGAGGAAATATCCTTATTGCAAAGGACATTGCAATAAGGGCATTTCCTTATTGCACTCTATTGTTTCTTGGACACTTTCAATTTCAAGCATTAGAAAAAGTAACAAACTTCCTTCTCTCATAGCATCCTTCACCAAAATCCTCATATGACTTCAGAAGTGTCACAAGTGTAATTACAGCCCCTAATGTGCAGGCAGGAGACAGACCCCAACACAGCTGATTGGTCCAAAGCAGCAGCTGAATTCAAACTCTCAGTTTGCCATGGTAACTTCTAAAAAACAGCAAATATTATGAGTATCCTCTGGACTCATTCCTTCCCTCTCCCCTGACATGCCAGAAAAAAACCTCAGATGAGCCACTTCAGACATACTACCTCTGCTTATTTGTAATTCCTTGCCCTCTTAGTTTCTCATTAATTCTTAAGTCTCCTTTTTCCTTTCCAAAACACTAAGGACAACTACACAAGTGAGGCTGCTTTATATTGTACCAGGTTGGTGCATCCTGCCTCTTCCTCATGGGAAATGAAGCAGCAGGAGCTGATTACAGCTGTTCCCAAAGATACTCATGATGTATTCACCACTGCACTCTACCCATGGTTACACAAGCTGAACAACCCCTGCAAGAGGTGCCTGTCTCAGCAAATAAACACCCCAGTGCCTCTCACACCATGGTCACTGCTGGCAGATGATGACCAACCTACCCCCATCCTGGAAGAAGAGCCAGAAGCTGTCCTGCTGCTGGGAGCAGTTTGCCCAAACAGCTAAACTCAAACTAATTAGAAAAGGGAGTTTGCCCAAACAGCCCTGAGACAACCCCCCCGTGTGTTCTGTGAGGCTCAGTCAGAGCACAGGTATTTTCAAAGAAAATCTGTGGAGCATGGACCTAGCTAAGCCACTAATACAACCAATCCCAGCTCCTGGACTTTCCTGGCATAGGCCTTAGGTGCAACTGCTCCGTTCCACTCCCACACCTGCCCACACTCTGCACTTTTCAGGAAGAAAAATACAGGATTTTTACAGTGGATTTATCAGCTTCGTAATTCTGAGGGGATAAAGATAACATGAATGCACTTTGCCTAGTGAAATACACTTTTCAACAGCAAAGTACTGATATTTTGTTGGAAAAATCATGTTGGTATGGCTCTGTCCAGGTTCTTGTTGCACGTACTGGTCTTATTTTAGAATACTTGAAATACCCAGGATCGATTACTGTAACACCAGAGACCAGGTATTATCAATTCCTTCACTGCATAAATCCAGGGCAATTCACTAAGGAGATTAATATGTCAGCTAAAATTGCAAAACCCAGGAAACTCCTGAGGATTCATAGATTTTCAAAGCCAAAATGGACAACCACTACTTTAGTGGTCTTTATAAAACAAGTAATGGAGTTTTCTAGAGAGAAGATTTATGAGATAATCACAGGGGCACTGTATAAAAAAGCATTTGCACTCTCCAGAAGAACCTGCATCAGCCAACTAGGCAGCTCTGCTTCATCCTGAGGGAATCAGCCAGGGAAGAACAGGAGGATGGGATTACAGTCAAGGCATCAGCGAGAGCCTGAGCAGTGCCTGTGTGTGCCCAAATCCCACCGTGAGGTGGTGGCTGTCCCTTACTATCTGTACAATTAATCTTGTGCAGACAACTGCTCAGTGACCTCAGCAACAGGCAGCCCAGTGATTGATGAAGCACTGCCAGTGTGAGATCCCTGGATGAAGCAGCAGGCAGAAAGCAGTGTGTGATGCAGGGAGCTCCACTGGATCAATGAATAATTCACACTGGCAGCCCTTTAATGAGAGTATATGCAGAGTTCTACTGTGAGCAAGTTAAACATTATGAATCGATACACTTGTTACATCAAAATTAATTAAAAACTCAATCACCCATATAATTACACATGCTATCTCTGTGAAATAAAGCTGCATGGCTGGTCTGGATCTGCCCTCCAGCAGATGTACATACTGGGGCTCCTGTCAGAGGAAATCTATGCCACGCACTCACAGGCTCATACCTAAACCATAATGAAAAAGTCTTTACCAAGGTATTAAACTGAACTACAGCGAACAACCGGCATGTGGATCACTGGGAATGGTGATCCCTTCACCTTACCAGCTGGAGGGAGATGATCCAGGGACTCTGCCTTGTCCAGGGTGGAGGGTGATGCAGCTCGTTTCAGGTGCTCAGGGGAGCTCTCCTCAGCTACAGCAGACACTGGAATGGGCTTCACAACCTGAGTGGGTTTCCCAGGCAGCTGGGCAGGCTTCTTGGCCACTGGGGCCTGGGGCAGAGGTTCACTCTGACAAAACAAGGAGAATTTCACATTAAACACATAAAATCTATTCCAGAGCTGAGGACAGCACCCCAAACATCAACAACCGTGGCTATCACTGTATCAGCCTTCTGGTATCCCTTTGAGGGGAGCATAGCATTCCAGAAGCAAATTTTAGCTTCTGGAGGTAGCTGACCTAAACAAGCATCAAAACTCCACCACAGACAGAATAAAAAGAATGTTGAACAACATTGGTGGTGATTTTTAAAAAAGCAGCTCCATGCAGAAAAAAATCATCCAGGAATTCTCTCCATTAAAAGCTACTCGAGGTGAAAGCACAAACAACTGTCAACCAAATCTAGAGAGAGAAAGAAATCAAACCAAAGTCTAAAGGCTGGTGCAGCCTGACAAAAAGCAGTAAGTATTGAACATCCTGGGGAAGAACAAACATGGGAAGCTACTGGGATGCAGGATAAAAGCACAGATTTAAGTACTTTAGAACAATGTAAAGGGGTGGAGGGGATCTGAAGTGTTTGCTTTGAAAATAAAACCCACATACAAGACAGCTATGGAAGAGTCAAACCCTGGATTCAGACTCTGAAGGTACTGACTGTAACAACATCTCACCTCTCTGTGTCCCCTACAATACAATGCAAACTGCAATTACTACTGAGATCCTGTACTCTTCAGATTTTTGGGGTCTTTTGGGAAATGTATTTCATCTCAGTACCCTTCCCTGGAAATCAAACAGCCTCGTGTCTGCTGCCACAAGAGAAGCATTTCAACTTTTACATGTCCTACTAGGAAATACTGACCTCCTCCTCTTCATCATTCTCCTCCATGTTTGCCAGTTTGCTGGCACTTTCCAGAACAGCGGCTATTGTGCTGCCACCATCTGTTGCTGCAACACCGGGAAGAGGGGGAAACCCTGGATAGGAAAGGAATACAGAAATAGAGAGTTGCATATGACCTACACTATGTCTTTCATATTTCTTGTTTTCTGTAAAACTGTTTCTATCCAAATATCTATTATCTAATATATTTTGGAATTCAGTGTAACCAGACTGAGGTCAAGGCCACAAAGCCTTGCTAGACAAAGTCTGAGTGGTGGGCTTAAGATCAGATCTCTCACAGAAACTCAGGCTTAAAGGGATAGAGTAAAATGATGCAATAACAGAGCAGTTTTCCAAGCTTAGCAACTGGCAGCCAGCCAAGGAACCTCACAACCTCAAGACTTCAGTAGTAAAGATGTCCCCAGAACCAGCAAAGAATTTAGTCTCATTTTTTCCCCCTCTCACTGCTGCCTCACCTTAGCAGGTAGAGAGTCCAGCAGAAAATTAGTGCTAACCCCGAAGTAACAAACAATCCAGTGCTGACAGATGGGTAACACAGTCTCTGCTGAAAAGCTACTGCAATGCAGAGGTTGCAAAGTAAAACAGAATCAAAGTAGTTAAATGCAAAGTGTATGAAGAATAATTATTTTCATTGTTTTATTGTTCTTTTAAGGATGGGAAGAAGATAAACTCCCACATAACCAGTTTAGTGTCAGCTTCAAACAAGAGACATTCAAAGTCCCTACAATAAAATGTCTTAAGATTTCTCTCATTTAATGTGTAGCGGACATTCTTGCTGCCAGTCTCATGAGAAGTGTTAAGAAATAATGACTAAACTGCTTCTAAACCTGGAGATGGCTGCTCTGGGGACAGCACAAATCTGAGGTACTCAGGCAGGCAGAACACAGAACCCTGTGCTGCTGCCCCCTGTGACATTCAATCCATTACTCAGCAGCATTTCTGTCTCCAAGGATGACAGGGCTGGTACTTGTCACCACCCAGATGCAATGAAAGGCACTGCCAGCCCAGGACAATTGACTTCTGGTTCAGTGGCTGCCTGAGGGTTGTCTCAGTGTAAATCCTATGGCCTCTAAATGATGGCTGAAAACATGCAGCTCATATGTAAGGAAATGGAGGAGTTCTCCATGTTTCCAGAGGTGTAAATATGGAGTATGGAGTACCTCACCCTTACAGAAACTGGTGTTTACCAAAAAAGGGATTATGTTCCAGAATAAGACATGCTAAATGCCCTTTCATGGCCAGCTCTAAGCAGGGAACCTTCAAAGTAGTCCATGACCTGACAGAGCTGGCACTGCCCACTTTCCTACCACTGCAGTGCTGCCACTGCAACATCTGACGGTGACAAAAATGCCACAAGGTCCGTGTCTGTTCTAACTTAAAAAATCCAGGCATGGCTTTGCAGGGCCAAGTGTATCTTGTAGAAGAACGCATCGGGCACAACATAAAAGCAAAGATGCTTCCTAGGGGAGAAATGGTATCATGCAAATCAGAGGCAGAGCATTCACAGCTGAGCTTGCCCAAACTTTTACAGACACAGCACTCTTGTGTTCTAAAGAAGATAAACAGGACAGTGTCTCCAGAAGAAGGCTCAGTTCCTGCCTCAGTGTGACCATGGGCATGATTTGTTTTGTCTCTGTAGACTACTTTTACCTGCTATCAAACAGTCAATAGGCAGGAATATTCACCAGTGTCAGTGTTTGGGAGTACATCAGTAAGCAGTTTCACATACCATCAAACAGCAAGGCCACCCTACTCACTGAGAAAAAGAAGGAGATGTCCCACAGGATGAGGAGGCAATATCTGCAAACCCCTTCTGAGCCCAGAAGGTATGCAAAAGTTTAGGTATTAGGGCATTTTATGTTCACACTTACCAGGAGGAACAGGTAGCTCAGAAAAATTCACTTTTCTCCCTGCCTTATGGGCTCTTATGGCATCCTGGTATTGCTGCAATCAGGAAGACATACAGTGGAGCTGACTATAAATTAGCAACCATTTGTATTTAACCAGCACAAACACTGTAGAAGACTCAGTATTTTGCTACAATATGTGCATTGTCTCTCTGTCTTTCTCCAAATGCTTTCCAGCTTCCCTACTGGACCTCTTTTCAAACAGAAGGACAATACACAAATTATTTCAGCCTTGAAAAAGTCTTCAGCAAGAGAACTAGTTCAACTGCCTTTGCTGGACACAAACAGCCACAACTCTGGCTTTACCTTGGCAATCCTGTCGTGCATCCTGCCCTTCCGCTCATCCCCGCTCGCTTTGGCCTGTGCTGCTGCTGATTTGTACTTGTCCAGGCGCTGTTGCAGTGCCTCCAGCACCGTTTTTGGCTGCTGCAGGGAATCTTGGAACGAGACAGACAATGAAATGCTATATCATGAAGATTTCAAAACATACAAGCTGCCTTTTTACTCCCCTTCCTCACTTTCTGCAGTGACAACACCATCACTGGGAAGTTTTATTATGAACACCTTTGTTCTAAAGGAAGTTCATTAACCTTTACTTCCACTACTGATCCAGAATAAAAGTACAGATGGGATCAGCAGCAAACAATACTCAGGAACATTAGGTAGGTTTACTCAATCCTGCTGCAACTCAGTGGGACAGGGCAGACCTTAAAGTGCCTTCCCACCTGTATTACTTCCACGACTTGCTACAAAAATCCAAAAGTCCTACCTGAAGCTTCTTTGGACTGAGGTTCAGCTGTTGCAAGATCCTGGGAACTTCCCACTCGAGACGGTACCTTTTGCTTGGATGCATCTTGTACGTTTCCAAAACTTTCAAGATCTGCAAAGCAAGGAAAGCGGGAAGTTTCACAGTGTGTTCCATGTAGAGCAAGTCAAGACATGATACTCAGAAAACCATCAATTTGATCACATCAACTTCCTGAAAGATTTTTTGCTTCAAAACAGTATCTCCATGGCTAGTTAAGTCTAAGGTTCCCACTATTCAGAGCAAATGCTTTATAACAGAAAATCTCCAGTGCTGATTTAATATGGGTTAGGGTTGCTTGAAGAGGAAAAAAAAGTAAAAACAGTTCAAGTATTCTAAGAATTCTCTCCCCAGAATATAACTTCTTGTCTTGGCAGATGGAAAGAGTGAACAAGACTGCTAATTGACTAAAATATCCTAGTAACAAAAGATTTGCTGGAAAAGGGAAGAAACTAATACCACCAATTCAGAAACTCCAGTTTCTGACATTGTATAACAGTAGGTATTTCAGAAAACTAAATATTATTTGCTGCAAAAGTCTTGCAAGATTATGTGTTTGGTGAAGTTGCTCTGTAATGCCATTTAATGATCAGTTTATAACTTGTGTCATGAATCTCATGATTTACTGAAATAATCTGTCATTTAGTTTGTTAGAATAAAACAATCTACTAAAGGAAATTGTTTAAACACTGGACTGCACAGACCAAGTATTAACTGTTGAGGATATGGTAACTATTTAAAAAAAACCCAAACTCTCTCTTACTAGGAGTAAGGTATCTTTGATATTGGTAACTTTCTTAAAAAAATTAGACTTTACTGCACTGCAATATCTTCATTAATTTCTCAATTTGGATGTGATGAACTTCTGTTTAAACACATAACACCATCAAATATTACAGTACACTTTAAGAATGTGCCATTATCCTTCTTTCCTTTCCACTTCAAATAGTGGTTATGATCTAAAGTTACAAAACCAGGAATATTAGACATCAACACTTACTTGAACCTGTAATTCACAGAGTAACTTCAATATAAGTAATCATACCTCATTTTCCATCATTGGTCTTGATTAGAATGTGGATATGCAGAAAGCCTCAGACCTAAATGATCTTCAGTTCTTTTTATAGTTGTGCAATCAAAAGCAGAATCATTCCATTACAGCACAGAGACTTCTGAAAAGGTTTCCTTAAGACAAGCCTTACCCTGAGGAGACGGGGGCATATTCTGGAGGTCTATTGGCTGTCCACTGTCCAAAGCTTCCAAGACCACATTAAATTTCTAATGCAGTAAAAAAACAAACATAAGATTTATTCAAGTATGTCCAAGACTTGCCAGCTGCCACAATTAGTATCTGCCACGTGATGCCTGGGGGTACAGCAGAGAGGATGTTCAGCATTCAGGATTTTCTGTGTGCATACCTTGCCTGCCCTCATGTATTCCTTTGCTCTCTCCAGGTCCCCTTGCTGCTTGGCTTTTAGAGCTGCTAATTTGTACTCCTTCTGCCTCATGAGCAGCATTGCTCGCGTGCTGCTGCGCTGGAGATCTGTGAGGATGGAACAATGCTGAGACACACAGAGTACCCCAGATGTGCACCCCTTGCTGTGCCCATCTATGCCAACCCACATCTGAATCAGGCATTTTACAGATATTCTTCTTCCTCCAGTCAGAGGTCCTACCAGACCCAACAGTTCCACTTTTCCAATTTAAAAAAAAAAAAAAAGGTCTTTCAGTCAATATCTCAAAACTATTCAAAGGTTGGAATTCCACATGTCAAATACTGAAGGAGAAACTGTAGCACAGGAAAAGTTAAGGGTACTGATACCATGCATATAAGAGCTCTGCAATAACAACTGATTCCACTGCCAGAAATTCAGCACTCCATGGAGAGCTCTGAGACATTCAGCAGGGAAGCTCCAACACAAGCAGTGCTTTGCTACACAACACAAACATGAGGGAAGAGGTAGCATTAAAACAGTGTTGCAACTGCTTCTCCTCTCAGGTCACAGTACCTGTTTCCACAGCAGGGTAAGTGGCAGCACGACCTTGTAGAGACTCTGATTCCAGCTGCTCCACTGCCTCAGGAGAGCTCTGCTGCTCATCATCTGCAGCACACTCAGCTTTATCCTCTGGGGAATCTCCTGAATTCTCTGGTTCCACTCCTGTGGCTTGAGATATGTAAGAACTCTTTCCTGTTGCAACAGGAGGTGGCATTTCTTCCTCATTGATTTTTTTGCCTTTCTTCACTGCAGCCAGCATGGTTTCCAGTGTCTGACAGAGATGGAACAACAATAGGCACTTCCATCAAACACATTACTAGCATAAAATCACTAAAACAAAAATTCATTCCCTTATATGTGATGGGATCTGTTACACACTACAGATTGCTGCCCTTCAGCCCCCTGTTTTTCTGCAAGGCCAACTTCAGCACCAGGGAAAGGTGTCCAGTTATATCAGAGCCACACAATGCAAAGGATATGCTACCCAAACTACATAAATTCAAGTACTTCAACACCCAGAACTATTGGATGTGACCCAATCAAGTTTATCACAGAAAGTCATCAAGGAAGCTGTTCATACCAACTGCAGAAGGATTTTATGTCTTTAAAACAAAATGAAACACACTGCTCTGAAAGGTCACTGCCTATGTGGATTTAGGGAAGGAAACCCATTTAATGCAAGGAAAAAATCCATTAAATACTAACGAAGGAAATGGAGCTTTGGCTGGTGACCCAGGGTAAGCAGATCTCCCCGTTTGCAACTGGGGTTAACTGCTGCTCCTTTTCTGAAAACCCTTCCCCCCCAAAATATTACCTCCCACAGTATTTTTATTTTTTTAAATTTAATTTAAGGTTCAGACAAAAGATCACCATGAACTTGAATCCAAAACAAAAGTTTTACTTCTTGCATGTCCACAGAAACTGAAACAGAAGCACAGAAAGACAACGACGACGAAATCCCATCAGTGCCAGAATCACTGCTATTTTTGGTCAGCCATGACATTGTTTGACCTATTAAGTAACTGGCAGAGATACTTTAAACTGACTGTGAGATTGGGGTTCAGACCAGTACAGCAACCCACACACGTGGGGGATGACAGACTGACTGGAAATGGAATTAAACATTAAGCTTAAAGTTCACGGTTCCAAGAACTACGTACAAGAGAGAACTCTACACCATTTGACGGCATATCATTGTGCTAATTAAGGAACTCTGACCTGTGAAGTGAGATCTAGTTTATTATGCTTGGTTACACTGCTTAGGCACAGGGAAACTCCCCTTCCCTGAAAAATAAAGGAAGTGGCAAACAGCACACTAAGCTTCATTACTGGACAAAATAGCTGCTTTGCCCATTCCTCTTGCTCTCTGAAAGGTCAGGTGGTTTCGTGCACATTCCTTTCAGAGCTGGCAGGCAGGGGATACACAGGGACATTTTTCTTGGCCATTTCCTCCCCTGGGTTTGGCCTGAGTTGTTCCCTTTGTACCACAAGACACCTGGTATCTAGTGAGCCATGACACCCTTCTCTCAGAGCACAGCTCTGAGCTACAAAGCTTTGCTCAACAAGACAGAGCTGCTGCCTGAGGTGATGCAGGGGAGCAGACGAAAGCAAACAGGGAAATCCAGGCCCTGCACAGCAGTAATCACCAAGCACCACAACTCACTGCAAGCACGCCACCTGCCTGAAACCAGGCAAGGCTGAGGAACCGCTCTGTGCTGCAGCTTTTAATTTTCTGAATGAGAAATCCCGTTCTATTCATTTTCAAGCACGGTCAAGACACTCAGGGAAAGACATCCCTTCCCTTTGTCTCACAGAACTGAGCAGAAGGTTAGTACCCAAGAAAGGCAACAGGGATGAACTGGAATGTGTATGTCCTAGGAAAGCTCCTGAACTTTGCTTTAAGGTAACACTGAACAGTCACCACAGGTCCAATCCAGATCCTGACTGGTGGGTTTAAATCCAGCATGTACCACAAATCCTGCCTACAGCTACCACTACCCACACTCAACAGCAACAAAGTTCATGCATAAAAGACAGCTGAAGTTACACCTTATCTGTGTATTTGCTGTATCAGGTTGGTAGTAAGAAACAACAAACGCTTTTAAAGTAACACAAGGCATATCAAGATCCCTCTCCCCTTTCAACAAATTCACACCCCTGGAAAAGACCACAAATTCATGCACCTGGAAAGGCTACATTTCAGAGAACTGCCTTTGCCTCCCCCTCACACACCTGGTGAAGCCAACTCACCTTCAGGCCTCTCTCGTAGCGGCGGATTTTGGCCCCCTCACCCGACTCCCTGGCGTTGGAAATCACTGTCCTGTAGTCAGCAATTCTCCTCTCCAGGGTCTGCTGTAGCTCACTGGTAACAGCAGGAAGTGAGGAGGTCTCAGAAAAAACAATAAAACAAGTCAAGAAAACTTATTTCATCCAGCTACACAAGTTTTCCCACAGCACTGAAATACAAATCCTCCTGCTCTACGCCCGCTCCCGAGAACTGGGCGCGCAAGGAAGGAATAGCCCTAAAACAGAGGAGTGTTTGTGTGGCACTAATGGACCCTGGATCCACCTCTGGGCTTTCCCTCAAAGGCATCATAGAGAAGAATGGGTGGAGACATCTGGAAAACTCACAGTCACAGGGTAATTGGAGCCATGTGGTCAGTGAGTAGGTGAAGAGAACAGTAAAGTCTCTCAAACACACACAACAGAGGGTGTGAAGGGGTATTTTGGCACAAATCCTGATTTTTTTTCCTTTCTTATTTTTAAAATATGCTAGTTTGCTCCCTTCTGGGCTTCAACCTGCTTCTACAACAAGAGCTCTTTTTCCTCCTCCTACAGCCTGGAATTAGTTCAGTGACAAAAGCAGCCTAAGCAAAGTTATGAGTAGCTACTCAAACTCTCCACAGCTAGAGAGACCCTACAGATGGCTACTGATGTAATTATTGCCATTATTTCTACAGAAACTCTCTCAGTCTCATTTACTAATGGGCCCAATGTACAGGGGCACTGGAATCTGCAGCACACAACAGAAACATGCAGTAATTGAATTGATTTGACTGCATGAGGACTAACAGCATTGGTTTCCACAGAGAAGACATCAACAGTGCAATTTTCCCTTCCTTGGAAGACAGGAGATCTGTCTAAGATCCCTGTTTGTGATCCTCATACCAGCATGACAACAGTGATTCAGCAAAACTGTGAGGAACACGAAGCTCATTCCTACCTGTGACTGCAGCTCAGGTTGTTCATCCTCTGGTTCACTTGGGGATGGCTCTGTCGCTATCAGTTCATCCTCACAGCTTCCTGTCTCACCTTCCTCCCCCAGAACTTCTTGCAATTCTGCCTAAAGTAAAAGTAAATGCCAACAAAAGGCTTTTCCTCAAAATTTTCTATGTTCTCAAAAGACAAAAATAAAAAATCTCAAGTTCCAAAATCTTTGGCTGGATCTTGAACACAAGTGAAGAGTCTAAAGATCTTATATTCCAGCCTTCTTTTAAATTTAATTTTATTTTTTATTTTTAAATGAAACTGGTTCCAGATGCCACTGAAAAGCCACACTGCAGCTCAGGATCATCACACAAATTTGTGGCTGGAGATCTGAAGCTGGAGAAGTTCAGAGAAGTACTTTTACAGAGATCATGCAAACCTAAATCTGAAATTCCCAAAAAGCATCTAATAACAATGGCAGTCCAAACCACTCTTCAACATCTTTCCTCAAATCCTGCCAATTAGATTACTCACTGAAATTACCAAGAATTTCTTGGGAGACAATCTCTCAGGCCAAGTACTACTTGAAGCAGCAGCAAAATTGTGACAGCAATCATTTTAAGGAGAATCTCCCTGGCTGTATTTCACCAGCTGTCACAGAGTGGGATTCCTGCTGTTCTCCCATTTCTCTAAGACCCTCACACATAAGAATGTTAGTTAGGAAACTCTCTTGCTCTGGTGTGCAGGGGGTTGAATCCTGCAAAGACTTGTATCTAACATAATGCTTTTGCAGTATTTTAGCTTCTCACCACAAAGTTAACAAACATTTTTGCAAAATGCAGTTCTGTTTTAAAAAAAGCTACAAAAAATACATACTAAAACTTATTGCTAACAGTTACGCATACCAACAGGTCTGTATCTTTCTCCAAGTCTTCATCATCTGCATCTTCCTCCTCATCTTCATTCAGGTCCTTCATACACTCTGCAGCCATCTTTTCAATATGATCCATGGGCAGAGGAGCTGTAAAAGGAAAGCACAAGGAGCCATAAACCATAAGTAACAGTTCATGCAGTCACTGGATATAAATCCTAAAGGAGTTGTTACCAGCTAAAGAGAGCAGTGACTTCCCCTCTTGTGTCCCCTTTATCAGACAAGTTCATAGGTAAATGCAGTATATTCATGGATAAAGGTCAGACTGAGGAAGTCAGCATCCAGGAAAAGCAATAGTAGTGTTTCTGAGAGTAACAGTCAAGGCAGGCAGTAAGACACTTGCACATTTTCTGCCCTGCTGTCTCATGCCCATGAGATTTTGCCTTTTCCAAATCTTTCTTGGCTCCTTCATTTTGCAGGTTTGCTTCTGGTCTTCATCCTGAAAACTCTACTTAACTTCTTCTTGCTGAGTTCTCATCTCTGCTTCATGCTATGCCAACCACATCTTCCTAAACTATCAACTTCCCCCACACACTCTCAAAGGTGAAGTTGTTTGCACACAAATCCCAGCTGTCCATGGAAATGCCTCTGATACAGTCATATGTCTGCATAGGGAAGTGACTCACCAGTGGCACAAAATATACATCTTCATGATAGAGCTTTACAGTCAATTTAAACAGATCCCACTCACTCCCTGCATTTGCTGTATCAGCTGAAAATTAATCCAGGTACAAAGCTGTTTCTGTTCAAATAATCTGATTTACCCTATCAGTGCTTCAGTGCTTATATCAAACATGTTGCAGAGTTTTGCTAAGGGTCAAATATATGAGCAACTCAGACACCAGGTCACATCCAAAGGAACTGGCTGTACAGAAAACCCCATTAGAGGCAAAAATCCAATCAAGCCTCCTCAGAAGGTTTGTTCAGCTCTAATCCAGTGCACAAGTTGAGGCCACAATTTCAAACACACAAGTGGCTGCCCAGCCAGCATTTCTCAGTCACGAGGAGCAGGGATCTCTGTGCTGAAGATGATGCAACGGTACAGCTTTTGCTGCCTGCATGTTCAAGCTGGAGGAGGAGATCACTTCCCCACCCCCATCAGAGCTCTAGGATGTAAATCCAGGAGGGAATTACTGCACCTTGTGCTCAGACAAAAACTGAGCACCAGCTTGTGTTGTACTGGAACCCTTTCTTCTGTCCTTTTTCAGACAGGATCTGTTTCTCCCCTGTCCCTACTGTATCCTCTCCTTTTTCCTCTCCATCCTGCCCTCACCATTACAATGTACCAGCTCTCCTGAGTCCCCAGTGCCAGCTGTCCAGTTGTCCATCTTCCACAAGCTTCTAATCTATACACTTCCAATGCTACCAGGAAAAGAACAGCTGCCAATTATTCTGGAAAATCATTTTATGAGCCATAACACATACATTTTAAAAGCACAGTAAACATTAATTTTGCACTGTCTAAAGTGTCATTTTCCTCTTCAGAATAAAGAGACTGAAAAAACACAAGTAAGTGATATGATCAGGGTGAGAAGGAAGTCAGCACCTGAAAAGCTGATGCAAGTTCACCCTCAAAACATGCATGTTTCAGCCACGAGTAACCTGTGTCCAATGGCCAAAATTCTGCTATTGTGCTTTTTGTACAATTGTGCTTACTAGCTCTAAGAGTTAATCTGGAGAAGTGGAAATTATTCAGAATTTAGTTTTAGAAAGAAACACCTTCTCTGTCTCTCATCAACAGAGAGGGTGTTTATAGAGTTTATAGAGTCACTATTTCTAAATATTTAAAAATATATTGGTGTTTATAGAGTCACTATTTCTAAATATTTAAAAATCCTTCATTTCCCTGCTGCTCTGTGTGGCATTACAGGCAAATTACTGCAGAGTTGCAAATAAGGCTGTAGGTGCCCTAACCCTCCTTTCCAGCACCTCACACACCTGGAATCCAGGCTAGGTCCCATTTTCCCTGTCCCACCTCAACCACTTGCTGCCACCCCTCCCTTGCAGCTCAAACAGGCAGGGAGCAAACCAGACCAAGGACCTGATCCAGCTGAAAGCCCAGCACAACAAAAGTTTATTTTCATAGATCGGTTTCCTGAGCCAGCTCACCCATGTTTATCCACAAACACGGATCTGCTCAGAGGCAGAGCATGCCCACTAGTGTCCCTCTCAGCAGCAGCCTTGATTCACAGTAGATTCCAGCAATCCTGAGAAACACTGCATAGCTGCATGCAAACACTATCTGACAAAGTTAACAGACCCTTAAAATATTAGGAATGGTAACGATCCATCCCAAGAGACACACTAACCTCCTGCACAACACAAGCTACATAATTTTCCCAACACAAGGTACAGGATTCTCCCAACAATTCCATCAGTTCCAGAATTTCCCTCTTAAAAATGGGATTCAATTTTAGTTACAGACTCCAAGTAACTAAAAATATAATGATCATTCAGTAAATTCATTCTTTAAACAAAACCAGAAGAACAACCAGATGACAAACAACCCACCCTCCAATTTCCCTTTAGAAATCATCCAGCACCTACTATACCTTTTTAGGACTTCATATGCTAAACAAGCATGTCTTAATTTAGTCACTAAATTGGCTGGCCCTCAGAGATCTTTTTCCTATGTCTACAAGAGCATGGAAAAAAAATCCTCTTACCCTTTTTGTGGAGTAATAACTTAAATCTTTCACAGTAAAGGAAAGGGTAGTTGCAATTTCAGCTTCTACCAGTGACAGAAAACATTTTAGATAAACCTAAAGATTCTTTAGATAAGTAATAACTTTGGATAAATTTATTAAAGGTAACTTTAATAAATTATTCAGGTTGCCAATAAATAAAATATTTTAACTTACTTTTCCCCTTTGGTTTCGATTTCCCTTCTTTTACTGGTGCTCCTGTGAGAGCAGCCAGCTCTGCTTCCAGGTCCCCATCATCCCCACCTTCCTCTGCTCCCAACAGCATCTCCTCAGGATTGAACTCTACAAACAGCCCCAGCTGGAGCCAAGGGAAAAGAACAATAAAGAAGAGTAAAAAAAACCTGCAGTCAGAACAAAGATGACACCCAAAAACATTACACTGCATGGATTATTTAGACATTTTCATGCATTCTGAATTCTGCTCTTTTTTTTTTTTTTTGACAGCCCCCTGTCATACCACTTCTATAACCAAAACAGTGCATATCAGGCACTTACAACTGATGCAAAGTACTTAAGTCTTAATAAGCCACAAATACTCTACACAAACTATGATTTCTTAAAAATCAAGCCTATTCAACAGTCTGGCAGAACAAGGTAAAATAAAATGTTGTTTGTTTAACTGAGCCTCATAAAGCAGATACCATCAGGGAAGTTCAGGGCAGCGCCTGTGACAGCTAAGCTAAAAAATATTCACTCATTGTTTACACACAACAGGTCTGACATGTGGGCACTGCAGAGACCTCACCCTTATCTCTTGAAGAAGCTTTCTAAACACAGAACTGTTCTGTACTCCTTGTTAGCTCGGTTTCTAAATCATGAACACACGGGAAGCACATGCACACACAGGGAAACACAGCCTTTAAAACCCAGCAATGCCCACACTGCACCACCCGGCTGGACAGATCATCAGCTCAGGGATAACATCTCAGGGAGTATATTAATAACAGCAAACAGAACCTGACAGCGGGGGTTAGCACTCAGTTGCACAAAACATGCCACAGGACATCAGAGAAACATCTTGATGGATGTCTGAATCTAAAAGGCATTCTGCTAAAATGTCAGTTTATCACAATTTTTATATTGCTGGTTAAGGTACTAACTCCCCCAGAAAAAAATATTTTAGTTGAAGTATGCTAAGCTTTTTTATAAACATGAATTAACTGATTTAGATTCATCCTATGAGGTAGGTGGAGCAGCTTTCCTCAGACTTTTCCAAAGCACAAGCCCCTGTTGGCTTATTGATCCTCACAGGGCCAAGGAGGCAGCACTTGAGCTTCTCTCCAGCACAGAAAAAAACATCAGTTGTCATTATTACAAGAGTTAACAACCTCCTCCTGTCTCAAGGATCTGA
Source organism: Lepidothrix coronata (assembly GCF_001604755.1). Taxonomy (NCBI): domain Eukaryota; kingdom Metazoa; phylum Chordata; class Aves; order Passeriformes; family Pipridae; genus Lepidothrix; species Lepidothrix coronata. The sequence continues at coordinate 2,426,365 of NW_016690192.1, forward strand.
AGTGCTGCAAGAAGCTGAAGCTGTCTCACTTTATAAACTAGTATGTGCAATAACTTTTTCTTTTAACCCTGTAGAAATTGAGGTGCTGGTGGCTACTGCCCTGAAATATTTTGTGTCCCTCCCTGAACTCTTTTATAATCCCAAAGAAGAATGTGAAGCATAGCTGAGAAACAGAGACTACAGCAACAGCACTCAAAATCATCAGCAACCTGTTTACTAGTCCCAATCCTGCCCTTGCCATTCCATAAGGCACTGGGCAGATCAGCCAGGCACCCTCTGCCTTATTCATCCCCTGGCCATAGAACAAAACTAATGTATTTGCAGTCTGGGACAGAATGGAAAGAAGGTCAGGACAAGATTTAAATAGGGAATATTTATAATGGTGATCCAAAGATTCAAGTTCAACGTGCAAAATGGAGCAGGAGCACATTTGATCTGTTCATTACCACACTGCAAGTGTACAAAGTGAACCCAGTGTAGTGACAAATTAAGTCAAAAACAGAATCCAGCAGCACCAGCTCCAGGTCTCTCAATCCATTCGGTAAAGCACATTTTCCAATTAAATTAATAATGTTAAAGAAATGTTTAATACAACAGAAAAAAATAAGTTACAAAAAAACTTGCAACTGATACACTACATAGCACAAAACGAGATTAAACTGAGTTAATTTGAAAGTGAACAAGCTATTTGTTTCAAGAAAAAGTCATCATGCTGTAAGGCATACTGTGTGTATATATATATATATATACATATATATATATACACATACATATATCTCTCCAGTCATTCCACCTGTTACTTGCCTCTATTCTACCTTTGAAGGTTTCTGAAGTTCCATTCAGCTTGTAACATACTCTTTACCTCTAACTATACTCTGGTTTTCTTTACTATTCTACACAGAATTTTGTCCAGGCTGTATTTCTAATTTTGACACTGTTGCCTGACTTCTCACACCTGTCAGCCCAGACTAAATCATGTTTCTCTCCACAGGGCTTCTGAAACTATATCCAAAGGTAAACAGTATGAAAAAAAACCCAACACACAGGCACATCTAGGCTCACTTTTAGCTACAGGGAAGAGGCATAGGCTTATCAGTCTATCTATTGCAAGAAAAAAAGACCATACACAGGGAAATTAACTGTCTCTGGTTAGCAACTTATTGTTCCCCCATGTATGCTCCTGAAGTTGTTGCTTGATATTCTGGTTTTCTTATTTCTGCTTTCTTAGAGATGTTAGGAAAGCCTTCCCAGAGCTACCGAAGTTATTATTAAACCTCAAAGTAGCTGGGCTAAGAAAATACTGTAAGCATGAGTCATGAGGTCTCATGCAAAGATTACAGCACTACAACATGTGGCTTCCCTCTGCTGCATATCAGCTATTTACTCTAAAAAGAATGCATTAGAGGAGAAAGCAGGAAAACAGGCACCGCACAGTTTAATTTTTTTCATGGTCCTGCAGTTTGATTAAGGCATGGGAGATTCCAGCAGGAAAAGAGCAGCAAGTGCTCTGAACCAGCCTACCCTGAGGAGCAGCGGGAGCAGGAGGTTTCCCTACCTGCTCTGCAAGCACATCTCCCTGGCCCTCTGCCCTCCTTACCTGCTTCGCAACTGCAGCTCCCTGGCCCTTTGCCTGCGGGCTCTTTTTAGGTCTTCTGCCGAGCATGTTGGTTCATGAATTTCACAGGGCTGTCTCTCTGAGGGACTGAGAGCACACGAAACCCAAAGTCAGTACCCTGCCTGTCCCAGCGCACCGCGGGCCGGACGAGGGCAGGCAGCGCGGACCCGCAGCTCCCACCGGCACCCCCACACAGCGAGAGGGAAGGAGCGGGGGCGGCCCCGCGGATCGCGCTCCCCAGGGCGCGGGGAGCCCGGCCCGGCCGCACCCCGCGCTCCGCCCGGCCCGGGCGGGCAGCACGCCGGGACCCCCGGCCCCAGCGGGGTGGGCTGGGAGCGCTCCCGGCCCGGCGCAGGGAGGGGCCGGCGGGGCGATGGGCTGGGGAAAGGACGGCGGAGGGGCCGCACGGGGACAGCCGGGCCCGGCTCACCTCGGCTCCGCTCCCGCCCGGCGCGGCCCCGGCGGCTCCGCGGCTGCGCCGAGGGGCGGGACCGGCTGAGGGCGGGCGGGCTCAGGCGGCTGTTCCCGAGCCTGGCGGCTGCTCTGTGTCCCAACTATCCGCATCGCCGACCTGCGCTACCCGAGGGGACGCCTTTGAGGAAATCCTTGATATTAATCAATAAAAAGAGCTGGTTACCTGAACGACACGTTTCTTGCGGTATTTTTACGTTCTTGCCAGCAAAACAGTCTCCTCCACTCAACCATTCAGCCCGGAGGGCAGAGTGGAAGTTCCCCTCAATTATGTCAAGTAATGAAATTTTAAGGACATTTTAACAATGTCAAGTATAAAAGTCACCGACGAAAAGCTACAGAAACCACCAAGCCAAAGACAACGCAAGTCTTGACAAAGAAAGGGGATTCAGACAATCCATTTCAAGAAACCCATTTCAAGCTCATACACCTCAGGTGAAAGGGGACCCAGTTACCAGCACATAAAAATATTTTTAAAAACAAAGGAAGTTGGAGCATTTAAAATGCTTTGAAATTAATGCTTTATTATTAAAAGGAGTGCTTTATAACATCAAACATTTTGGCAAAGCATTTCAATAAAAATACATTTAGCTATTTCCATTTTATGGACAGTTTAAAAAAATAAAAATAGGCAATATCTAAAACCTTTACACACAGTAAAAGGGATAAAATCTCTTTTGCCCTATTCCTCCCTGAGTGCATACATGACATCGTCCTGGCTGAGGTTCAGTCGCACCCGCATGTGAAGGTATTTATTGCTGGCCTCCAACAGCAGGAGCCTGGAGGCACCGAGTCTGGAGCAAATGGCCATCATTTCTGACACAGTGGGCCTCTGCATCCCTTCAATCCTGCACAGAGCCATGTGCTGGTGGTACACCTGTGAAAAAAGAGAAAAGGACACAGGTCACATTTACATCCTGCTGCAACCAGTACACCCAGGTGTACATCCTGAGTACACCCAGGTGATAAAGAGGAGATTCCTTCCCTCCACGTCCATGGCAGGGGAACAAAAACTGGCTCCAGCCTGTTCACATGAAATGCACATGCTGCTGTTCCTTGACAAAGTCCTAACAGTTTGTGCTGGAAGTAACAATTCCAAACTATGGTTTCCTTTTTAATACCACCAAAAATCAGAACATATAGCAACCTACCTTTTCTGCTATTTTTTAATTAGATCATTTATCTGTTACTGCCTCTTCTCCCCTGGACTGTGCAGACTGAAGCTTTTTGAGCAGTAAAAACCCCAGGTGGTAGCATTAAATTAGGCTCTACACCTGGCCTGGGCAGCCATGCCATCATATTGTCTTCCATCAAATTTTAGGAATAAAACCCCAAGTATTTAAATATTTACACTTTTGTCTGATAATTTTGACACTTCCCCTCTCTTTTTAAGAGAAAAAATAAGAATACTCTGAAGCACGAACATACCTGTTGAACTGTTGCCTCTTCAACACCTGCCCTGCGAAACTCTGCTAAAATTGCTTTCAAAAAGATTTGCTCGTGCAATGAGGCATTCCTGAATGGAAAAACCAAACAGACAAAAATCAGCTTGTGAAGTTTAGAACTTGAGAAACATCAGGAAGGGAAACTGCTTGGTAACTACATATTTAAATGCAGGTTGTTTTTCTACTCCAGTTTATTTCAGCCATTTTATTCCAGCCTGCAACTCTGGCGCCACAAGAGACGTTTTTGAAAAAACAGCGCAGTGAAAGAGACACAAAGCAAAGCAGTTCCTCTGAGAATTGTACCTGATTGCATTTATATATGGTGATGAGAACATTTCATCTATGGCCTCGGTGACATGGGCCATCCCGACTATCTCAGGGCTCCTCTTTGGCTCGGCAAACTCGCAGATCTCTGTGGCCCTCCTGCAGATATCGAGGCAGCGCCGGGCGTCACCCGACAGCGCCGCGACCTGGAAGGACACGGGACAGCTTTGGAGCAAAACTTCCCTCAAGTTCACACAAGAGTTCAGCAAGAATCAGCAGACAAACAAAACCCAGCCACCCTGAGCGCCCAACAGGAGAGCAGTGTCACTCTGAGCTGCGTTACTACAATCCCAGATTCTAAACAACCATCTTATTGACCAAAACCAACAGCCTCATCTGGGCATCACACCCCCACCCTGATCTGGGCATCACAAATTCAAGGCTAAACTTTTTTCCTCAAACTACAGAAGTCAGAAGTTAAAGAAAAAAAAAAATTAAAGGTGAGAAATTCACTTCAACACCAAAAGTTTTCAGAGATACCAATTTAATTACCAATAAAGATCCTTACCACAATCCAGGTTCATGCCTGGGGGCATAACACCAAAAACCTCCCCAGTTTTTCCCACATTCTTTACAATATTAAGAGTACACTAATAATTTTAGTAGGTCTCAAAGAAATATCTGGGATAGTGAATTTTACATTTACGAGCGCCTGAAAATATTTAGGTGTCTGAAATTTCTAAAACGAAATACTTCCTTCCACTTGTGCTTTATAATTTTAATAAAGCTGTGAACATTCACTAGATATACTATTGGCCTACTTTTCACAGTAGATGCTGGTAACAAACAGCCCTAGAACTCAGCTAGAGCCAAGAATGAGAAACCCTTTAGAAAATCTAATTGCAAGTTACATTCCTAGATTTTCTGAAGAAAAAATCATACTAGAAAAACACTGCAATTATTCAGTCTATATCATTGCTATTATTCCTAAAAAAAGGTGGTTCCTTCCTAACAAAACGTATTTACTTCTGACACGTTTATTATTAGGGTTTTTTTATCCTACCACGATGTTGGATGTTCTGACAATTTTAATAGATTAATTTAATATATAGTTGCTGACATAACACATTAACAATGCCCACATCTCAATCTGAGAAGCTACTGATCCCCAATGCATTATTTATTTTTTTGTACAACTGAGTATTAAGACTTGCAAACAGAACAGGTATTATCTATTATGAAAGGCATTAAGAATCTTGAGAAGGAAGATTAACATGGATATTTCCACTGCCACTGGCATACTATTTTTTCAAGAAGATCCAATGACTCACATTATGCCAAACACTGGAGAAACCTGACATCTTATCACTATGCATTATCACGACTCTTGCTGTCATGCCTCCAGCTCTTGGAATGTACTGCTGCCTTCACAAAGTGGGTGGGAAAAACAAGGACACTGCTTTAGCAATGTTTTCTGAGAAAGTACCCTGAATAATGTATGATCTGCTACTTGTGCCCCACTTGTCTCCCATATAGGAAACAACCACAGAACCAAGCCCAACTACTGTTACAAAACTCTCTCCTCTGCCCTCCCACTCTTTACCAAGAGCAAAATGAAGAACTTGTATTTGCTCTGTGCTCACCTTTCTGGAAACCAGCTGAATTGCATCCTCTTCAAATGCCTTCACATCCTTCAGTCTGGATGAAATAATGTGCTGTAACTGTTTGTAGGTGTAGGGCTGGAAGGCCATTCTGGTGAGGCCCTAAAGTAAATGACACAACACAGGGAGAAGCGTTTGCAGTGCTGGAAAACTCCCAACTGCTCAAGCATGGCCTGTATGGTTAAGTCTTACTTTCTCTGGTAAGAGCAATCAGTTTTTCACATCCTTTCCCTCCAAGTGATGTGCTTTAATCAATCATACTTGTGAAATGAATGTGCAAATCCACAAAACTGTGACTCAGTGAGGACCACTGGCTGGACATTCCTACTGAAAGGCCCAAGGAGCAAGTGCAGCTGCTATTAGAATTCAAATTTCTCTTATAAAACTTTTAAACAAATCACAGCCCCCCAGTACAAAACTATTTTGATTACAACTCTTTACACTTTATTTTTTAATACTGTAGCAGCAGCAGCTGTGAAAAAATATTCATCTCTCCTTTAGCAAGTCTGTCTAAGTGTATACAGTCTCACTATTGACTTCATATTAGCAATTCTTCAGCCAAGAATTAAAAATCCTCTTATGGCTCAAGCTAATAAGAACTGCTCTCAGATGAGGACAAATCTGTGTTTCAGATGGTGCACTGCCTTTCATATTCTGCAAGAGGCCTTGTATTTCTTATGCAAAATTCTTCTCCCTTGTGACTCCGTGGACTCAGCTGATCTGAAGTGGGTTTAGCAATTCACACTCCGGGGAGCTATTTTGGAGTCACAGAAGGATGGAGGCACAGAGCACTGTTTTTGCAAGTCACTCCTCAGAACAGTGAAGAAATGACCCAGGAAAACATATTCAACACAGGTGTAGAGTGCACCCAACTTTCTGTCCAATGGGATCCAACAAGATCCACCAGCAGATGATGGTAAACAGAGAAGTAACTAGGTGCGTGGAATTAAAGGGGAAAGAGCCAGGGAAACCAGAGCTCTAGAGTAAGCAGCTTAACCATGAAGCACAGCATTTGATTATCCAGATCTTTATATATTTAAAAAGACATCAGTATTAATTCATTCTTACACAGTGTACTTACAGAACATAACATCTCATTAAGCAAGGCTCCTAAATTTACTTTGCCAAGATTTACGTGTTCATTATCAGCCCTCTGAAGAGGGAATTATAAAAACCATTGTTCACCCTCTGATATAACCAATCCTACCTTTGTCCTGGATTACTTTTGATTGCATCCAGTATTTAACCTGTTCTCATTTTAGGGCATAGGAACAGAACTGCTGGGACATACCAGCCTGCTGGCGACTCTGTTCATCATGATCCTCTCTGGCAGGTCCATGGTGTTGGCAATGGCCAGGATGATTAACTTGGAGTGCTTTTGGGTGGGCCAGTCAAACAAGTTGTACATCACGTTCTGTTTGCGGGTCCACAGCAGATCAAGCTGCAGAGACACAACAAGAACGATCAGACTGGAAAGGAATGGCTTTTATTTACGACACCTGATGGGGAGGGGAGGTTGAGAGAACTAACTCTGCCACTTCTCATATGATCCTGAACAAGCTGCCTCTGTTCTGCTTCCTTTCTCCTTTTACTAGTAGGGCTGCATTTTCTGAATTAGGGCTCTAATCTCTTTTGGAAAAGCACAGTCCTACAGATGCTTCAATAGCATTAACCACAGCAGAATGATTAAACAGCTGGAGTTTTTAAACACTGCTGTGACACTAATACTACATCTGACAAGATTCAAAAGACCCTGCATGTGAGAACCTGAATTAGCTTACAGCATAAATAAGAGTGCATTTGATTATTATTTGAGGCATTTCAAAACTGGATATGACTGATCACTGTAGAGTTTTCTCACTGGAAAATCAGCAGCTTCCAGACACAATACAGTAGAATTCTGTGGTATTTAGAACTACTACATAACTACTCAGTCCATGTCTTGGACCGAAACAAAACATAAAACTGATGTGAAATCCAAGGCAGAGAACAATATGGCAAAAGGATACTTAGCCTTTTTAGGAAACTGAATTTCACTGGGTAAGAGGAACTTGTGTATTCTCTCTCCTAAGTCTGTTCCTTTGAGATATGATACACTCAAAACAGTCTTTTTTCCATCCTCCAAAAACTCCTTTCTTATGATATTTCAAGGGAAGAAAACACAGGATTTTTTTGTCTCACCTCATCCACTATAAGCACTGTGGTTTTCCTCTTGGGCCCAGGTGTATTGAACAGTTTTGCCAACAGTACTGCAGCATGGGTTGCTGTCACCTTCTGACCTGTCAGTAACTGGACAAGGACCAAACAGTGTTGCAGGTTAATCACACCAACATTTATTTCCTATTCAGTTTTACCTTTCTCTAACAATCAACACCAAGCATCTGGAATTTTTTTTCCACTGGGGAGTAAAAAACATAAAAAGTGGCTCATAAGACACTCAGGTCTACCAGGAACTGTCCATGAAGGAGAACAGAAAGAAAACAATACATAGCTAAAAAGAAACACCATTGGAATTTTCTGGAATTTGTCTTCGAATCATTAAGAAATCCTGAACCCAGCCTCAAAGAACTCCAAACCCAGCATATCTCAAGGGTGTCTCTGAACACACACACCTACTGAAAACCTAAGTCAGCTGACAAGAATTGCCTGACTTCAGTAATCTTGAACTCCCATTAAATTACTCATGAATCATCAGCAGGATCTAGAACTAAACTTATTCCACTCTAAGCTAAAAAAAACCCCTTCAATACCTTCTGCAACAATCTATGTGGCAGAACAGATGAGCTGACCTCTTCCCTTGCAGGTCAAAAGATATCCAGAAATTAAAGCATGACATTTCAAAATTACACTATATATGCTGAATCAATTATTCATCAGAGTTCAGAGTCTCCATAAAGCAAAATGGAGATTGCATTTGAAAATTGTATTTCTTTTCTAGAATCCTGTATCAACTGACCTGAGATTTCATAATTATTAAACAGGTCAGAGCATGACAATAATGTATAATCTATACTTGAATGATGTTTCCAATTCAATCAGGATGGTCTGAATCTGTCATACAAAGCAGTTGGATCCCAGAGAATCCCGATCTACAGCTCTGGAACTCTGTATCCAATACACCAAAAACAGTTCTGTTTGTTGTGGTGGAACTACACACCGTCTTTAACCTTATCTCTATCATCTGTCAAGGGCTTCCTGTGCCTGTACCTTCTCTCTACATTTCCATCTGACAGTGAGGCAACTGCAGGAGGGAACACTCCAGGATTTGTTTTAGTCATGCAAAGAAACATCAGCAAACTGGAGCTCAAGACTGACCTGCAGCAAGAGATGAAGCAAAAGCAGCAGCAGCCTGGCTCTTGGCCAGGGTACTTGGATAAGAGCTGAGGCAAAGGCACAGGATAAATAAGTGGTTCATATGACTATGGACTCCCCTGAGGGATATTTAACTGGGCTTGCTTAGACTTCAGGACCCGTGGGGGGCAACAGCTTTCACTTCCAAATGCCTATTCCTTATTAATTTTAAAATCTTATGCTGAATGAGATAGGAACAAAGAATGTTAAAATACATTAACACTACTATGACATAAGGTAATTGTCAGGAAGCCTCTCACTGTGCTGAAGAAACACAGTGACCTGGCCTCAATAAATCCCTCCGCAAGACACTGTCTGTGCTGGTTTGAGGAAAGGATGCAAATATGGTAATTTAACTCCCAACTATGAGAAGAGGGATATTAGAACACTGTATGCCACTACCTGCTCAGAAAGATGTCAAACTTAAATAAATGGAGCAGAAGTTTATATGAAAATGGAACAGATGCTGCAGGAAATGATTTCATTTCCAGGTCACTTGCTTTAAGTTAGCCTAGACTTACAGAGCTCTTGAGCAGTTACTGTCTGATGCCTATTGGGTGATCTTAATCCTGGCCTCAGAAGGTTAATTCACACCCATGTAACATAAGCACAGTCAGTAGTCCCAGGTGGACACTGCAGACTAGTTTGTTTATGGATATCAGAAACACACTTTTGTTGACAGACAGTCCTTCTGTAGCTGAATTGCCATTATGACAGACCAACTAAGCATAAGGACCCCCTTAGTAATTATTCTACTGCTACACTGACTTTCAGAGTTGTCATCTTAGTGGCTGTTTAAGCACACATGTGAAGAAAAAATTACCAAATGGGAAAATTTATAAAAAGAAGCTGGTTTAGATTTTTCTTAAACCTGACTGGATGTAATAAAGCAGGCTACTTCCCAGCCACTACCCTTATGCAGCAGAAAGCAAAACAGTTCAAGAAGTTGGGCAAGGCTTTAAGTCAATTATTTTCTAACCTGCTCTAAGACAAAAACAGTCTCTCAGAGGGACTTGCAAGTATTGATAAGTGCCTCGATACTGGAACACATCGAGGATCTAATGGCAAGGCATAAAATCTCTTCTTTCAAACCAGAGAGCCCCTGACAAGGCTTTACTCACCTCTAGGATCTGCACATAAGCTTGGTGAGGGTCTGTCAGCTTCATGCCGTTGATCTCCACCAACTGGAAGGGTGGCAGTTCATCATTTTCTGCAGCTTGCTGAAGGCAGCGAATCACTTCATGGACAGTTGCAGTTTTACCTGTTCCAGGCACTCCAGAAATGTACATGCACCTACAGCAGGAGAACAGCAGCCTGAGCAAAATGGTAACACTCTTGTGATGAATGAGCTGGAATTCCTGGCCTCTGACATGGGTCTTGAGTACTCCTCTGTCACTTCAGGCAATTCTCTATATTTCAGCAAACTGGAACATGTAACACACTGGAGGATCATGAGGATTTTTATTATTCCTGAAGCAATTAACGATCTAAAATACTTTATAAATGTAATTTGCCTCTTTTAAAAAAAATAAATGGTTCCCCAGACATATAAAATCGACTAATTGTATTTTGGTCTTTAATTGTGCAATAAAGAAGCCCACATTATTTCTGTTTCTTCTTAATGAAGAAAAATACCAGGAAAATTCAATTAGGAACTTTAAACAATGATAACTTGTAGTGTGTATTGTCTGACTGCTTTTATGCCATAGGTAGGTTGGTTACAGTCTCCCAAACTCACCCTCCTGTACCATCAATGAGTTTGCTTTCCACAAAGTTATAGATATCCTGGAATTCTTCCTCACGGCAAGGCAGAGATTCTGGGACAGCAGAAACATGCAGCCTTTTGATTAAAAAAGAAAAAGAAAATTAAAATGGCAGTTCCACCTGAAGGGTCCACTGACATAACAAACAGCCAGATGTGGAGTTTTTCAAATCTCTTTTACATTCTCAAGTCTGAACATCAATGTCAGGTATCTCAAAAGAAACAGCCTGGTCTCTCCATGTGCTTTTAATTTATGTAGCAATAAGGATCTAGCTGTTTTAATTCACAAACTATTTGTAAGTCAGTGCAGAGGTAGGATAAAACAGGGCAGACTGCTTATAGAAAACTGAGTTTAAAACCCAGTTTGAAAGATAGGGTCAATCCCTAATGCCTTTTTTCCCCCTCCAATGTCAAGACCTACAGTGATACCTGTAAAGCTTTTTCAGACACAAAGAAGACACAAATAGTGTACCTTTACAATCTGAAGCTGATAAGACAGGTTAAAATCATTTGAGATTGTAAAAGTAGTACTGTAAATACAACTAGTATTTGTAAATCTAATACTGTGTTGTAAATTAATAAGGGCTCTTCTCATATCACGCATTTTTACCAATCTTATTCAATATGGTAAAGATGACATCCCCTACCTCAGCATAGCTACTGCTGTGCATACCTAACACAAATAAAGATGATTTCCTCCCCTGAGCACAAGTTACCTTAATCTGGCTTCTTCCAGTACACTGGCAGGTTTCTGTGCTGCATGGCTACGCCTGGGAATTTCAGGAGTGGCATTCCGGGGAGTCTTGGGTGTTCCTGGTAAAGGCTGTAAAGGAGAATTACAACCTCAAACAGATTTCCTACATGCAGCAATTTCTGTGGGAGACTAATGATTCATACAAGTTTCCCAAACATTACTTATGCACAAACTACCCAGGGATGCCAGAGCACAAGATGGACAGAGAAACAGCCTTTACAAAGGGAATTGCCAAACATGCCTTATGGTGTTTCCTTCCTAAGAGAAAAAGGAAACTCGAAAGAAGGTGGTGACAAAGCAGCTACACCTTTTAACTGTCTGAAGAATTTTCAAGTTGTGAATGCTTTTCTGAAGCACTGTGTTACAAAGTGATCTGGTTCTTAAGAGAGAGCAAGCAAATAAACTGATCTATCTGAACTCCACTGTTCAGACAAAAGCCATACAGTATCTTAATTATTCTTCTTTGCTGTGCTTGCAACCTAGTTACACTAGGTTTTCTGTGTTAGACATTCCTTTTCATTAGACACAGAGTAAAAATGAGCCATTGACAGTAATCAGTATTCAGCACCTGGCTAAGGTGCTGAATACAGCCTTAATGAGCCAGGCCTAAGATTTCTGTAGCCTGGGATCCCATCTCCATCAGTAGCCAGGACACTACGAGAAACTGCTGATCATGCTCTTTGGTGAGGCCATGATGCTGCAGAGCATCCAAGCCAATATTTTCCCTGTTTACCCAGTTTTTTAATCAACATTGTCACAACATGCAAGTGGTTTATACACTTGCATAACCTACTTATATCAGAGATTAAATTAATCCAGATAATGCTTCATTAAAAGCTAAGGGGTTCAGAAACTTAATTGTGGTACACAGGCATCAAGCATTCAATTAACTGGCTCAGAAATAATAAAAATAGCTCTTTCAGATGGAACCTTACAGTTTTCTTTGGGGTCTTTGCAGGAGTGTGAACTGAAGACTTGCTAGAAGATTTTGGGGTGCTGAATATTCTGCTTGATTTAGTTTTCTTTTCTGGTGTACAGGGCACATCCTCCTCCTCCTCCTCTTCCTCGCTACTTGAAGAGTAAGAACTGTCAGAGCTGGACAGATCATCTTCCTGGTTCAACACGCTGTAATAAACAGAAAATAAAAAAATACATACAAATCTAAACACTACAAAGCATCACTGGTACCTTTTCAGCTTGTTCTGCAGTTCTCTTAATCAGCAAACCAACGTGTTTTTCACTTGAGCTGCTAATTTTCCATGGTTATTTAACAGTTTGGAGGTTTAGAGGAAGTCAGTTTTCTGAAGAACACCATGAGTCAGCTTTATGCTTCTGAAGATAAGACAGTATTTACTCACGCTGCGATTAAGCTGCGCTCTTAGAACCATTTGCATTTCAGTGTTACATCAGACAAACTCTCAAGGCTTCAAGCCATCAACAGCCATCTGAATAAGGTATCATGGATGCAAAGCTTACCTGATGTGCTGTGCAATGAGAGCACTTGTTCTCTGTGCACATGTTCTGCGAGAGCGAGGGGTCAGCACAGGGCTCTGAGTGCCCGGTTTCTGATGTCCAACTAAACTAGAAAGAAAGAACACAAAGCTGTTTGTATTTCTTTGCATCACACTTGTAAAGACACACAGAAGGCCTTTCAAACTTCAGGCTCAATTGTTATGGCTGCCAATCCAGCATGAATTCTTATTTGTCATTTACAGATTGGCTATGGCATGGACACTGGCAGCACAATTTCCCCCCTCTTGCACTGTCTCTTCAATATGTCTTTGCCAAGAAAAAAAACCCCACCTACAAAATATTTGCTATACTTGGCAAATATAGCACTGCCAAACTGAAGGGAGAGGGGCTCAAAACAGTTGTGGTTTTATTTGGTTTAGAGGTGGGGGTTTTGCCTATTCTTTTATAAGAGAAAGAGAAGACAAAAACTATTTCCTTTGGGCCTCTCTTTGATCTGCCCTTCTGAATATATTTTTCTCCTTGTGTTTTGATATTCCTTGGTTGTCTTCTTGGGTGCTTCTCCTCCCTACTACTGAAATATTTTACTGTTAGTACAAAACTTTCCTACTAGCTCAAAGGACACGATGAGATGAATTCCAGATGCTTTAATTATTTGTTGATAGTTCTTGGAGATTTTTTTTTAGATCTGTAAATACAGCTGAAACGCCACTACCTTATCAATGAAAGGTAAACATTTTTATGCTCTATTGTAATGGACAAAAAAAGAAGTGCTAATTCCATTGTCACATCAGCATCTTTACTCTTGGAAAGGAGGAAAATTACTTATCTCTGGAAGTCTTTCATAAATGTATTTTAAAAGAACTACACGCAAATGGAAATCCCATCGACAAATAATGATAAAAGGGCCCTCACTTACAATATGATGTCATCTTCCATGTGAAGGTTCTTGGCTTTCTCACTGAAGTCTTTGGCCTTGGGGTAGGGGGACAGTCGAATTGTGTCACTGAACCTCTGACAGGGCTCTGCAGTGTCAGATACTGACTTGGATTTATCACTGCTGCAAGGGATCTTTGGCGGTGAGCCTAAAATATCACTTGTGAAAGTCACTTTTCTTTTGGTAGCTGCTGATTCTAATGGTGCTATGGCATCACGGTCATCATCCAAAAGGTCCAAAACTTCACTTCCCAGGAGCCTGCCTTTAGATCTTGTGGGACCTAGAAATCAAGAGCAAAATGAACTTCTGTCAGGCTTTATTATGGTTGGTTTGGTTAACTTTCAGAAGACATGGTACAACTGGTTCTTATTTGAAGGAGATGGGCATTTCACTCCAGGAACAAGGAACTGGATCAGTAGAAGGCATGTACTTCCTATAAAAAATTACTAAATAGAAGAAAGACACATTTGTTGTTTTCTAACTCACCTCCATCACTTACAACTTTACTGAGGTTCCATGCCGAAAATACTGCATGTTACATAGGATCAAATGTGCTCATTCAACCAGCCCAATGGAAACATTTTAGTGCACCATTAGGCAGAAGATTAAAGAAAGGGGGACGTTCTGAGGCCAAGTTGGGCCCTTCAGTCAACAAGCACTTTAATTTAGAATTATCAGTTACAAATAAAACATTTGCAACAGCAGTTGGATCCACGCAGTAAAGCTGCCCAAAATAACAGACAAGACAAACAACTGATGTGCCCAAAAGGCTTGGGCTGATCCCAAAGACCGAACAAGGCAGCTAAAAATACTGATGTTGAATGTTACCACTGTTTAAACCACCTAAAATGGAGAGGCACAGAACATGCTACATTCAGAACTACCGAATGGACGGAATATTGCCATATACATACTGCTTAACTCCAGCTTCTTCCTTGCTGTTGGGGTTTTGATGTCATTGGCCGCTCTCTGTGATTGCCTCTCCTTAGCGAGGGAGGACTTGGAAACAGAATGTTTTGACTCAGCATTTTTTGGTTTTGTGGCACTCCGAACAACACTCTCTGTCTCTTTTTTCAGGGGTGTAAGGATGTCTGAAGGAATAAATGGTTCTGACGAGTCCGGGGTGCTGCCTTTTTTCTTCTTGGCTTTCAGCTTAGAGAACGTGTCTGGGGACAAAGCCTTAAAGCATTTCCCATCCCAAGATTGTTTTACGTAGAAAGTTTGTTCCTTGTTTAATGTAATAGGTAGTTCCTCCTCTGGATGTAGTGGTATTACCTGCAAAACCAGAAAATACCAAAGCACACACACATTTAACATTCAGCTATTTTCTATTCACAGATCTTATTGTAACTCATGTAATCCTTCATTATATAAAGCAACACCTTCAACCTATATTTACACCAGCATAAGTTTATTACACTACAGGACTATTCCTGTTCCTCTCTTCCCTCTCTGTGCAGAGGGGTTGCAGTACATACCATGATGCTTTTAATGATGGTCTGTGCATCTATATCAGTGTCATAGCCAAGAACTTGGTCAAAAAACACCTCTTGGGGAGAAATCTCTCTTTTAAGCAGCTTCCTTTTATTCTGAGGTATCTCTCCAATATGACAGAACCACTGCACAACTGCACGTTTGTGCTGAGCACCTGGAACAACGAGAAGAAGTCAGTGAATGTGAAGAATTTTATTGTCAATAGTTAGGGCTAGACCTTCATGCCTTCAGCCAAAATGCCATCAAGCATAGAAATCCTCCCTGGTGAGAAAGCATCTGGTAACAGATTGCAATTCCCATTTTCTAAGCTAAATCAATGTTTCAGTTGAGACTTTTAAGGACCAAGACAACACTTATGTAGGGTCTCAACCACAAAATACCTGGAGACCAGCTCCAGACCACCAGTTCACTATCACAAATGAAGAAGTTCCTTATTTGCATAGATGCGATCTCCTCAAACCCCACTAATTAAAAACAGTGGTATAAAAGGAGAACTGAGACATTTCAGAATGTTATTTGTAGTGCCATTGTACTTTTAGAGGCCAGACACATTTTTTTCACTGCCTAACGAACCAGTACCTTGTCAAAGATATATAACAAAAGAAAAAATCTTGTTTTCAAGGAAGTTCCATGTGTTTTGTTCCAGAATGAAAAGAATCTTCAGTTATGTTACAATAAATATCTGTTAGTAAATAAATAAGCTGGGGTGATATGTATTATGTTTTAAAAAAGGTAAAGAAAATTAGAAAACCTCAAAGTATTATTATGATGGCACAAAAAGAACAAAAGCTGTTCAAAGAAATTAGACATAGCCAATGAGGAGCTCCCCATTCAGACTCAGACATAGTCTTTGTATCAATCACCTCCCATGACCTATCTCTTCGTATCTAGGAATAAACAAGTAGTTCTAGAAGGGATAGAAGCAACAAACCCCATTTGCTCAGCCCTGTACTTTTTTGTTAAATTGCCTGATGTCTAATAAGATGCAACTTTCAGGGCTGCAATGCTCTTGCTCCATTTGAATTCTCCAATCTCTAAATAAAGCATGAACTCACACTGTCTTCCTCCAGGACCATTTCTTTTAAATTAAACAACTAAGCAAAAAGACTGTAAAAATACAATGTTCTTAAACTCTGCATTTATGTATCAAATTTAGCCGAAATTAGCCATCGGTGCCAAATATTTGGGGAGTATGTGAATACAGATGCAACAATTACCAAAACTTAATTTTCTTAATAAATTAGGCCAGTGATACAGTGTTAATGCTAACTACCTCCCCATGAAAAGGTCACTTTAAAGCATTTTAAGATTTCTCAGATAGAAAGTAAATTGTTATTTCTCTTACCATCTTCATATAAATCCAGGAGTTGTGCTACATAAGGCCGGTCTGCATTCACCCCTTCTACTAGAATAAAGTCCCCAAGCTGTATACACGTTTCTGTTCTGCTGCTTTCTGAGGTAATAACGATCCCCCTAGAAAGGGATAGACAGGCAGATTAAAAGAATTTCATACTCTTTCTAATTCACACATCATTAAACCTGATGGCCTGTCAACTTTAGTTATAACCCTTCTTGAAAAGCTCACAATTTAGTTCCCCGATTAGCTTTCATACATATTTCAACTAGACAGCTAACACTTATTCACAGATTTAGTTAAATGCTTTCATTTATGCATTATACAATTTATAATTCAAGAGCTTTGTAACAATGTTTTTGTTATATATGTACAGTGTCACAACAAAATGCTCAAAACCTTACTCATATTCTCACTGCCTGCCACTTTAACCTAAACGACATCAGAAAGGTAAGGAAACATTCATTGATTAAGTTTCCCTGAGCAAGACAGAAATAAATGTTATTTACTTGTATTGGGAAGTCCTCAGCTTTCTGTCTGAGCTCATGGGTTTCCCATACCAGGAGTAGATAAGTTTGCTTTGCTGCCGGGTGTTCATGATTCCCAAGGAGAAGCTAAAAGAAATAAGCAAACACTTTAAAAAAAATTATTATTTAAAAGGAAAAGAAGGCAAGATGGAAAGATACATAGAAATGCCACAAACTCTTTCGGTGTGTACGAAGAACGTGGTGGTTCGCTCAGAGATGACCACCTTCCCCACAGCCTCCAGACAGGGAGAAAGAAAAAAGGAAGATATTTAGTAGTGAATTTTTACTCAACTCCTAATCAATTCCCCCGCCGCCATGGCGGGGCGGGCTGCGCCCTCCGGAAACTGAAACTCGCTTGTTTTCCACACCTCACTGCTATCGGGCTGGTTTGGTTTGTTTAATTCCTGTTTTCTAAGTAAGAATTTTCCTTGGAAACTCAGGGCAAAGCCCTCGGTGCCGATCACCCCCCGCCCGCCCCAGCCCGTCGGTTCGAGCGCGGGCAGCGCTGCCTCAGGGACGGTGCCCCGCTGGGGGCGGCGCATGGCGGCACAGGGGACAGTGTCCGCCGGCTCGGACACCGAGGGGCTTCGCCACCACCACAGAGCCGCTAACCCGCCCACCGCCCGCACAGAGCCCCAGACCCGCCAGACCCCCTCGCAGAACGGGTAAGGCTGGAAGGGACCACATTCACTCATCCAGTCCCTCCCTGCTCCAGCAGGGTCATCCCAGAGCACGTTGCACAGGACTGCGTTCAGACCTGTTCTGGGACATCTCCAGCGAGGGAGACTCCCCGCGTTCCCCAGGCAGCCCATCGCGGTGCGCGGTGACCCGCACGGGACACGCATCCCCTCCCTGTCCCCTCTCTGCCCCCTCACAGCCCCAACTCACCGCAGCCCTTCCACGACTCCCGCCAGCACCGCGATGGAACTTCGCGCCACAGGCGGGGGAAGCTCCGCCCCCCTGCCGCGCGCGCGCACTGGGCGGGCGGGGGCGCCGCCATGTTTGTGGCGGGCTGCCCGCAGGTAAGATGGCGGCTGGCGGCCGCGCCCCGGAGGCGGAAGGTGCCTGAACCCCTCAGGGGAGGGGAGTTCGGAGTTCGAGGCTGAGCTCGGGGCCGGGAGCGGGGCTGTGCAGCCGCAACCATGGCCAACCGCACGGTGAAGGACGCGCACAGCATCCACGGCACCAACCCGCAGTACTTGGTGGAGAAGATCATCCGCACGCGCATCTACGAGTCCAAGTACTGGAAGGAGGAGTGTTTCGGCCTCACGGGTATGGCGGGCGGGCCGGGGCGGGCCGAGGGGCCCGGCGGGAGCTGCTACTGACGGCCTGTCCCGTCCCTGTCGCAGCCGAGCTGGTGGTGGACAAGGCCATGGAGCTGAAGTACGTGGGGGGGGTCTATGGAGGGAACATCAAGCCCACGCCCTTCTTGTGCCTGACGCTGAAGATGCTGCAGATCCAGCCCGAGAAAGACATCATCGTGGAGTTCATAAAAAACGAGGACTTCAAGTAAGTTGTAGCACGATTTTTCCCGTTATTTTGTGCTGTTGTAATGAGTATCTATCCAAAACAGCCGGGAATACGTCAGTGCAGGGTTTAGCTTTCATTGGGCCCTGATAAACTTGCTCAAAACCAAGTCTTTCCCCTTGCTTTTGAAACTGCTCACCTTGTCATTTGTATTTAGAGCGGCTTGCACTCGTGGTATGTGCTTCTGCCTGAAGTATTTGCAACAAGGTACATAAAGGGAGCCACATTAATCTGATATTTTCTTCGGTATTTCTTTCATCTTTATCAGTGATGATACACCCATACAGACATTTTATTTTTATATATATATATACACACACACGCACTTGACTACATGTATTTTTCATAAACTTGAACGCGTGAAGGAGGAAATCTAAATGGCTGTGTATTTTCTATTTAGTGTACTGATTCTCCTCAGAAACTTATGGGAAAAACTCTTCTTTTACTCAAACTGCTAACTGTGCAAAAGGCCCAGGTCCATGAGGAGGTTTCCTTTCCAGGTATGTCCGAATGCTTGGAGCGCTGTACATGAGGCTGACAGGCACTGCCATCGACTGCTACAAGTACCTGGAACCACTGTACAACGACTATAGAAAAATAAAGAGTCAGAACAGAAATGGGGGTAAGAACAACTACTTAGCTGTGGTTTCTTAGTAACTCTTTTGTTCAACTATCATGCTAGATAAAAGTAAATATTCTGTTTAGCAATGTAAACTTAAACAATTGTGGCATAACCGGCCCACATGACATAAATTGTCTGGAGTGTTTCATCTTTACTCTAGCCACTAATCTTATCTCTTAAATGCTGTTTTCACCCCCAGAATTTGAGCTGATGCACGTGGATGAGTTCATTGACGAGCTGCTCCACGAGGAACGTGTGTGCGATATCATTCTGCCTCGACTGCAGGTTGGGGAAAGTAGATGGCTATGGAATTCTTAACTGCATCAGGTTCAGTAGCTGTATCAGTTACTGGCTTGTTGTATAAGCTATGGATGCCTCCTCAGGTGTTTGTTCTTACTTGGGTTGTGTTGGATAAAGTTGCCATTTCTCCTAGAAACGGTATGTTCTGGAAGAAGCTGAGCAACTCGAGCCTCGTGTTAGTGCTCTGGAAGAAGACATGGATGATGTAGAATCTAGTGAGGAGGAAGAAGAGGAAGATGAAAAGGTTGGTGAACTATTTTGGAAAGGGATAGTTAAAGCTGAACCGCTTTAGAACACTTTATGGTCTACAATAAATATTTGAGGGGAGGCATCAGGAGGCTGCTGGCAACTCTTATCTCCCCCCTTAAAATATTTTCATATAAGCAGCCTGTGAGGATTTGTTAGATCCTGAAGCAGTTCTTGAATGCTCTGTGTTTGTTAAGCTTTTCTGTCTCCTGAAGTTCACAAATCTGGATCTGTTCTGTGTTAAAGATATTTCAGGTAAATTGTTTTACATATATGTGTAATGGAAAGAGCTGAAGGTGACCATCACAGTCACTGCTGCTGTAGTTCTTCAGAATCAACAGTATGAGAAGTGGCTGTTTTAATTTCCAGTGGGCAGGTTTAGGCAGAACCACTCACATGAGATACCTGAGGAGGGGCAAGCTTGACTGCACGACTTTTGTAATTTATATTAATTGTTCAGAAATATTCACTGATAGCTAAAAACCTTGATGAAACAAGACTTAGAGAACCTGCTCCCTCCTTGTTTGCAGCTGGAACGAATACCATCTCCCGACCACCGCCGCAGGGGATACAGAGACCTGGACAAACCCCGCAGATCTCCCGTTGTGCGGTACAGGCGCAGCCGGAGCAGGTCTCCAAGGAGGTGATGTGACTCTTCCTGAGCATTGTTTTTACCTATTCTACTGCAGGTGGCTGGAGCACAGAGGTGAAGGTGGCAGTTGAGCCAGAACCTCTCACACGTCCCAATTCCTTTAGCCACTTCCTAAAGTAAGGAGTTGCAGTGCACAGCCACATTCAACCCCTCTGCCTATTTCTCCAGTCCTTCAGTAACCCCCGAACTTGCTGGCCAACATTAGCTAAATTTGACAATACAGTGAGGATGTTAAGGAGACACAAGTGCTTTGTTTTCATGTATGCCAGAGGCTGCAGAGAAAATCCTGGTAATTTCTCTTACTGATAATAAGCCAGGAAAAACTCATCACTAACCTCCCTTGCTCACTGCATGGGCCAGTCCAGAAGCAGGTCCTTGTGCAGCAGGCCAAGCACACACTAACAGGGGTACGGGAGGCCCTGCTGCTGTTGCCAGAGGATGTGGGAAATAAAACAGCTGGTTCTGCTAACGATTTTTAGTAATTTTTGCTTTTCTCCCCCAATTGCAGGCGAAGTCGCTCTCCAAAGAGAAGAAGGTAGTGTTTTATTCTGTTATTCAATCTTAGAATGTGTGCATTTTTAGCACAACTCTCTTACAAGCGTCTCTCTTTTAGCCCATCGCCGCGCCGGGAGAGGCATCGCAGCAAAAGCCCGAGACGGCACCGGAGCAGGTCCAGGGAAAGGCGCCACAGATCCAGATCTAAATCTCCAGGTATTTCTGTCACTTGCAGATTAACTCTGGCAAGTCTTCATCAGGAGAACATTCACTGCAAGAAAAATCTGTGTCACAGTATCAAGACATGGCATCAGTGCTTAATCTGGCTGACAAAAGTGCTGGTTACATGAAAGCACAGCTGGAGAACTCCTTTAATGCACATAAAATTGCCTTGAGCAAGTTTTCACATAACTGCCAGGAGGTTAATTTGAGTGCCTAATTAAGGCTAGGGTTGTTCTGCCATTATCTAGCGCACTTGGTCACTAGGAGCAGATTGCTTTGGCAAACAAAAAAGAATTCTGGGGTCTGTGGAAGTAACTGTACCTTTTTATCTCACAGGGCATCACCGAAGTCACAGACACAGAAGTCATTCCAAATCACCTGAAAGGTAAAGGCCTGACCTATTTCTTAAGGGTATCTGTATTGCTGTAGCAGCTGTTACTTGTCATTTAATCTTGGAGACTGAAGGTGGCTTTACAGTGTTGGAGATCTAGTATTTCACTGAGTACTTTTCTCAGTGTTGTAGTCAACATATTTGACTGCAGAAAACCCCCCTTACTGCTAAGGCTCACCTTGGTCTTTCAAATGAATTACTAGTACTGTGTCAGAGCTTTGTTTTTCTGTTTCAGATCTAAGAAAAGTCACAAAAAGAGTCGGCGAGGGAACGAATGACAAACTAAACCCAGCACACAGTTTAAGGACCTTGAACTGCAGTCTAATGCTGTCCTATCTGCTTTATGGGACAGCTGGATCTGTACTGGCTGCTTTAGCAGCCCATTTCTTCAGTCATTCTCTTGTGCGAGTCTTGTTTTCTGTTAGGATTTTTTTATTAAAAGGAAGTTAAGGATACTTTTTATGTAGTGAGTTAGTCATCCTTGTGATAGAATTTGAGGATTTTTTAAATTGTATTCCTTGAGACTCATAAAAGCTAGTGAAGAGCAATAAAAAAGGTTTGTCTTTCAAGGCTCCTGGCTGTTTCTTTCGTAATACTGTGTTTAGATGTTCCCTGTTTGAAGCTGCTTCATTCTCAAATCAAGGTGTTGTGTTCAGTTGCCAAGGAAGTGTCTGTTCCAGTCCCAGACACTGCAGAGTCACCAGCCCTGAGCTATCTCAGAGCTCCAGCATAGGAGAGGAAGCAAGACCGTCAAAATCCAGTGAGTTTACAAAAAACTCACTCAGAACTGCTCTCCAACACGCAGCTGTCACAGGTTCCTTTGTAAAAATCACCCTGAAGTTAATCTGCTGCTTCTGCTGCCTCTCAGACAATTTAGAAGGTTCAAGTAGTGCAAAGTGCTTAATTCTTTTGGGGCAAGAAGTTCAATATATATTTAAAGATAGCAAACCGCTACGTTGAGCATAGTTTGTGGCCTCCCCGAATATGACACTGATGCTCAGGTCTACCTTCTCTGAATCAAGTCAGCACTGGCAAGTGCCTGTTTTTTAAATGTAAAATAATTAAGGTCTTGCTGAAATTATAATTCTCATTTTAGTACATTTAATTCTGTATTACAGGAAATCAGTTGTTAAGCCCTTGTGTACCACATCATTATTGACAGCCTTGTTTCAGGAGGAGGGACTGACAGGTTTATCCCTGCATTTAGGGCTTAGGGATTCTCATCTATTGCCAAGTGGATCCTGACAACTCAAAGAGTCCGCCCAGTGAATTTATGGAAAGTCCTCTTCAAAATTACTTCCCAGTACAGCATGAATTTTCCAGAGTATCTGCATATTATTTTGCAAAGTTAATGAACAGAAAAGCAGGTGTGCTCTTCCCTCAGGAATTTACAAGACAGGTCTACTGCTTGTATGACATGTTTTAAGATGCTCATCTTTCTAAGATCTTTAAATTTAAGCCATTTCTGTTATTCTGGTTTCTTAATTCCAGTTAAAGCAAGCATGCATACAAATAGGGAAGAGGAAAAAGTTTTATGTCCTTTTTTTGCAGTTTTATTTTTCTTTTAAAAAGTTTTTTGGCACTACATAGTTCTGTAAAGAATAGAAGTGACAAATTTTTAAACACATGAAATCCCCTTCTAATTTTATTTTTTTTTTTTAGAACAATATATATAAAGTCTGAAGCAACCAAAGTATGAATACAGCTAATAGAAAATAAAGAACTTAATTTTAAAAATTCTCTCTCTTTACAGTTTATCAAGATAAAACAAAACACGATTCCCCTTAAAAATAGGGTAATAAAATAGATGAAATTTGTATCACTCGGTTTTGTGATACTAGTAAAAACTATAGTTCATATCTATGTACAAATGATACAGTTTAAAAACAGTCTTAAATAATCTTGTATCTAAACATGTTGCATTAAGATTTTAAATCAGAACCTGAATTTTTTCCTCCCCTCCCCCCACCCACCCACAATCCCATTGAATTTCACTTTTTCTGTTGAATGTAATTCAGATTCAAGTGTGGGTGTCCTTGAGACAGAAGCGGGAAACGCTGGTTACTCTGCATCAGTGGACCAGCTAAAAGAAAATGGATCACAGTTACTTCAGCAAATCCAACATTTAACAGTGCTTGGCTACATTCAGTGCACTAATCTAACCTAGAAATAAAGCCATTTACTAGACTGACACAAATGCTATCTGTATAACTAAACCATTTAATGGGACAATGCAGTATTACTTTAATACTATCTCCAAAATTCCCTAAGAATTATCAATACATCATTTTGCTGCATTACATCATATATTTAAGAGAAATAACTTGAGGATTTTAGATAAATTTAGGTTTCACTTGGAAACCCTGCTACAGCCAGTAGATTAGATTTTCGAAATGGATTTGCACCAGTATCTCATTTTATACCAGGTGACCCAGCAACATGTAACTGCAAATCCTCCAAGGCAAATTTGGGCATGGTTTCTCTCGTGGTGGAGGTCTTTTTCCTAGAGCCCTTCCCAGTCCTGCCAGATGCTGAACACCTTTACCTTTCACTGGCATCAGAAAGAGCTGAGATAAAGTCACTCCTTCAGAGCACCCTGACTAACTGAACCTGATCTAACTTTGACAGCAGATGGGCTGGACTAGGTAACCTCCAGAAGCCCCTTTCAACCTCAAATTATTCTATGGTCTTGCAAGTTTCTATCTATATGAGTCATTCCACAAAGCAAGGCACAAAAGCCAAATAAAATTAATCAGGACAAATATTTCTTCATATTTTTAACATGCTCAGGGGCCAATCATCTTAACCTCTGTTGAGGCAGAGGTGACTCTACAGTGAGATAGCAGCAAAGGAAGAAGAGGCCAGAAGTGCACCACACTGCAAACTGGCTCAGATTTCAGATTTTGATTTAACCCTTCCCTCCCACAAGGATTTCCATCCATCCCTCGAGGAAGCCGAAGCGCTGATTTGACTCTAGGATTCATTATGGTTCCAGGGAGCCTAGCAAGTGAAACATGATTCCTCGGCTTTGAAAGCCTTTGAGACAGTACAGAGACATGTTGCATGAGCTGTGGATGCACATACTAGTTCTAGTACCTTGAGGGTAGAAAGGTTTGTTCGGTGGGTAGCTGGCATTTCCCTGCTGCATGTAGTTCTGAGGCATATTGTAAGGCCACGCTCCTCGGAGGAGAGGAAAATGGGTAGGGGTCCCATGGTCCCAAGGGACAGAAGGAGGGTTCATTTTACCAAACTGTCCTTGGAAACCCTGATCTATTTTTCAATTGAAAGGGAAAAGCACATTGCAAGTTGAAATAATTAAACAGTAAGTCACAAATACAATTTACATCTTAAATAACAGTTTGCAGGGGACTTAATGTGATTAGTCTGATGTGCTACTTTTCTTTTAAATATACATCAATAAAAATTACCACCTAAATTACTTCATTATTCGCTATAATAGAATTTATTGGGGAGGAAGACAGAGGATGAATCAGTATTAAAATCGAGACCTACGATTTCATTATTCCTATGTCATTCTCATGATGAAAATACAAGGTCTGAACAATGTCACTACTGTCTGATCCCACACAAATAAATATCCACTGACATGAAAGCTGTTATCCTACTGCAAGAAATAATTCTTAGATGTACACTGGAATTTTACTAATACCTATATGCTTAAGAAACTTGCTATCTAAATCATCAGACCAACTTAAAATTGATTTTTAAAAATATTAAAATTGATTAAAATTGATTTTTAAAAATATAATTTGTGTACTTATTTCCAAAGTTTGTAAGCTATTCCATTTAAAATTCCAGTATCACTGCAACATTAAGGATGAGAAATCAAGCATCCAAAGAGGCAGGGCACACAGCATGAGGTATAGCTCTGGAGTATGCATGAAAAAAAGTTGTCTGTCTGAAACTTCTGATGATCCTACTTGTGATCAGTTGTCTACTGAAAAGAAAATTTAAGTAGCTCCTTCCAAGTCAAGGTTATGTGAGCCAAGACCAAGTTTCCAAAAACTTAGTGTTCCTAAATTGTCCCAAGACAAGTAAGAAACCAAACCAAAGAGAGAGGAGACAGCTCATCTCTACTGTGCATCCACCCAGTGACCTCACCTTAGTGGCAGCTAAGCCAAAAAAGAAATAAACTAATTAAATACAAAGAGGAGAAATACTATGACTGGGAAGTAGTTAAAGGAGTGTGATGAGGTTGGAAATAGGTGGAAGATGAGGGATGGGGAAAAAAATACTGTGACTGACAGCACAAGAAAACTGAAGAATGGAGAAGAAACTAGAATTTGTGGAGCTTGTCTGAAAGAAGGCAGCTACCTGGGCAAGGAGACTTGGATTGGAAGGAGCTGCCTGAGAAAAAGTCAAAGCTGGGGTGGATGTGCAGAAGGGGACGGACAAGCCTGGACAGAGAACTAAGATCAGAAATGGAGAGGGAGGGACACAGCACACTGGAGACACAGAAAACACATGGGTAGCAGTTTCTGTATCCTCTAAAATATATTCCCCACAAAGCTTTGAATAGAAAACCATGTATCTCCAGCACCTTAACATGTATTTGAAACTCATTGGTGAATTACTCCTCACCCAACAGCGTTATCTCAGCCGAAAATCTCCTGTTGCTGTTAATACCTTATTAGTGAGAGAAGGGCTGGGGAGGAGACTCAGAATTTCCTCCTTGTGAAGAACTGCACCACTATGTTGTATGATGGATGTGGTTTTTTTTAAACACAGGAAGAGCTACACACTCAGAATAAAATCAGGAGACCATTATCACGATCTGCAGATAACAGTTAAAATTTAGGGGCTGCCACAGTTCATGTTGCAGAGAAAACTGAATGGGCTGTAATTATTATATACTGTTTTTTCTCAGCCTCAAACACACTTGGCTTAACTATGAGGCAAGAGGCTGTTGTCCACTTGTTGCAGGAATATGTATTTTCAGGAATTGACATAGAGATTATGGAAGTTGAATGTGGCAGGATAAACTCTAGGAACAAAGGATGGATAAGATGATGTGATATTGTCCTAAATGCAAGGAGGCAATATTCAACTCGCACAGCTATAATCCTACCAGTCTCTAAGTTCCTGGTTGCAGTCTCGGCATTTATCTAATAAACTATGTAACAACATACTGATCCTACAGGCCTTTTCCAACCTTAATGTTTCTATGATTCTATGACACAACAAAACCATTATTTATCAGCATATTCACAGCAATGTGCTTTAGACTCAAACAACGATTAGGACATTTCTCAGTTGAATGCAGGATTTCTCACTGTTGCACAGCCATAAGGGCAGACAGGACCAATGCTTCAAAGTCACAGTTACAGAACCTGGCTAATTTTTTTTTCCTATGAAAATGTTAAGACACTGAAGGTAAAGGTTTAGTTTCTTAAGCATCATATTTAAAAAAAGTTGCAAGAGTTAGCTGTTTCTGTAACACTTAACACTGGTACACAAAGTGCGAGAGGTTTGATACAACAGAGAAGAGTTACCTGAATTCCCCACAGTGCCATTGTTCACCAGTGAGTTTGGAGTCACAGGATTGTGCCAGTGTCCCTCATGAGAAGTGCTGGGGATTCCCATGGGCCTGGCAGCAGGCTGTGCAAAGATGATACTGGGATCATTCAAGCTTACACTGCTCTGGTTATTTGTGGTGCTGCTGCTGCCGGATCTCATAGAAAATGGAACATTTGTAGAATGAGGAGGGTTACCCGGTGCAGAGTGAATAACAGGCCCATGAATGGGCCAAGAAGTGTTGGGAAGCTGAATTTGGTGATGGTGCATCTGAAGCAGTCCCAGGTTATGCAAGGTGGAATACTGACCTGGGGGAGATTGGGGAAAGTTAAACAAAGGCAGCTGGACCTGATGGGGTGGCTGTGCACCCTGCTGTGGCTGTGGAACATGCTTAGACTGGGATATTGATTGTGGTTGAGTCTGGTTAATGGAGGCTGGCTGAGAGGAGTTCTGGGTAAACTGCTGAGGTTGTGGAGAGTAAGATGATTGATGCGAATCAGACTGGAGGGGAAAAAAAATGTATTTCTGATTAGTTCACTACTTATTTAACGGTGGTTTTCTTTAATAAGCACCCACTGTATTAGACTATTCATAAAAAAGGCAAAGCCCTCCCCAGCAACACCCCAAACACTGCACCCAAGTTTCTGCTGGTTTCAGTAAGTGTGCAGTTCCACTGACACTGACTTTTACCAGCAGATAATTTGATTTGTTAATGTGGCACATCCCACCATGAGAAACATCATTCTGAGCAAACATTAGCCCCAAGCTTGTCATTAGACTACTCACACATCTGTTTCTGATTTTTAATCAGTGTTTTCCCCACCCTACTTATTTACTACAACCCAGAATCTCATTAACTAATTGCCTTATTTCTAAATAGAGTGGTTCTTATTACTACACACAGTTTTTTAAGTAATTCCAAAGCTCCTACTATTTTTTCCAATTTTTAAAATCTGTTAAAGAAGAAATGCAAATTCCAAAAACCCAGTTTCAACCTTCATAACCTGATGTTAGGCCATGGCTAAAGGCACAGAAATATCAATTATTACAGCCTTGGCAGAACGTTTGCAAAGCTTTTCCTTTATCAGCAAAAGAAACAGGCACAAGGCCATTTCAACTGTTTGGAATTGCAACTAGGAAAGGAAGCACTTCAAGAACTGGAGTGGCTGAGAAAAGAGTTCCCCAATCTATCTGCCAATATTTAATACCAATATCTGGATTAACTAAATCTGTTTCTAAGCACTGAGACAAGATGCTGATGGCATAAGATAAGTGCCTCCAAAAAGGCAGTGAAATGACAGACAAGTACCTAAACCAGAGAGGATTACCTGAATCTCAGATCTCATTCTCCCCCCAAGATTGAGTCTTCTCTCCATCGACTACAGCACACAGCCAAGCTCCAAGTGCCTCAGCTGCTGTCAAACACGTCAAGTTAAAGGTCTCTGCAGCTTGTCCCTATCCATGACTGCTCCCCTGTCCATTTAAATTGGCAGTCACTTCTCTCCAATGACCAGAGGTCTGCAGGACTTCCCCATGCGAGAGCATTCCTTCTAGCAGCATGCTCTGTGTCTGTGCCTGGGAAAAAGCCCAGAAGGTGGGATTGTTCCCTGCTGCTATTCCAACTGTCCCTGTGTGAGTGCCTCCTATACCTTTCTATCAAAACAAGAAGAGAAGGTAAAACTGGGATTTGAAAGATGACCACTAGTTTAACAGTTTAAATGCTATAAAAATAAAGCACATGCACAAATTACGGCCTTCCCGAAAACATTAACCCACCACAAGCATGCACTGGACATATCAGCAGCAGGACTGGAAGAGTGTTAAGCTCCAGCCTCTTGATCTGCTTCCTATTCTCTACCTCTTGCTTCACTAATATTCCCCCTTCCCATTCTCCTCAAACAATTCCTGCACAGCACATATTCATCAAGAAATCCTGGCCAAATGACAACCGTGCAACACACGGAGAGTCAATGGGGACAGTTCAGGGGACACAAGAATGTGCACAAGCAGTAGATCCAGTGCACATGTGTCTGCCTGTATGCGCACCCACATACCCAGCTTCAATTTCCCAAGAAGAAATACAAGGCTCCCAAAAAAATTCTCCTGTGACATGTTCAGCCCTTCACTTAAACTAGGGCTGTATCAATCCCTCCTTAGCAGCATATTATTATAGTAAAAATAATGTCATAAGGTGTCTGTTACTGGAGCCAACATTCCAATAAACGCTTGCTGATCAGTTAGAGCATTCGAGATCAGCAGCCCTGATTACTGTTTGCTTACTTGCCTGCTTCATTAGCAGGCACATGTTTCTGAGACTAACAGCTTAAAACAAATGAATTTCTGCTGTATTCTGTACTCCAAAAATATTAAATGCCAGCAGCTGTATTTGCTCAAATACCCTCTGCTACCCATCTACACTTAGAAGTAGGTTAAACATATTTTATGTAGTTCTACAGAGACTTGAACAAATTCTAAGATGAAACTACAAAAAATTTCCCCTTTGTTCTGCTTGTGGTTCTAGTGTTCTCTGGCAGACTTTTGATTGAAGTCTGATGCATCTGAGTTCCCTGTCTGTCCATGACAGTCCTTTGAAGACAGTCCTCTTAAACTACAGAGTCATGGTTGTCACTACCCTCAGTTTCCAGCATGTCAACAATGAGTTATGCTTTACCTCCCTCAGTAGCTCCAGAACACTGCCAGAATAGCTAAACACAAGACTCAGAAAGGCTTCCTATCTTAAACCTGTCCTTTCAGAATCGCAAGGTATCTCACATGAATTTTGACTATGAGGTTTCCACATTGAAAAGCCATAAATGCTCTCCCAGAGACACTGTTACAAATCAAAGTTTCATGAAGTGGCAGAGTGCAATGTTGTCATTATAAAGGCCAGAATCTGAGGAAATACACACCAAGCTGTTCCCAGCATGGCTGGTTTGCTCCAGCTCACTTCAACCCCCAGCTCATTGAACTTACACATTCCGAGGACTGTCTCGTGCGCAGGGGCCGCTCCACCTGCTGCTGGCTCACGGCCACCAGCTGGGAATTCACCATGCTCCGGACCAGCTGGGTGCCTGAGCAGGGAACAAAAGTGTCAATACAAACCACAGGTTACAGGTGACACAGAATGAACAGAACTGGGAGGCAGCAATAACTCATCTGACAGAGTAAATAAATCACTTGAACCTCTCCTTTAAGCGAAAATCTGTCCCTCTACTGGCAACAGACAACACTAACAGGTACAGCAGCTAAACACAAAATCTATTTCTGAGTAAAACGAATTCTAGCATGAACAAGGCTCACTTTGCTATCAGGTGGGTTTCCACACTACTACTGTAAGCAGTGGCATTTTAAATTGCAACGGCAGAAACTTTCGGGCAAAGAAAGTAAAGGAAAAAAAAGAGTAAAGGATAATAGAACACAGAAAAGAAGCAAGGTTCCCTCTGAAGTTCTTCTACAAATGCTTTCTCTACTTTCTCTAGTAGCACAGGCACCTAAGGGCCTAAGTTGAATGGGTTTGCAAATTAGCCAATCTCTAAGTACTATCAGGAATTGGAAAGCTGGATCTAGCCTCCTAATTCACCTGTACACTTTTTTGGTGATTTTTGGTGAAAATACATTTACTTACCTCTCACAGATGGTGGAGGGTTAGCTAACATTTGAGAAACATTTGGAAGAGGAAATGCATTCAATTATTATGATTATTATTACTACTTCTAAATGCATCCAGTGTGAGTGGCAGACAGGTAATGCCATACCCTGAAGTCCACTATACTTACTGCTGAGTACAGTTTTACCACCCATGCAAAGTAATGTCTCCTGTACTTCAGGAGACATTACTCCCCTTGAAGAAAAGCAACTCTTAGACTAAAACCAATGACTGAAAATATTAGTTGAATGGGCTTCAACTAATTTTTTTAGGATTTTTTTTAGGTTAATTACCAGGTCTGTACAAAAATGTAGAGAAAACAGATCTCAGAACTTTCAAATTAGACTAACAACACAAACTAACTTACCTGGCATGCTGTTATTTCTCTGACGGGTCTGTTTGAATTCAGGACAATCTCTCCTAACATGACCCACATCCCCACAGATGAAACACCTTTTCTCTCTTGTTTCTCTGTCATCTTCTTTCACTTCTTTTTCATCATCTTTCTCATTCTCCTTTTTCTTCAACCTGAAGAATAATTTGTATTAGCAATATCACCAAACCACACACACAGACCCAAATCCCTGTGGAGTTGTTCCATTGGTATGTTCAAAGGAAATGGTTACACAACCAACAGCTGTACCAGAACACAAGTATCTCAGGAATCCCTTTCGGATTCTGGGCTGGTTAACAACCTGTTTGTATAAACTTAATGAACTTAGAAGCTCCTCAGACTTGTCCCAAAGCTGTCTGACTGTATTAGTGCAGAACTATGCC
Organism: Lepidothrix coronata; assembly: GCF_001604755.1. Taxonomy (NCBI): domain Eukaryota; kingdom Metazoa; phylum Chordata; class Aves; order Passeriformes; family Pipridae; genus Lepidothrix; species Lepidothrix coronata. The sequence continues at coordinate 2,457,883 of NW_016690192.1, forward strand.
TGCAGTTAAGCAGGCTTAGCCTGCCAGGTAGCTTGGGAGTAGTTCTATGCAGCAATGCCACTGAGTCAGAATATACCCAAAACAAGTGATCTTGTAGATACAATCTCCCCTTGACTGGGGAGGACATATTTCTCTACAAGAGTGTCTGAGTCTAGACAGGATGTGAAAGAAAGGACCAAGGCTCTTTCAAACACTTTGTACTAATACAACAGGAGAAGAACTAGGGATCAGGAACGAAGACAAGAAGTAAAGGTCTTTTTCCACAAGGTAACTGTAGGATTGTTACATATTAATATTATTTTGTGAGCTGTATATTCAATTTGACAGAGATTCTGTGTAACTGTGCTATAAAAGCAGTTTGTGTGAAGAGCAGATCACAACTTCTTTTCCTGAGGCAGATGTAGGGAAAAAAGTGATGCAATTCAATGTGCTAGTGCTTGTTCAGAGAGCAGCTGAAAGAAATAGTCCACCTGTGACCTCAAGAGTTCCAGTCCACGTTCATGTATCTTGAACTCTGATGACTGAACAAAAGGCTGGAAAATAAGGACTTTGTAGCGGGAAGAAACCACGAATCCTTCAAAGAATTATGGAGCACACAACTGACAATAAGGAGCACATGAAAAAAGCCCAGACAGTAATCTGCATTCTAAGGGCTTCAACAGGTTTTAGGAGGAGTGAGACAACCTTTGCATTAAAAATGCAAAGCTGTAAAAAATGAGAGGAGGGCACATTCTCTGTCAATTCCTGCTAAACTCTCTCTGGAGATACCAACCTGCAGGTACTGGAGACTCTTTTTGAAGGAGTTCTGGATCCAAAATTAATGAATGAAATCAATGTACAAGTGCGAGATCACCAAGTGACTGGCACCAATATGATGTTACAGAAATGCACCTTAACTCTGTACATTTTAACTATTCCTAGAGTTGAATAAATGAACTTTTACCTGTCTTGCACATGTATGTTATCAGATTTACAGAACAATTCAAATACAACACTGTCTTCTGAACATGATCACTACAGGAAATCCATTTTAATACATGACAAACTGTGCAGCCAGGTAATATGGCCTCCATCTGAATGTTTACACTATGAAAAGATAATTTAGTGATCGAAATGTTAAGTTAAGCTTGACTACATATTAACATATTATAGACTTGATTTTACTCTGTGTGTGCTTGCATAAGCACTCTAAGACTTAAAGAGATGATCAGAAACTGTCTTAAGAAAGGATGGGAAATTGAAGATCAGATACGAAGCTTTGATTTTCTCTTCAATTCAGCGATTTTTTTTTCACTTCCATTAAATCTTCAAATATCCAAATCTTTTCTGATTGAATCTCAAAGATTTTATGATAGCTTTCTATATTACTCACCTCCTCCTCTTTGGACAGTCTTTCATGTAGTGACCAATTTTTCCACAGACACGACAACATCTGTCATTGGGTGCCAATTCCCCATCTGTCAGCACTTTTGAGTCAAAAAAGTATTCCTATAAAAACACATCAGACAGACAAAATGTATAAACCATTCACTTACAAGACTGGGAAATGGAAGCATAATGGACAGCTTTCATCTCCTATTGTTCCTTAAATGTTACTACTTCTTGGATTATACCTGGTCCTTTTCTTCCCCTAGATAATGGCAGCTCTTGCAGACACATGGAGCAGCCTGGGCTAAAAAGGGGTGTTTGGTCTCAGGGCCAGAGGCTGAATTTGTGGAACAGCTCGTCCAGGCTTCAGCTTGCTGCTTACCTTACACCTCCCCAAAGGCTCTTCAGAGGGCAAGTTTGATCTATTTTGGTGTCTGAGTCACTGCTTGAATTCTTTTCAAAGCAGCCAATGTCCCTTCCCAAATGACATGATTATATCCCCCTGGACAGAACAAAGCTCAGGTGGGGAACAGATGGAGCATCTGCAGACTGACCTGTAATCCTCCCCTCCCCTGGAATTTGCTCAGGACAGCTGCAGTTCTGATGTGTGTCAGCACAAAGGCCACAGTCTACAGCCTCTGAGCAACATAAATATTGTGAAAGTACTGTCTTGCTTGAAAAACTAAAACAGAGGTACAAACTCTGAAAAAAAACCACAGTCAAAGCAAGCAAATGGAAAAGAGAAGATAGGGAAGGATGATGGGAAATAAAAGTTTTCAAAAGATTTTTAAAATTCATTACAATCATAAGCCTGGTTAAGAGTCAGTGGGAGAAAATCCCCTGAACTGTTTTAGGAAACACCTTTCTAAGTTGATGTTAAAAGCACTAATTCCAGCTGATTTATTTGCTCATACTAAAAAAAAAAAAAAACAGTTGCCTATTACACCTCAGTGACTGGACCCTGGAGCACAGAGGAGCACTTTCTCCAATATAACGTTTCATGAACACATTCCTGACCCCAACTAACTGTGCAAATTTTGAAGATCAACTGTTAATAAAATGGTCAATTATCATCCTTCTCCTTCCTTAAGCAGCAACTCTTACTATCCCCCAATTGGAAAAATAAACAGTGTAACATCTCTTGAATATGTTTGCTTTAGCTACACAAACAGCTAGTAAAGTTCCTAAAGCTGTTTCTGGGTTTTATAGCCAAATTTGCAGTTTTCTGCAATACTTAACATCACACAAGAAGTTTTATTAAAAATAAAAACCAAATTAAGTCTGCTGTCCCCAAAAATACCTATCACCCATCCAACTACTCCTGTGAATTTTATATTGCAGGAGCCCAATACTAAGCTGTACATTTTATGCAGTATAATTCCATATATTGTGCATACCAAATTGATAAATACACACAAGAGATTTGCCTTGGGTGCATCAATTCAGTGGACAAAGGAAAGTGAAAAAAACCTAAAGTTTTTAAAAGCTCTGAAAACTTACAGCTTCTCTTCCAACAGCTGGGTAGAATGGGGTGCCAAATAATTTTCTGCCATTGATAAATGCCTTCATTATGAAATTGGTCACTATTGAAGAAAGACAAAGTTATTAGAAAACAACAGAAAAGGCACAACTCAGTGAAGATTAACCATTAGCAGACATTAAAGGCTTACTTTTTCTAGAGACTCCAGCACCGAGATTATGATTCAAGTCAAAAGGATCTGTGCAAAGAAGGGAGAAAACCAAATCCGTGTTGGAAAATACATGCTGCAACAGATTTGTTTTTATCTGAATGCAGAGAATTCCATTCTGAATGCATTCACAGAGTAGACTATAGCAAAGCAATGCTGAGTGTTTTGAAACATAATACAGTAAGAAGAGTGATTTACTGACATTTAGTAAAAGTTATGAGTCTAATCTTATTTTGGGAGCTGTAGGACTTTTTTTAAAACACTGCTGGTAGTTTCCTCACACAAAGATCCTGTGCAAAGAGAACAGAGTCTCCAGCACCAGAGTACATTACTCCCTCGTTAATGGCAAGGCAACCCAGCAGAGCAGCACCTTCAATGGCAATGCATTTGGACGTCCACTGCTTCTCAAACGTCGTCAGCAGCTTCTTCTGCCGGATGCTGATCACGTATTCCTTGAAGTCAAATTCCTCAGTGTAGAATCTCAGCAAGCCCAGCCAGAGCTCTCCAAGGGATTCAGTGTTCTTCCCAAGGGAAGGCAGACGCTTCTTCTGCAATTGGAGACACCTTATGCAGCTACAGTTACTGAAGTACTTCTTCTCCTGCTATGTCTCTCTAATTACGAGTCTGTCTGCCATGAATAGTCTGGTTTCATTTAGTTAAAGTAAGGTTAAATCACTACAGTTAAGACTAATTCTGGACTGGTTTTGAGAATAAAAAGTATTTTTCCTGCTTTATGTTATTTAGAAATGACTTAAACCAAGATAAAGCAGACACCCATTTTAGTAAAACGGGACTCATTTGGGAAGTTCTAATTATGGATATGGAAGTTTAATAGTCATATATTACACTGCTAGAAATTTATTACTTTCCCATAAAAACAAGGTTTAAGTTTTAGTGACTCTTCTGGAATTAGAATATTACCAATTCTTCCATGTCATCAAAGAAAAAAGCATTCCATCCATCCACCATTCTCTGTGGAATCTGTTTGCCATCAAATATCTGCCAAAATAGAGAGGGCACAGTCACTACTCTTAAGTCCAAGTCACCATAAAACACTTTGAGTTTTGCTGTTAAAAATAATACAAAAATAAAAATATTTTAACTGTTACTTCTTATACAGACAGAATTTCCCATTGGTAAAAAGTCTGAAAGTCTTTTTGCATTATTGCTGTACCTCTCTCAAATTATTTGGATACTTAATTTTTACTTGTTCGTTGCAACTAAGGAAACATGACTGAATTACCTTGTCAAGATTCCAACATCCCTCTTGCCCACAGAGTCTCTAAGGAGACTTTATATGATTTCTATTACATTTTGACTTTAGCACAGCCAAGGGGAAATTCCACTGTTATTTAAATGCACTCTCAGGGTAGCAATAAAATAACAACTCCCAACCACTACTAAAGAATCAGCAAGAAACTCTATGAGTCTCAGCTGCAATGCTTAAGCCAATTTTCCTCTTGCACAGAAAGTAAAAAAGTCAGAAAGGGATAATTTTCAGACGTGCTTGGGAGTTCCAGTATGTCTCCAGGAAGAGGCAGAGAGCTGTCTAATTTTAATTTTCCCCACCCATACAATGGAGGTACAGAACGTTATTTTCTTTATAAAGTTTCCTGGCACACATGAAATATTACCTCTAAAGTTGTACCAAAGGTCAATTATATTTTTTTTACCCCTTACCAAATAATAAAACAAACTTTTTCTCTTACAGATAAAGTGTTGAGCAATAAATAATGCTTCTGACAATAATTGGTTGAAGAGCTGGACTCACATTTCAGGAGCATCTGGTGCAGTCTCACAATTACAATTCCCTTCTCTCCTTACCACCTGCCAATTTTTTTCTATCCTGTTCAGCATATAAATATCATCATAAGACTAAAATCCCAGAGTAAATGTAACAGTAGAACTTAGGCCCAACAGATCTCCAAATTTGATCTAATTTTCTCAGTAAGTTTTACCAACTAAAACCAAGTGGGAGTTAAGAAGCTGCTAATTTGAAGGGCCCCATATTTCCTTCAACCCCCCTGATCCTAAAAGCCCAGACTTCTCATATTTGGCTTGAAGAAAAGGTGCATCTATTTTCACAGCTTCATACTCTGCAAACCTACCTCCTGAAGAACTGGAATAACTGGTGGGTTTCTCTGCTGTAGGAAGTACAAAACCATAAGGATGTAGGCATAGGAGGACAGACTCCCACGGGATGCATCACCAATATCGCAGCGCTGCGAAAACACATTGCAAACAAAACACTGAATTCACATTTTATTATTCCAGACTAACAACTATGTCAGAGAGCAAACAGAAACCCCACCAGTAACAGCAAATACATTCACCTCATAACTAAAAATTGGTTTATGAAGCCTGAAAAATAAATGCTCTCTAGAGTCAACTGCCATCTGGCAAATCCACAGCATAACTGACTAACATAACAACAGAAAAGCTTCTCTTAGCCAAAATAATTTTTTTTTTAATTATAATGTGCCAAATTGAAAAAAAACAAATCAAAACCCCCAAAACAGAAATCCCAGGTTTCGACACTGTAAAATTTAATTTTGCTAAACTCATGTTACTCAAGCTGTTTCTATGATTCCTTACTTTGGTTCCCCTTTCCCTTTTTTAAAAAAAATAATCAACTAATAGGCAAGTATTTCCATGTTGTGCTGGCAACTTAGGCAATAGGTGGCATTTTGCAAGCATATAAACACATCCCTAATGAACCACAGTCCAGCCTGCACAACACTGTGGAACAAACAGTCCTGCCAATGGCAGGGGTTGAAACTAGAGGAGCTTTAAGGTCCCTTCCAACCCAAACCACTCTATGACCCTCTGATCATGGAATTACCTTACTATGCTTGAGGATCTTATTACAGTATAACCTTTCCACAGCACCTGCATCTAAGATATCCTTTGTTTCATGCCTGTGTCATAACAAACAACACATTTTTAACCTCCTAGGTCTGGAAAAAACAGGGATTCACAAATTACTTTCACATTAACAGCAGCAGTGACAGCTGTTCCTGGTTTTTCTGCCAGTGCAAGCAGAGGAGGAAGCATTTTGCATATACATTCAGGAGTGTAAATCCCACAACTTGGAAATTCGATCTTCACAGTAAAATTTTTAGAATGTACACAACAGTATGCAAGGTTACTAAAAAAGGTAAGACTCATTATTATCAACACAAGGCATTTTTAATCTGGACACAGAAGAGACATGGCAATATTGTGCCCTACTGTGACCACACCAAGACAACAATCACTCCTTGTCTTGGTGACAGAACAATGAACATGTCCATTGCATTCTGGCACAAAGTTATTTTATTCATCTTGAGGTATTTTATTACATGAACTTCTGGTAGCATGATGCACTCTCCATAAGCCATTTTAGATTTGCCCCAGTTCACTAAGCTTTCTTTGGATGTATCTGGGGAGTGTATTTAATAGTGCAGCTTGAATAAAAAGCAACACCAAGTTTCAACTAGAACATCATAACAAAAGATGCAGCAGATTTGGTATTTGGTATTTCCAAACTCTTAAAGTCAGGTGTATGTCCTAAGCATATCTAGTAGAGATTCAGGCATTCATCCATCACCCCTTACCTATCTACTCTTGACTTTTACATCAAGTAAAATAAGGCAAGTACACCAGAAGAAAGCGGCAGTAATCCCTGGGCTTGTCCCAGATATGGACACAGCATTCTACTGTCTCCTTTTCAGTTGGTATTAGTAAAAGGCAAACTCAGTAGCAGGAAAACCTGTGTTACACAAATAAGTACTTTCTTTTTCTATTACCTTCGCAAAAACTTTCATTGTGTAGCCCAGATATTGCACTCTAGGGTCAATAGCTGCATATGTAGCCAGCATCCTTGTGTTATGCTGTGCCTGGAAGAAGGAAAAGTAAAATCAAACTGGTGGGAATGTGAGTCATTACAGAAGAAATTGTGCAATTTTGCTGTGCTGGGTGAAAGCTGGAAGGAGTTGTACTATTCCTGCTGGCAGACAGGTCATAGGGGATGTGGCACTAACAGCTTTCAGAAGCATCCACAGAAGAAGGCTTTCTGTGCCATGACCTGCTCTGCCATCAGGTCATACTTGGTTGGGCTGAGGGTGTGGGCCACTGAATTTAAATAATGCAGGAAAAAAACCCAAACACACAAAATCATTTTCATTCTGATTTCAAAATTATTCCCTTGAATGACTGTTTGAGGGAGGTAGAAAGAATGAAAAAGCTTTCTTTGAACACAAAAGCCAAGCAGATGCTCACCAGTGTATTGTACAAACTGATATCTCCTTCTAAGCCACTCCGTCTGTGTTCAAACTTTACTATAGGCACTTTGGCTGTTGTTATAGGCAAGATGTTCCTCAGACCTGGGGAAGCAACACTTTAGTACATAAAACATTTCCATTAACTACATTTATAGTAAATCTACCTACAAAACAAGTAATATTTTAAAGCACCTACCTGGATGCTTCTTAAGAACTTTTGCCAAACCTTCTATTATTTCTTTACAGTTTAATTTCTAGGAAGAAGAAATATCACAGCTTCAGATATTAAAACATGGATCCTATTCCAACAAGCACATTTACTATGACATATATTTCAAAGAGGAGAATCTATGTACTGGCAATAAGCAAGCACATGGATTTAAGTAAACTGGTGACTCTATGCTCTATGTGGAGATCTTCAGTACACTAGCTGTGTGTCTATAGGACATTAAAGTAAAACAGGCTGTATCTTGCTTCAATTGTGCAGAGTGCAACAAACTAATGTGCTACTAGCAAATCCTACCTTTTCTGTGGTCAGAAATCTAAACTGAATTAAAAAATCTTAAAGAATTCTTGAATTTAAAATAGCAGAGTTCATCAATTTCAAAACTCTTACCTCTGCATTTTCATGGCCTTCCAGTGTCATGCAGATATCGAGATCACTGTCCCGAAATCCAAACCCATTCTTTGAGGAGCCAAATAAGCAAAGCCTGGCTTTGTCTAATCAAAAGTATACACAAAGAAAGGTAAATTCTATTACAGCTTAATGGTTAAGTGCTTACTATGCAATATTTCTTAACTGCAATGTGCAGGTGCCCCTAAAAATGAGCATTAAGAGAGAGCTTCCAATGTCACTTCAAAGACCTCAGCTTTGATAAAGGAGGAAGCATAATACTTCAAAAATTATTTACAGAAAGTAAGGCAGGATAAAGCCCATGTAATTTTTTATGACTGAGGTGTATTACAGAGTTACTATAATCCTTAAATGATACCTCTAAACGTGGTGCAATGTATGTGACAGCACTTTGCTGTTTTAAACAAATCAAAATAATGTGCAAACCCAGTCACCAGTACAGCTTCATTCCATAGATAAGACAGAGCTACTCTTAAGGCAGCCCAAGTAAAATTTCCAGTTCCACTCATACTCTTTCTAGGTTGTATATTTTTCCTGTGCCAAGGTAAATTTGGTCAACCAGTAAGTTTTTGTAATCATAACATACTCTTAAAGAAACAAGCAGTAAGATTACTATACTTTATGGAACATTCTTTCCCAATTTCTTTGTTTACAACACAGTATTACAGTGTCTTTTCAGTCTTGTAAAGGAAAGGAAAATTATGTAGTTAAGAGGAATTCCTTCCTAACAGCAAAGAATACATTTTTCTGTTCAACTGAAACCAATGCTAGGAAAATATATCTAACACCTATTCAAAGCTTTTTTCCTAACCTTTAATAGAATTGGAAACCTTAAGTCTTTCAAGGTTTTGTATGAGGTCTCAATCCTCAGCTGCTGCCAGTAAGTGGAGGCACAGCCAGTGGATGGAAGTGGAATTCACAATTCCTTGATGACAGGCCAAATACACAGAATAGATGGCCTTCCCCAGACTGGAATTCAGGACACATGGGTTTGGTACCGGGCTCTAGCACTGTTTTACACCACCTACAAAAAAATCACTTTGCACCTCTGTGCTCTGACCGCCATCACTGTAGCAAGACACCTTTGCCTGTTTTATAAAAGGGATGTGAAGATAAACTCATTAAGAGTTCTAAGACACTTAAACACTGGTGACTAAGCAACAACAGCCCTTGGCCCACGACCAAAGGTAGCACTAAACCCAACCAAACTTTCTTTTTGTCCTGACTGCAACAGTCCTGTGTCTGCATTACTACTCTGGCAGCTCTTCCTCCACTCTGGGGACATTTCCATGGAACAGCATGAAGGGATGTTCAGTGTCAAGTCTGCAAGATAGCTTTCCATACAGAGGGAAAAGAGATGCCACTGCTTAAAGCAAGGAAAATAAAATGATACAATCATATCTTCATGCTCCGGACACCATGACTGAAGAAAGCATTACCAAGAATCTCTACCTACTGTTACATACCATTGTACTCTTTTCGAATGAATCTTTCCAAACTTGCCAGTATTTGTTCTCTGTTCTGTTGCTCAGATAAAGGAGGGGATAATTCATCTAAATAAAAATAAGTTAAAACACAGTCAGATGTGAAACTCAACTACCTCTAAAGTCTCTTTCAGCTAATTAAAAGATTGGGATTTTTTTCTGTTATGTTTACTTTCCTTAAATATGTGTTTTTCTTTTTATATCATTAGAGTCTTCAGGGTTTTATTTCAAGATATCGGATTTCATTGCAGTTATTCAAACACAGAGTGGTCTGGTGGGCAGCTGGTATCCAGCCAAGGTTAACCACCACAGCACCCAAAAGGGCCTTTTCCCAAAAGACACCACAGAATTTGAACAAGCACAAAAACCAGTAACTTTCACAGATCCTGTGAGAAATCCCACATAACATTAGTTTTTCAAATCTGTTACAAGGTATCACAGCCAGGAATTATATGAAAATTAAAATACTGATCAATTTGTAGACTAGGACACCTGGAAGAGTTTCTCCCTACTGAATTATAAATAATTGTAAATAAGTAATTTAGTCATACAGTTTTTATCTTTTCCAGGTTACAGATCACAGCATACAGTGGAGTACAAACACTTCCTGAACTTACCAAAACATCTTTTACACACTATATCAAGTATTTCCCGAAATCTGTCTGTCATTGGTGGTAGTGGTTTCAGATCAATTTTCTTGAAATCCTCTGGGCAGTCATTTTTGGAATGTCCATCCCGTTTGCAGATGCTGCATACTATAGTTGGTGGCTTTTGGGGGAAAAAGCACACAAATGCATTTTTTTACTCCTAAGATAGTTCAGCAGACCGAACAATTCCAAGCAACCAAGAACATTTAACATGAACAACAACAAAGCCTCTGGAAAGAACAGAAGACCCCTCAGTAGGCTGCATTAAGATCTCACAGTGCCTAAAAGCACCTCGAAATTCTATAAGTAAGCAGGAGAGGAAAGGGGAAAATAACCCACAAAACAATCAAAAAATAAACCCCATGATCTGTGTGTGTGTAAACCGAAAAGCTTTGCATAAGATGGGGGCAACAGACCACCTGGCCCAAATGGGGCACAGGTTGGTGTTTTGCAGTCCTGAATAACAGGTTCTCTACAAGGGCCATTCCCAACACAGACTGAAACAACCCTCCCGCCATCCACCCACCCGCCCACAGTCGGAGCGATTTAAAAGTCACACCCCCCTGCCCCACGGCCAGCACTGCTTACCTTTCCTGAAGTAAAAATAAACTTATCAAACACATAATGCATTTCTTCTGGGGAGAGTCTGCCTTCATCTTTGAGATCCTGGGGTTCCCCCCCTGCTGTGCAGGGGGGCGAGGTAGCTGGTGTGCCAGTGCACTTCGCCTGCGGAGACGCCTCCGGGCCCGAGCTCTGCCTGCTCTCGGCGTCAGAGAAGTCATTGCTTGAGTTGGTGTCCTCAGGCTGATGTTCACTGCAGTTACAGTGGGGGCTGAGCTCACCTTCAGTTACACAAACTGAGATTTCTAAATCATCCCTCTCTTCTGGTGATTTTTGCTTTAATTCACAGCATTCGTTAGAAATAAGGGATAAAGCTTCTTCTTTGTCTTCATCGTAACTAGAGTCCAATGCTGGAAGGAGCAAAGAGTCCATGTCCTTGGAAGTACAACTTTTGGCTACAGCTTCTACCACTTGATTACATTCAACTTCATTCTCTGGTATGTTACATCCACTTCCTATATTTTGTTTATCTACAACATTTTCCTCTTGTGGAAGGCAACAGTTTGCTACAGGCTCTTCAGATCTTGTGGATTTCTTATTATTAATTTTCCCTTTTTCTTTTTTCTTGGTATCTGGCTTGGATTTAATCCCATCTTTACCTTGTGGACATGCAAAATATTTATATGCTGTCCTAAATCTCTCCAGGATGTACTCAAATACCATCTGGCTATTTAGACTTCGTGCAACATTCCTCTTAAGTGCAAAAGGATCTAGGAAGAAAAGAAAAAAGAAAAATTTCACTAGTAATCTTTAACTTTTACATTTCACAAAGTAGCTGAAATCCCTAAATTATTATATAGCAGTTAAAAAGAACAAAACTGCATATAAAGAACAAAACAGAACTGTTTTGGATATACTTAAGAGAATGTGAGGCCCACAAGTTTTTTTTTAGAATCCTTCCATACAAAACACACTCATGTGCAGCCATGAATGGCTGACTATCATAAACCATTATAAATAATGTTATTTTAAAAGAAAACCAAGGGTATATTGTACCATTATAGTATGAGCAATTTCTAAACTAGAAATTAAAATGAACATATGAAGACAAAATAAAAACAGGTCTGCTAGAATCTTTCTTTGTCCACTGAAGAAGGATTTGCATTTCCCTTAAGAAATTAATTTGTCTAAGTTTAACATTAAAGTTATAAGGATTACATGAACCAACCTCACCAGGTTTCATTCCTAGTCCTTCCTAGTGATTTCTAGATCAAACATGTTTTCCAAGCAAAAAGAGCACCTGCATAGTTGCTATAAGTTTGCCTGGGAAGATAGTACCAAACTGAGATTCTGTCACTTCGTAACTTCAGCTACAAACTTAACATTAAAAAGTCAAAAATGAAAAATTAAAAACCATAAAGCAAACAAAAACAACACAAAGAGACCAACAACAGCAGGTGTGAGAACCAGAATGTAATCTGGGTTTTTTTGAAATTATTTCCTGTTTCTTCCTCAATTTGTCCTGTCATTTCCATCCCACATGTTGAACAAACACTACTCTAATTTCACTAAACTCTAACTAAAAGTGATTGAGGAAAAGAATTAGGAGAGGAAATTAAAGTCACAGGAGCGATCTCAAGACCCACTACTCAACGTACGCCTCAACAATTCCTTGCTTGTTTTTCTCTGTTTTAGTTTTCCTTCTCACTCTTCTTGTACCTTATTGACTCATCCTTCAATGCACCTTTAGTACCTCATTCTCTGTCTGTATGATTCTCTTTGTCCTCTCCATCGCCTCAAGTGTTACAGATAAGCCACTTCAGCAACATCTCTAGAAAGTGTTCAAAAGTCGTTATTTATGCTTTTATAAAAGTATCACCTTACATGGTTTCTTAACCTTCCTCAAATATCCAATTTCTCTGTTCTTAAGGCCAATTCAGAATGCCATGCATTGCTCTGTGACTTGTTTTTTTAACAGGGAAAACTTGTCTTTAAACAAACTAAGTAGCTGACAAAATATATATTAAAAAAAAACTTATTGTCCAGACTTCTTGAAACAGACTGATAAGTGCTAGGTAAATACAGAGGATAATGCAGGATGAATACAGAAGCAGAAAGGATGATCCTACCTTCAATGGCTATTCGCCTTTTAGGCCAGTTTTTATTCTCTCTGGTTAAGAGCTCCTGTACCCGTATGCTGATGACATATTCCTCCAAAGCAAATTCCAGTGTGTAAAACTTCAAAAGTTCCAACCACAGTTGCCCCAGTGAAACTTGGTGAGGGGTTTTGAGTGCTAAGAGAGACTGAAAAACATGGACAAGAATGCTCAGCTTCAATAAGAAATTAATATTCCCCTTTTTTTCCCTGGTTCCACCCAATATCAATGTTTCAAGATGAAAACACAGGGATAAGAGGTAGCAAATGTTTTTCAATGAAATAAAGCCATGACTTACAATCCCTTGTTTCTCCTTTCCATTACTTTGGTTGTCCACTTCTGAGCTTGTTGCCTTCTTGCCACCACCTTTTTGTTGTTCAACTTTAGCTTTACTTTCTGCTCCAACTGAGTTTTTTGCTGCACCGTTTGTTGGGGGTTTGTACTCCCACCTTACAAACTCATCATCTTCTACACCCTTCAGCTGGTGGTCATCTGGCCTCTTGGAATCAAAGCCTTCAATCTAACAACAATTAAAGTGGCTCTGAAACAAGACTGTATGTAATACATACAACCAAACATTTTCACCAAAGGTAACACTGACAATTGTGGTATTTATACCCCTCAAGAGTAACTGGTGTCAGAGGAATAAATTCAGAAATCTATAGAAGAAAATAATTGCCTTTTGTCTAAAATACAGAATGACACAATTGCAGAGCCTACAGCAATTGCCTTTTTAAAAAAGTCTTAAGAATCATCAAACATCATCTTTGTGAGGATTAATTACCAATGCATTTTATTTACAATTTCTTTGGCAATCAAATACTGTACATTTTATGAGCTTGCAGAACACAGAGATGTTGTCAACAAGTTAACAATAAGGTCACTATATCACCAAATCACTTACCCAATTGCCCAAATAGGATGGTAAAATACGTGGTTTTCTTTGTTGAAGAAAAAATATCACCATTAAGGCAAAGGAATATGAGGGAATGCCACCTTCAGCCTGACAGTCAATGTGGCAGAGCTGTAAGAGAATAAATAATTACATCTCTGATGTAAAACCAGCATTTTAATTTATGATCTATTATAAAAGGACAAATACTAAAGAAATGTGAGAAACAGAGTGAAACAGAAAATCCTGTCTCTCAGGAACTGCAGTCGCCATGCCACGCCACAAAATAAAAACTACATTCATACAGTGTATTCATACAGTGCCTTAAGTTATACTATTTTATTATACATTATTTTCTTCAGATACACCACATTTTGTGATTGTGGGACATATTTATGCTTCTAATTTCTGTCATGCTTCTAATTCCAGCTATCAGGTACGTGTTGCTGTGCGGCAGCACCTCTCGTAGGGAGATGGGGTGAACTACTGTCATCAAGTATTTCCTACAGACATATTCATGTGACTTATACATTATACTTACACATATTCATCTGGTTTATACATTGCATTGTGTGCAGTACTTAAAGAGAAGAAATGACCATTATAAGCACTGAGGATAATTAAATAACTTACTCTAGCCCAGTAGCGGAAAGCCAAAACCAAAGGAATAAGGACAGGCTCCAGTTTTCCAAGTGCAGCCAGCAGGTCAGTTGTAAGGCAAGCCACATCATTTCTAGCACTTACTTTACATGTCAAACCACTGGAATTACAAACATAAAACAGATAGAGGGTTATCACTCTGTGGATACAGATGATGCCTGGGGCACAGGGGAAGGTGGGGCATCACACCCACCATAACAAAAACATGAGTCAGCGTCTCCCTATGCAAGAACCCGAATTTTTGAAACAAAACCTACAGAACATAGTTACATTTTCTTTACTACTAACTCATTTAGAACTTACAGAAGTTAATTATAGCTAAAAATATAAAACAGCATTAAGAATTTGCTCTAAGTTCTGCCATTACTTAACTGTGCTATCTTCCACAATTCAACCTTCAAGTATATTGTCTACATTCCAAACACTGAAACAAATAAATAAATACTCCAGACTTGCTGCATATTAAGAGTTGGTTAAGTCCACAAAACAGCTCTCTAAAAACTTTCTTTTTGCTTCTCAGAATAATTATTTCTATCCTCTTACAAACACAGGAAAAGATATGTCCACCCTTGTTGCCTTTACTTCCCCAGAGTTTCAACCAGTACCTCCAGCCAGTCAAGCAATCCTGTTTCATTTTGGAGGTTGCTGCTTCTTAGGAATTTACTGAAACTATCAGATGATGTGTCCTTTCTGGCAATGTGGATCTTATAAAATGTTTTTAAAGCCTTGGCTTAAACTGCTGGCAGCAATTTTAAATAACAACTGAAAACCATTCCACTTTTCCCCTAGTTAACTCAAAGTAGAACACTATTTTCAGACTCCTACAACTGAGTTTTATGGAGCACAAAAACAAAGGTAGCTTTCTTTCTAGATTACATTTTCAGGTATGAGCAATTCCCTTTTAACAGCAATGTCAGCTCAATGTTACAGCAACAGTTCTTGTCAGCAGTGCAGGCAACAGCTGCTGTGAGGAGTAGAGTAGAAACAGTATCTCCTTAACACTCCTTTTCAGTGACACATACCTTTTAACATCTTTGCAAAAGACAACAGGAACTTTGGCATGAAAATCTGACTCCACATCTGAGTAGACAGCTAAGCAAGGAGAAAAAACAACATTTTGCTTCAAAGTTTTTTACAATTTTCCCAATTCTGTTTTTAAAACTATTATATTTATACCACGATTTTTCAGAAGTGCTGCACAGCTAACCAGTAAGCAATATTTTCTGGTTACTTTTGATGCTCACCACCAGTATCAAACAGCCAGGCTGTGTTCCTGACAGAACAATGAGGTTACAAGTTCCAGAAGGCTTGTAAAAATTCTCACTCATGTTCACATGCAAGTGGAAAGCAGCTTTTGAGTTTACTGCTGAAAATTTCTTCTACAAAAAGTTAAACACTACAGAAAGTTTTTTATCTGGCATCTAACACTACTGCCTACTGCCATAACTTCTGGCAATCTGAACTGGACTAACTGGGCTGCCATTCTCTTGCTGCAGCTTCTCATCTCAGTCACACAAGCACTGGTATTAATAAAAATCACATTCATAAAAACAGCTCAGACACTTTGCTTGAAAACTAATCCATCTTTTTAAGTTTACAGAAAAATTAAGCATAAAAACATCCAAGCAGCAGATGGAATGTTAAATAGAAATGAGATGCAACTAAAAACTCACCACTGTTCTTCAAGATCTCAAGCACCTGGATCAGAACATCTGGCTGACTCATCTACAAAATCAGAGCAGGTTCCATTATTCAGACTAACCTATTTTATTTTACACTTTATTTAAAACTACTTGGGTGGCATAATTAGTAACTCTATGTTCTTTCATAAAAGTGAAATCAGGTGTCAGTATTAATGAAAAAATTGATTGTATCTGTCTGCACCATGAAAACAGATACTAATAAACATATCGGCCAGCTTTTTACCAGCCTACATCTTTTCTAGTCAACACTTCTGTTCCAGTTTGTATTAACAGACTCTATAAAGTTAAAACAAAACACTTGCCATATATTCAACTATTTCAATGTCAACATATGCCACTAGAAATGCACAGCTACACAGAATTTAATGTCAGTGCTTTCCCAAGGGTTTTTAAAGGTTATGATTTTTAAGCGTGTTTTCTTTTCTCCACAGAAATCAACTTAAGTGGTGTTTCAAAGATAAGCATAAATAGATCAAAGAAAGGCTAAAAAATTAGCACCACCTTTGAGCTTTTGTGAAAAAGTGACATGGCACACTCCACATGCAACTGTTTGAAAAAGGGCTCAGTTCTGCTTCCTGACTGCAGGATCATATCAAGACGCCCTAAGTATGACCCCAGACAGGTACCTGGAATTTCACTGTAACATGTACAGTCAAAAAAAGGGCAAGTTCAGCAGCTGTGCCTCTAACAAGAACATGCTGCTAATATCATATACTAAACATGAACCAACAGCTTCAGTATTTAAAGGTAAATTATACTGGTCTGCAGGAATTTTAACCTGTACTTTAACCTGTAAATTGGGATGTGGTATTTAATTGCAAGTGACTAAATCGTAAAAGGAAAAAATGTCATTTCTAGCCCCAACTTTAAAAGGGGGGGAAATCAATGCCTACAAGATTTTACAGTCTGAATCATGAGCACATGAAAGCACATTTATCCAGAGTCAACTATTTTCATATTGCTTCAATGCTTATTCAAAAATTTAGAAAAAGGCTAGCATAAGATTGTCCAGAAAAAAACAACCCAAGAATTATCCATAGCACAGCTGACACCAAATCAAAGATTAGATGCTTTATGATGCCCCCAAGAAGATAAAGGCAATGGAGTTGAAATAAATGTTGATGACCTTGATCTAAAAAACAGTCTTAGTTAATACAAGATAATATCTACACACCTTAGGGGGGAATTTGATATCGATGTTCACATCGCTGCTCTTAAAAGCGAATCTGGTTAAACAGGAGCCATACATCCTCAGGGAGCAGTCTGCAGAGAGAGAAACAATTATTGAACAGCTAGTAAATACATTTTTCTTTAGTGGATGATGCATACTTTGCTTTTGATACTGCAGCTCACAAGTGGCACTCCCAGATTAATGAACACTGAACCCCTTTCTCTGCCCTGGGAAGGTCAGTCATTTCCATGACACAGCATCACAGGAGAACAAATCATTCAAACGTTCAATTACACGTCCAACAGTTTCCAAGTTGTTTTAAAGGGTTTTTTGCAACAGTTCTGTTTGTTTTTAATATAAAACTACATATGAAATAGTAATAACTGTCCCTGTCTCAGTGCAGGATTTTTTATAAAAGCTTCTGTTAACTCTAGCTCGATTCCTCTGCAGCACTCAGCCAATTCTAAAATTCTGTCCATCTCATCAGCAAGTTCCTATGCACAACTCATTATGTACCATGCACATAAAACATAACTTCAGTATAATCCCAGGCAGAGTCCAGGATCCAATCAGTGAGTTTGGAGTTAATACAGTTACCTACAAAGGTGCAGAACAAATCTGAACCAATTAGGAATAATATAAGCAATGTCATTCCACTCCATAAACAATAACTTATCCCACTTCATGATACAATTTTTGGAGATGAAAACTTTCCTGTAATATCTATTAGGGTCTCACATATTTAAAACAGCTGAAAATTGAGACTGTTCTCAATCCCTTCCAAATCCAACACCTGTTCAAGCAGGGTCACCTAGAGCAGGTTGCCCACAAATGTGTCCAGCTGGGTTTTGAAAATCTTCAAGGATGGAGAGTCTGCAATCTCTCCAGGCAACCTGTGCCAGTGTTCAATCAGCCTCACAGCAGAAAGGGTTTCTTGTATTTTTTCTTAGGACCTTTATGTGTGTTTTGACTAAACTCTCTCAATCAGAAAATTATTCTTAACAGAAAAAATAAATCTTACACATATATAGCTTCAAACAAACCTATTTTTCACTACTTAGAAACCAGTCCTCTCAAAATGAATGTCTGTATGGTTAATAATAATGATTTGAAGTTATTTACAACAGCTTTTCATAGTAGTAACAATTTTTGCATAGTTCTAATGTGAGCTCAAGAGAAAATCATGCCAGAGCATTCCGTGTTTTCTACACTGTTTATTTATTCAGTTTTTCCCAATTTACAACTTAGGAAAACACATTCACTAAAATACAGCTGGCTCTGTAAAGGAGAAAAACAAACTGTCATTTACTATTACAGACTCCCCTTCCACTACTCCTACACCTCCACAGAAGCTCATCAGTCCAAACAAGTCAGCCAGACAAGCAACAATAAAATAATAGTTTTTCCTTAGTACTTATGTTAAAATGCTATGTAAAAAAAGCTTTGTCTTATCCTAATATACTATCAGTGGGAAACTCAATAGCATGTTGGAACAGAAGTTTGCACCAGAAGCCACATTTACAGAGCAAACAGATCAGCAAAGCTCCACCCTACAAGCCCCTGTTCTATTCAGCACTTCATATTCAAGAAAATCTATTTAACAGAGCGCCTAAAGGTATTTATAAAATACCTTTAGGTATTTATAAAATAAAAGGACAGTATAGAACAATATTCAGTTTCAATATAAATGAAATAAGAAGTCTGAAAACTTTTTTTGGCAATGAGATTAATATTTTCTTCTGTTCAGATGAACTAAACACCAAAACACTGTTACCATAATGTCAACATCACTACAGCTCCAAAAATCTGCTCTCAAAGTCTCAGTCTGTTAACAGGAGATGATGGGAAATCAATGCAAAGAAGTAAATGTCAAATATTATCTTCTTTTTGTATGATCTCACCACTCTAAAGAGGATCAATATTTTTAATGAATACATATTAGAGAAAAGGACAAATAAGCACAGTCATATTTTCCTCTTTTTGTATGTTTTTTAATTCCTTTAAAATCAACTGCATATATTAATAGTGTATAATATCAAGATAATTTAACCCCAAATTCATTGATTCACCATTAATGAAGGCATCAAAATCTATGTAAAAATAAAGAAAAATTGTCACCTAAAGGAAAGGAAGAACACTGAATACCTGGTAAGGGCTGTTGAATAATTTTCTCCATCTCATTTACGATCTCTTGACGAATTCTGAAGTCCTCATCTGAGATGCCTTGTTCGTGTGCTGCCTCGATGAGGGTAAAACTCAGAGCAGCCAACTGTGCAGAAGAGGGGGGTGGGAGGGCCCGCAGCTCATTTTCCTCTTGCTTTTCCTGTATAATTATTGGATAATAACAGTAATAACTAATATTTGAAGGAAAAAAGGTAATCTCATGCTATTGTATGATATCAGAACATACTGTTTCCTGTTTGTGTTCTCCTATTTACATGGTGTCCTGACCAAAGGCAGGAGCACTGTCCAGCCTAACAAATCCAACAGTGTGGCTCACAGGAATGGCAGCAGATGCTCAGGGTCTAAAATAGAGAGTGGTGTTTCACAGCTGGCAAGTGGGGAGGAAATCTGCTGTATTCCATTCCTGAGCCACATTTTCTGACAGTTCTGAAACAGGATTCATCCAAGAAAATAAAAAGCTGTAATTGTTCCCATATAATAAAAGTAACTGAGCTGCAGAAGTCATACTGATTTCTTCAGAGTGGATTATACTTGAAGGAAAGGTATCAGAGGCAGGAAAAGTATTCCTAGCTCCAAGGAATTTTTATAAGTTCAGTCCCATTGCTGCTTAAACAGCTGGTGCCAGAAAGCACTGGGTTTAGTGCATCTAATCCAACAGCAAGAACAAGTCAGATTCATCAAGTCATTTGGGACTAAGTACAACAACCTCTTGTTTCATAAATTCACCAACTAAATGAAATGTGACTGACAAGAGAAATAAATAATAACCATAACATAAAGCACTAGGAAAACACAGTATAGTATGAAAATGTGTGCTTAGTTCTAAGGCTGCATCTCTCAACTCTTCTGTTCTTATTGGAACAGATTTAGCATAAGAAAGAATATGGGCATTTTTAAAGGGTTTTTTTACATCACTACTTCAGGATTTTGCCTGAGTTGGGAAACCACAGCTGCTGCTGAGCTTATTTGATAGTCTTGTATCTCCTAGAGAGGTACACTGTATTTTATGAAGTAACATTCAGACAGTTACATATGTATCACTATAATGTGGCAGGGACATAAAGCCATTTGGAGACAAGTGTTAAACACTGAAACTGCTCCCTGTGCCCCAGCATTCCATTCAGCAGCACAGAAACCTCACTCCTCAATTCTTATCTCCATGTCCAGATGAGAAGCATGGTAAGAAGGTGTTTTTATAACAAACATGGTTCATTCTTTTTTCCATGACAGTAAGAGAACCAGAATCCTTTACCAGTATCACTGAATACAAAAAGGTTACTTTCTGAGATGTAATGGATTTATGGCATCCAGAGTTTTCCAGGTTATGACTTGCACAAATTATGGAATTAGAGCATTAATAGCAAACAGAAGTATGGTAAGAAATACACAGGAACGAGAGAAAGTAATTCAACTGAAATTTGGGGAATGGTTGTAGGAAGACTAATTTTAACCATTTAAATCACAAAACCCAACACACTGGGAAATTTGTAGCTCTTCATCAGCACTTACAAAAACAGGTTGGCAGGAAAATCTAGGTACCTTTTACTGGATTTCATGCATGTAGCAGTTCTTTTGAGCAAACCACACCACCATGGTGTCTGATAAAGAAATTGCTTTTCTCTTTGTAAACCTTAGAACTGCTTTTCATATTAAACATATTTATAAACCCAAGCAGATGATGAGTGACTCAGGAACTGTCTCCCTCCATCCTGTAACTACTAAACTTCACAAGTCAGACTAAGTAAAAAAAAACAAAACCAAAAAAACCAACATTCCCAACCCACCTCTAGACCCTGGAGATCCTATGACCAATGACATTATTTTTGGAAAAAAACAGAAAAACTAATTCTATTTCTATATAGTACATATATGTCTCACTTAAGTTACCTTGCATTCTGCTACTAAAAGTATGATGAACTGCCCACTACTCAAAGACACTAATTCAGAAGCAGTGACCAAAAATGGTCTTTCCTCTCTGCCTGGACAGATCATCAAGCCCTTGCTCTCAAACAGGAAACAGAAATTTGTGCATCTCTGCTCAGCACAGAAACTTTCACCTAAATGAACGTGACCAAAGAAAACAAACCATATAACAAAAAATCTATTTTTAAAGAAAAAAAAAAGAAAAAATAGCCCAAATTTTATTTAACTTACCATTATATTTTTCTTATGCCGTTTTTCTTTAATATGCTTGTGAGCTCCCTGGATGTTTTCAATGTGAACTAAGCAGAGCTTGCATAGATACTGACAGTTGGTGTATTCTGGGGAACGCTGAGGAAAAAGGGCCAGAGATTAAAAGAAAATGTTTCTCCCAACAGTGCCTGAAAAACTCAATACTTTGAATAATAAACTGCATGTAATACTTTTAAAGTCAAGGTGCTTTGCAAACATTCAGTAATCTTAAAGAAAAAAAACGGCAGAAATGGGATTTTTACTTGTATGGCAAGTGGGGAAAGAAAGGAAAGGAAGCGAGATGACTAAAATATGATACTTCTCAGGACATTTTAGTGAGGGATGATTAAGATTGAAGACTTTATGCTTTCTAAGGCTGACCTAAAGGCCAGTAAACCATTCCCTTGACAGCTCAGGCTGACAATAACAGGATTTAATAAACCCCAGCATTTACCCTCCTTTCTGTGACGAGAGAACAGCAAGTATTCCTCATGTTACCCACTCTTTGTGTGCTGACAGCTGGTGGTGGGCTTTGGCAGCACATCCCCAGCACTCTCTGCAAGGGCTGCAGTCCCATGAAAAAGGGAGCGAGGAGGAACATGACCACTCACTAATGACACTGAAGAAGGTGTGATCTCTGATGCTGTTGCATTTTGATGAATAATCTGGGATGCCCAGAATTGGAGAAACATGCAGAACAAGCACCTTTATGTAGGAGACAGGCTGGGAGAGGTGGAGTACAAATGGGAGAGTGGCCACTGGGGAGACCTGAGTCTGCCAGAAGCTGCCAAACCTCTGGAGATGATGGGGAAGAAGGGAAATCACTGTTCTCAGAGAGTCCAAGAGAGGATGCTGTGTGAGTTTATTCAACCAGGAAACCATTAAGATCTACTAGACTAAAAGGCAGAAAAGGGGAGGTGTTGTTTGCAAATATTTCACTTCACCTGTCTCATCCTGCACTTGTATTTTCTAACCCTATTTTACATTTTCATCTGAATTCTAATACATCCATATTTACCAAAACCAAAAAGTACACTGAAAACAACAGATGTTTAAGCAGTGACATAACAATGAATGAACAGACAACACCACTTTAAGACACGAAAGTGGACCACAGGTCACTTAAACAAATTTTGACTTACTATAAGGAAACCTAAACCACTGTTAAATTTGGGCAGGTTTTTTCACTTAATGAGTTTGACCTTTTGCTTTTGGGAAAAAAAAAAGTCTGATGCTCTCCAAATGCAGAGTAAATATCAATGTAAAATAATAGTGTCATTATGCTTCACTTAGTAAGTCTCTTCATCCTTATTTTCTATGAGACAGATACCCAGTAAGATGAAATTAAATATCCATTCAGAAAACAACCAATAGGCAGTTACACTTGGCTAGCTGGGAAGATTCACATATTTGATACCTGATGACTGAAGTAGTTCAGTAATATTTTACCACTCTTCTATAATAAAATGAGTATCAGCAGTGAAAGTATCTTAAAAGTCTGTGTATTTCTTTACAATATTGATCTGCTGTATTATGTCAATAGATGTTGCCAGAAAGGCTGAATCATGTAACAACTTTTATTTTGCCTTTATTATGAAGACTTTTTTAATCCTCTAGTTATGCTTAACTGCTATGAAAGGGGCATAGCAAGACAAAAACAGCAAGACAAAGAAGTTACAGACTACTACCTGTGTAATATAGATGCATCCAAATAAGACAGGCCTCATGAAATTTGTCCTTGGATATTCAAGGAGCTAATCTATAACAGAGCTAATTGTATTTTAAAGAACTCACAGAGAATGGGAAGGTTCCAGATCACAAGCAAAGAGAAACTTATGAACATCTTTAAAAGGCTAAAGAAGATGAGCCAAGGAATTAGAGACCAGTCAGAAATAGCATTCAGAAAAATACTGCAATAAATTATTAAAAAGCACACAGGGACAAAGGTGACAACCTGACCTGCTCCAAACAAATTGCATTAACCCAAACTTAGGGTTGTTTTTTTAAAAGTGCTTGAAGCAGCAGCAGCAGACATTGTATCTAGAATTTTACAAAGTTTTTGTCACAGTTTCAGTCTCCAAAGGAGACCATAAATACTGTCTAAATAAAGAACAATAAGGTGGCAGCAAAACTGCTCTGAGAACTGTCCTCAGAGCACATACACCTAAAAAAGCATGTGCCAAGAATTTTTCAGCAGAGGTCCTTGTGGGGTCAGAAATATCCACACCTTTTTGAAGACTTGGGAAATGCAACAGAGGGTGTGCTGCCTACAAATGTGAAAGCCACAAACTTGGGAGGGGATACAGAAGATGTAAAATAAGAAAAAAATCAATAATTACAACAAATTAGAGGAATGGAATAAATAAGCTGCCACTAAATAATACCACAGCAAAGTATCATTCCTCCTTAGGTATTGCCAACTGCAAAAAATCCAGGGCTGGGAACACCTGATGGAGCATTTCTGAAGCAAAGGCTCTGGGGACCATTGCTAGTCAAACTACAGGCCAACATCCTACTGCTGCTAAAAAAAGCAAAGATGCTAAACAAAAATGCTGTATTTCAGACAGATGCAGCCAGCTTTCCTCTCTATATGTAAGACTTCAGCTGAAATGGCATGTCCAATTTGATACCAGTTACACAGTGGGTGTCTGCAGAAAAGCAACAAGAATGAA
This sequence comes from Lepidothrix coronata, assembly GCF_001604755.1. Classification (NCBI taxonomy): domain Eukaryota; kingdom Metazoa; phylum Chordata; class Aves; order Passeriformes; family Pipridae; genus Lepidothrix; species Lepidothrix coronata. The sequence goes on from NW_016690192.1 coordinate 2,482,137, forward strand.
CCACTAAAAACCCCCAAGACCAGTGAAAAAAGACAGTCTAAAGAAGGGAAGACTGGAAGAATGGTAAGGATCGTCCAAAGTGCAGGTGATGTGAAAAAGAAGTAATAAACTTATGGTTATTTTCCTAGGACAACATAAGAGGGATTAAAACACTAAAAGATATACTTGAATTAGACATTTAGAAAAACTTCTGGGTTGTTCACACTGACTTGGACATTGTTTCACTGAGGATACTATTAAGAGCAGTTTAGATGAAGATTTGTAAGCACCCATCCCCAATATGGGCCCTGGGGAGAGGCTGATATACTAAAGAGAGCACAAAGTTCTTCTCAATCCTGCATTCTGAGTTCCCAGGGAACCAGACTTTCCAGAAAATCTTATGTAAATAATGGAATTGGAAACCTTTAGGTCTGCAGAGTTAAAAAATCCTGTTCTACAAAGGCTACATGTACCACAAAAGGAGCCAGAAGTTTCCAATCCATATCATCAGCCACAATGACTGACCAGTCAACTACCAGGGATAAATCTTAGTCCATAAAGTGATTCATTATTAAGAAGAAAAGGAGATTGCAGTAGAAATACCACCCAACCAAAACATGGTGATGATAATGAGAGAGGACACACATTTTCTTCTTTATCTGATAAACAACCCAACCTACTTTTTCAAGTCGGGAGATATAATCTCTTTCCAGCCGTTCCTCGGCTTGTTTCAATCCCAGTTGCTGTTCAACTGTCAGATTGGATTCATCAAGAACAGCAGTGGTTTCTAAATAATCTGCTTCCAAAGTATGTTCTTTTGTTGATTCAGAATTCTTGATTTTACCTACAGAAAGAAACAGTTACTTTCTTCAGAATAACTCACAGAGAGGAAAAGTGAAAATTAGGTAAGAGCCAAACACAAATTAGAGCTACATTCCAGGGTTTTTTTCCCAAAGGCTGGTGAAAATCACCTTAAATGTTAGAATCTTTCCAGTATGTTAACCAGTATTTTAGAGAGACTTCAGAGACTAGAGACTGCTACTGAGAGTGCTATCAAAAAGAGTTTAAAAAATGGTAGTTTAATTTTGTGTTTCAGTCATAACTTCACAGTCTCTTATTAGGGCAAGAAAGGAGATTTTTTTTGTCATGCAGAACAGAGTATGCAATACCCTGATGCCCTACTGTAACAGATATAAGAAATATTAGGCATAAAATTATTTTACACAGCACATTTTAAGGGAATAAGTCATAGAACTGCCCTAAAGCCATTCACCCATATGACCTTACAGAGTCAGTCATCAGGCATTTCAGGCCCTCAATTTGGAAGCTGCTGGAGCTGCACCTGAACACACTGTGACACTTCACCACCCACAGCTTTGGAACGCTGCTGCTCCCAAACACAGGTCAGCTCCCAAGGGCCAGTTCCTCCAGATGCCTATGGATTGGTCATAGGCCACTAATCTGCACAAACATCTACATCAAATCACTCCTGTCATTTTTACATAAGCAAAAGTGAGGGCTACTCGTGCTTTGTTCTTTTTTCTTTCCTTTCACATGAGATCTGTGCCCCCAGACCAGAGAGGAATCAAAACTGAATAAGTTTCCAAGTCCTGGTTTCTCAGTGACAGATGGTCCCCACAGTATATGATGGTGGTGGTCTACAAACAGCTGACTGATCACAGGATGCTGCCACTTCAACCTGTTTTGCCTGTTCAATTTTATTAAGACAGTTAAAAAAAATACACACTTTACTATTTTCCTACTATTTCCATACAAGCAACTGCTGTACAGGCAATATTCACAAAATTGCCTGTAGTTGTGGGAAATACTTCAAACAGAAGGTCTGTACTGGTATGGCATATTAGAGATGAAAAATGCATTCTAAAAGAGTGTGACAAATCCTGAACTATGGAATTACCCTGATGAGACAAAGCCTGATCAATATATTTAATTTTGACATTAAAAAATATGTATAAGAATTGCACGCTCATAAGGGTAACTGCTGATGGATGATACATATTCCAGAGCTTCCTAAATCAAAAAGCCATCTGCCAAAACCTATTTTCAACATTTTTAGTAACCAAAAGAGCAAAACAGTCACAGAAAAAATAAGTTTTTTTCCCCTACTTATGATAAAGAATTTTTCTTACTGATTTTTCCCCTCTGAAAAGCAGTAATAACTGGCATTTCCCTAAGCAGCAATGATATTATGAAGGGTTCCCCCTTCATAAGGCACTACGTTCACAAAATTGCCTGAAACCCACACACACTAAGTAGCTTACAAAGATGTTTAGGTCTCAGGCATAAGAAGAAAGGACAGCTATTATCATAATCTCTTGTTCTCCCAGCAAAATGCTTGTATTAACAGTATGTTCTCTCTAAATGCAACCAGCAACTTTCTCTGTGTGAAGAAAATATTCCAACAGAAATATTTCAAAGCCCTTTTCAGCCTGTTCACAAACCCACCAGAAGAAAATGGAATAAAGCAGTGTTAAATAATACTCACTGAAGTCATCAGGCTTATGTTCCATTTTCCTCTGATCTGCAGCAGCCTTACCAGGATCACCAGTCTGATCAACACCAGCCTTCAAAGTAGGAACTCCCAGTGGATTTTCCAGCACCAGTTTCCCTTTCTGTGTAGCTGTTAAGCTTTCCATTCCGACCCCATTCCCTGAAACATGGGAGCCTGGAGCGTTTTCTGCCACTGGTTGGGCTTTTGTCTGTTTCAGGTTTTCCATTGCTGATGATAAATTAGAAAATTTTTTTGCTTTTCCATGACTCCGATCCTGAACGTTTGATCCCATATCTTTAGTTCCAGGAATACAACTATTTACTTTGCATGATTTATTTTCCCCTTGTTTTTCAGAACAAACATCATTTTGTTTACTTTTTTTGCTGCTATTCCCACTTGGAGAACTTCTCCCAACATCCTTCACAGATTTGTCATTCCTATTATGTTTGTAATTTTGATTAGTTGTAACTTTGACAGGTTTGCCTTCCTCACAGACAAGACGGACAGACTTCCTTGGGTCATGATTTCCATTCTTTGAGCTCTTGGCCTCTTCCATTATAGTGAAGACCTGCTTCTCCTGTCTCTTGAGACCACTTGAAGTGCAACTCTTCAGCAATTTGCAGTTGATTTTAAATCCTCTGTGCAGGCAAGGATCGTAGCTGATTGTCTACTGAGGAAATAATGAGAAGACGTTTTTAAATTGAAGGAAAAAATTAAAGCTCTATGTAGACAGCACATTAAATAAACTTCTCTAAGGGAAAGTGTAACTACAAATTATTATAGGAAGCATATTCCCCCCCCCAGGCATAAGTGAATTTTCATAATACATTCGGTACTAAAGTAAAACTCATGAAAATGTTGATCATCTTGATTTGTATTTAAAAAAGGAGGGGATATTAAGAAATGAAAGATGGCAGAACACTGCAAAAAACACTGTGATAAACGTGCCAACAGCTTGCTTTTTTCTTTCCTTCCTATTTCTGGCTTTCTGAACAAAAACAAGAACCGAGATGTCTGCAACTACACTGGAAAAAATTTTAAAAAAAATTAACACATCTAAAAAATCCCACTCAATAAATACGCAGCTCAAATTAGCCACTAGAGAAAACTAATTCTGTTTCCAGCAACCAAGCTCCATTTTATTAACTGATTTCAAAAAGCATTTAGAGACATAACGCAAAGCATTAATAATAAACCTGACTGACCACCTGCACCCACAGATACTCAGCAAACCTTTGACACATACAGCTCTCATCTAAGTTAACTGCCAACAATTAAATGAGATTTTGCTTAGCAAAGAAACCCCACAAATAGTAAATATTTTGTTTAGCTGCAGATTAACTTTACTCATGTAAACCTCAGAGCTTTAGGTGGTGTATAATCATCTGAGCTTTATGTTGGCTGCAGCTCAAAGGCTGTGTTTCTAATGGGAAGTTATGAGTAAGTAGGTCTGTTTGTAAGGAATTACTCTTATTAATATAGAAAACAAAGGGGGAGAATCTGTAACAAGAAATTAGATTTTGTTATAAATAACCTTGAGATAGCAATTAAAAAATTATGAGAATGAAGTATTAGACATAAAAGAAAATAGATTTTGTAAAACTATAGCAAGCGCAGAGTTTCTTTCCTATCCAGCTCATATCTGGGAAGTAAATGAATGATCCATGGAAACATCCAGGTTTTAGAGAACCCATCAAAACAAGTAGCTCATAATTTAGTGAAGAAAAGGAATAAGAGAAAAGTCTATGAATTACAACTATTAAAAGTATCACAACGTACTTCTGTACTTTAATAATAAGAAGCAGAAGGAAGGATCAGACTAAAAAAAAACACAAAACCACCTTTCTGAATATTATCAGTATAAAAGAGAGTAACTTTTTTTCAGGCTATATAATATAGTTACTACCTCTCTCTCACTTTAAAGACACACAAATCAGAAAATACTTCAGGACACAAAGCACGTACTAAAATGGTTATCTAAAGTCTCTACTGAGATAATTGAAAATACATATTATCTTTCAAAAATGAAAAGCAAAGAAACAAACAAAACCCACAAGAATTTTCCTGAAGCTGATATGAGCACCATAGTCTTTAGCAAAATAAAAAACCTGAAAAAGAAAAAAAAAATCTGTATTCCTAGATTTGTTTCAATGGCGAAGTATTTTATCTCAGAAACACATTCAGTTAATATTACAGCTATTTCCTATTAAACCCTGACTGCACCTGGCTCGTACTTCTGGATCAAAAATCAAGAAGATTAACCAGTATTTGCCTCTGGACTGTACTCTGTCTTTCCCACAGCAATTCCTGTCAAACAGCAGCAGGATCCTGCCCACCTGTCCCAGCGCTGCTCAAGCCCCAGGGTGAGGAGAGCCCAGAGCCCCCCAGGTTGGCTAAACTTGGATTATTCCAGGGCCAGCTGATTACTCCAGCTCCATGTAAAGCTCTGCTCTATAGATGGCCGATGGCCAGTGTTCCACCTCTGGACTGGATGTCACTGTCTTCACACTCTACTGTGCATTTGGGTTTTTTAATGTAACCAAAGAGAAAGCTGAGCAGGACTTTTCAAATGCTAAACTATTTCTTATGTTTCACTTGTTCAGCCTCAAGAGGAGGAAAAAACACCCAAACCAACAAAAAAGCTCCCCCCCCCCATCAATTCCGCTTCATTTCTGGTTCGTTTCTGACCCCACATCCCCCTCACACACCGAGGCCGCTCCAGCGCGGGGCGGCACCGACCCGACCGGAGCAGTGACACCCTTTCTCCAACCCGGCTACTCACTCCCAGCTCCTCGGGCTGCTCCTTCCCTGTGCCTTCTGCAGGGAACCAAACCGGAACCCCAATCCAGCCTAACATAAAGCTGGCACCGGGAGGAGGAGGAGGAGCACGGCCGGTAATAACAAACAATTGGCAGGGTGGGGACAACTCCTGTTGGCACCACTTCCACATCAAAGCTGCCACGGAACTCCAGCACTGCAGGAAAAGTGGGGCCTCGGTTTGCTCTGCTTTTTGTATGTGTCAAGTTGTTGGAGTCATATTTGGAAAGAAGGTTTTTTAAAAAAATCCACAAAAATTATTCAAATTATTTGATCTCATTCATTCAATAAAATACACAGTAATATATTCAAAGAGAATATATAATCTTTAATCAAATGTACAAATGTGATGGGAAAAAACAACTGAGGAAACTTAGTAAAAACTAGAATCCAGTTAATAAACTGAGTACTGTGATAATATTACATATCAAGAGAGTGAGTGTAATCAAATGTAAGTAGCTAATGTTAAAAAAACCCACAGATATATTCCTTATTCTTGAGAAATATGAATAAAGAGAGGCCATGACATCTCATAAGACAAGAATATTTTGTATCCCCCAAAAAAAGCTAAGAGTTCCACAATGAAATGCTGAATCCAAAATGCAAGTGCAATAATAATGTTGTTGAATTTGGGGATTTTTTTTTGCTTTTCCGTTTTATTTTCTTTTACTCTTTAATGCTGAAATGATGTAGCAAACAAAAAATAATTTAAACTGCTGCAACACACTCAATAGTGCCAAATTACTATCTCATAAAGAACTGCAAAGTAAACCAACTAATAAAACTTAACACGAGAAACAAAACAGAGACCACTCCTAAACCCAAGAGGGTCTCAAAAAGATTCTTCTGTCAGATATTGGCCATCTACATATGAGAGAGGGGAGAGAGGGAAATAGGGAGAGGGAAAGGAGTGCCTCTGAAAAAAATAACACAGTTGGAAACAAAACACTGGAGTGGAGTGAATCAGTGCTGAGGTGGCATCTTTCTAGAAACCTGGATGGCACATCTTGTTCACAGGTTCAGGCTCATACCAAACTGCCAGATCTGGAATCAAAGAAGAATTTTATTCCCAGACGGGCTGGCAACAAAAACAGAGCTTTTCACCTAGGTCTGCAAAGTGAGGTGTGATCAACCTGTTGAAAGCATCTCAGAATATTTCATTTATTCACTACCCCGGAGTTACAGGGGACTTGGTTTCCTTTGCTTTCTGAAAGTACAGTGCCAGGTACTCCTCTGAACCCTAGCCCAGCCCTTGGCTCTTTTTGAAAAATAATCTGGCTGAAATACAACAGCTTGAGGTCAGACAAGATACTATCTGACCTCAAGCTCTAGAAAACTATTAAATCTCTACATACCTACAGCAACCGAATTAAAAATGTTTAAGATTAGCTTCGCTTAGAAATAATTTTAAGCTCACGAAACAAAGCAGTGAGAGTGTTTCACTTTCATTTCTGCCAGTTTCGATTCTTTCCTCCACCTCTCAGACTAGCATTAGAAAATTCTACATTTGAATTGCAAAAACTCAGCGTGAGGCTTACTTTCAAATAGGGGGGAAAAAAAGCCAAAAAACTTTGGAGAAGCTATTTCTACCCATTTTCCTTTCCACTTCTTCCTCTCAAAGTTGTTCCACTGGACTTAACTCCCTCAAACACACACATTTTGGGTCAAACTTTGACATAACAGGGCCTCTTCAAAAATATAGGCCAAGTTAAACTGTGAGCTCTTGCATTCTGAGCTGCTCTTCTGCAAAGCATTTCTTCTTAATCATTTCATTAGGAGCAGAACTGACTGTACCTGGTTTTTTGTGCTCCCCAGTCACAGTCTCGCTCACAGCCCTTTGGGCAAACAGAGGAGACGTGCTGGGGCTGGGGGAACATAACCATGGACTGGTTTGCAGCTCCTCCCTATGAGAAATGTAACTTCCTCTCCTTTACCGAGACAGGACTGTTCCAGAAAACACTCACAAACTCGATGATCTTCTGACATTACTTCAAATATGCTCTAAAACATGGTCCCAACTGGCTGAAGGTCCAAAAGTAACCAGAAGAGTAACTGAAGGGAAAGAGAACCGGCTTGCAAGTTTTGTTTCCCCAGGGAGTACTCGATTAAATATAAACAGTGAAAGTACTACAAACATAAGTGTTATCAATCTCCTTCTATGAAACATTCCCTCCTTTGAGACAGGGAGATGTGTATTTTATCCAAGGCCTGCTTTTATCTGCCCCATTATGACTGTCCTTAAGCTCAAATCTCCCAGTCAGCCCTCCCACAGTAAGTGGGGTGATTAACCTCAGTGCCCCCCTCGCCTCTTTACCAATATAGCCCAACTGAACTTCCTCCACAAAAATAAAAGGAAATTCTGCAAACAAAGGTTACAGCCAGTCAGGAACAACAGGAAAAGTTGTCTTCTGCACTCTGTTCATATTGCAGCACAGATCATGTCCACAGACACCCCTAATATGCTGGGGAAGATGGGCTTTTCTGGACTGTTTACAGCCTTAGGCCTATTTTTCTGTCTGAGAACTTCCACAAACCATTCAAGCCTCTCCCATGTTCTGTGTCAATAATTTAAAAAAAAGTTATCACACGTTTGTGTTTGTTTTATGATGAACAAGACATAACTTAGTACAAACTATTATGGATTCTTGATATTTTTCCAAAGCACTTAAAACTAAAACTACCAGAGATTACCGGGCACTAAAGCGCCTCAGGCTCCACCAGCACTAAACCCATCGGTATTCTTAGTAACAAACACAAGTGCTACACAGTGTTTCAGATCTCCCTGTTACTACAAACTACAGAATTTATCTTAGTAAGTATAATACTCCCAAAATCTATCTAGAAGAAAGCCAGTACAGTGCACACAAAATTTAACAGACAAATCAGGGATGCAACAAAACACACTCTGGGCTCAGTGAAAATAAAGAACTCAGTAGGAAACCGATGCTGTGTTTACAGCGTGGAAAACTGAAAACTTCCAAGGAGTGATCACTAGATTAACAACTGTGTATATATAAGTAAAAATATATACAATTGTAACAGCATGATATCTGAATTACAAAAGTACTGCTGAGTAACTGAAGTAACAAGAAAGGCTTTGCTTGATACAAAACTTAGTAACTATGTCGGTGCAAATATCTTACAATTGAATTACGAAATGAGCAAAATCTGCTGGATGTGAGATCTGTAAGGGATGTGCTTGTTACACATCACTCTCTGCATTGACACTGTTTTTCCTACAGCACAGGATGACTCACAGAGAAGGTGAGAGAGAGGCACGTCACCATCACCCAATGCCAAGAACACACCTTCTGACCCTACTACTGCTGCTGACTCCCATTCCAAACTGGGGAAAGCCATCCTCTGTCACACCAGCTGTGTAACTAAGCTACAACAGCTTCCTTACCTCTCCATTTCATACAGGCTTCTCATGCTTTAGTCCATTTTGGTTCTGATACTGGGTTTTACTTCACAACTGACTGCAGCAAGCACTGGAGCCAGAGGAGAGGAGCACCTGCCTCAAATCTCACGTATGCTGTGACACACATGCTGTGATCAGAGCAGAAACTGCTCCAAGGTAGCTCCAACTTTAAAAAACAAACACACACAACACTTGCACCAATGCCTCTGAGGAGGCTGGAAAAACACAGTACAGCAATGCACAGGTTTAAAGCCTTTCAGAGGCTAAACTGGCTTCCGGAGACCTGAACGGATCATGAAACTGGCTTAAAGAGCAGCCACACACTGAACTCAGTTTATCCAACTTGCTCTTAACCTCCCTTTATGTGGTGCTTATGCTACATAAACATACAGCAGTAAGTATTTGTGGCACCTGGATCTCATATTTAAACAATTATGATCCCTTTGCCCCAACTGGAATCCTTGAGGAAGGGATGGCCTTTGAACTACCTCATACCAGTCGCAAACTTCTTGCTGAAAAAAGTGTTTCATACATCAACAGAAATAAAAAAAATAAAATCTAAGAACATCTCATAAATTGTTTTTTCCCAAAGATTTGCTGAAACTTTAGAATCAAAATTATGAACCAAGGATACAGTATGAGTACATCTGCACGTATGCATGCATTTCTGATGAAAAGAAAAAAAGTAAAAATTAGATTCGTGTGCATTGTTACAAAATTTAGGGAATTAGTTTTTAGGACTTCTAAGTTAAACAGTTTATCAAACAATACACAAAATCTTCCTAATGTGCCAAAAGCACTAGAAATGTTGACTTTCACTAGATTGCTTCCATTGTGTGAATTAATCCACTAAGAAATTGCAGGATCCTTCTTTCTGTGAGTTCTCAATAAAAGTCAGTACCGGTATGACATTATTTCATTAAGCTAGTGACAAAAATAAAGTTAATTCAGTAGAAATGCTTTGTAAAATTTCAAAAGCCAGTATTTCAAAAGTAGAAAACAGGATATACTCTCAGCTGGGCAAAATTCTGAATTGCCTTACAGCATCACTATGAACACACAATCCAAAGCCATCACTCTGACAAGCAGATCCACACGACATTTTACAGAAGCTCCCCAGGGATATTTTGCTTTCAAGTAGGACACAGGGAAATCCCGCTCCCCTTTCTTTCTCCCCACAGCAGCAATTCCCTTCAGAGGAAGAAGCAGGTAAATGCCCTGCACTGTGCAGGTGTTCCACAGCATCCAGCAGTTTCTTTTCCACTGCACGCTGAGGTAGGAGAGAAAAGCCCCAGCTGTCCTCTGTGCAAGAAGAGAACACAGAAGGAACTTTCTGATCCCTTCGTGTTTATCTTCTGGGAACATATCCCAACATGTACGTTCCGAGAAATTGCAATTTTATCCCAAAATTAATTTTATGAAGGTATTTTCACTGAAGTTAAGTAGAAAAATGATTAAAAAAAGCTCAGTGCAAAATTGGCGTTTGCAAAAGAGACCTCTTACTCCTAATATAGCACCTTCTGCCAGATACTGTAATTAAGTCATACTTCCATGGCTGGCTTACTTTTCTTGTCACGGAAATAATTATGTCATAACTATCTGGGGTCAGACTATCCAAAGAGCACCTACTGAAACTGGAAGCACAACTCAAACCCATAAAAAAAACACGTATCCTCTATTTTCAAGCAAATGCAATGACCCTTGAATCCAGGACACGTTTCAGGAAGCCAAGTGACATGGAGGTGGCAGGGATACAAAAAAATTATCAGATCCATACTTAGATACAACTATGTTTTTAATGTACTAATCTCTACCTTAGCCTAAATCCGATTATATTGTTTCTCTGCATGTTACGAGCTCACCCTCCTCCTCCCAGAAACAACCTTATAAGAGAGGAGGCCTCAGGTAACATGTCACATTCAGCCAGCTGGCAAATCGCAACCTATTGCAAAAGCGGCAAAGTCGTTCAGCTGTATTTGTACATAAAATAAGCCAACAAAAGAGCACGACCACGTCGGCGAAGAGATGCCTGAGTGTCACATTATAATTCACGGAGAGCGGAGGGGGCACAGCCGGCCAGGGCAGCCCCGACACGGGGCATTTCCCCGCGGGCCCCGGGGGTCTCTCCCCCCGCCGTATTTAATCGCACAGGGCGTGCGAACAACAACCCGCACGCAGCAGCCCCAGCCCGGATGCGCCCCGGGGGCGGCCCCGGCCCCCGTTGACCTTGGGGCGGCCCCCGCGCCGCGACCCCCGGCGGCCCCCCTGCCCAGGCGCGGGGCCCGAGGCCGCCACGGGCCGTCGAGGCGGGGCAGGGCTGGGCGGGGGGCGCCGGCGCGGACAGGCCCCCCCCACCCGAGCGCGGCCCCTGCCGCCCCCGCCCCGGGCAGCCCCCGGCCCCGGTACCTGCGTGCGGCGCTAGCGGAGCGGACGCGGCGCCCCCGCCATGCCCGGCCGCGGCTGCTGCAGGCCCCGACGGCAGCGCCTCAGTCCGGCCCGGCCGCCATGTCAGCCGCGCCGCGCGGTGCATTGTGGGGCGAGGGCGGGGGGAGCGCCCTGGGGGCGGTGGCGCTGAGGGCGGCGGCGGCTGACAACGACCCGACCCGGCCCGGGGGGACCCCCGGCCGCCAGGGGAGCCTCCTGCTGCCTTAGAACTCCCCGGTGGCTGAGGGGCCGACGCGCCCCGCTCCCCAACACTCCCGGCGTTCAGGGCCTCCCTCCCCCAGTGCCACAGCAGCAAGCGGGGATGAGGGAATACGCGGAATAAGCAGCACGGTTTTTTCTTAATCCCCCCCAACAGCCATCCTAATTTTCCCCCTCCTTTTCTCAGCCCAGGCCTCTCCTTACGCATAAAATCATCAAGGTTGGAAGAGACCTTTAAGATCACCCAGTCCAACCATCCACCCAGCGCTGCCACTGTAAACCCTTAAAGCACTGAACCACATCATCCAGCGCCACATCCAGGCGCCTCCTAAACACCTCCAGGGACGGTGACTCCACCACCTCCCTGGGCAACCATTCCAATGCCTGATCATCCTAACAGTGACATTTTTTTTTTCCTAATAACTAATCTGAATCTGCCGTCTCAGTTTAAGGCCATTTCCTCTAATCCTCTCACTGCAGGCACGGTAGAAGAGACCGGCCCCTCACCACAATCTCCAGTCAGGTGGTTGTAGAGAGCGATGAGGCACATGCACCCCCAGGCCCCGTGGAGCTGGGTTAGGGCTCCACGGAGCCCCACGCCACAGCCCCAGCCTTGCTGCCCCCTTCCCCAGGGCTTCCCCTCCTCTTCCCCTCTTCTCCAGTCGGTGGAGAAGGACAGGTGTGCCCCGGGGACACTGGGGAAGTGGCTCCAGGCTCCCTGACCTTGGCTATGGAGCTGGCCCCGACAGCAGCTTGGCCAGCATGTCTGCTGGCAGTCTGCAGGTCTCCAGGGAGAAGAGCCAGCCTGCCAGCTCTTAGCAGTGCTGGACGGTGACCTAAAGGCACTGGCAAGTGCTTGTCTGAAGCAAATCCCTCTGTGAGCCACTACTACCCCTTTTTGGCACTGAAATGCCATGTTGGCACTTGAGGCTAAGGAGGCCTTTCCAGAAAAACAAGGCATGTAAAAGATTAGTCTTGAACTACTATAGGGGTTCAAAGGAAAGTATTAAAAATAACAAGAACAGGAGTGCTGGAAACACTGCCTCAGGGAGTATGTGCAGGTAAACAAAAGTTGCAAAATCTGTAATACTGGATTCTATAAATACTGACGATTCATACTTCTGAATGTATTGTGAAGTCAGCACAATCCTGACTAGGGTAACGTGCTATTTTTTTGGTTCACTTGAAGTTCACACTTTACAAAATTAGGACTGGATAACTCAGGGATGTACTACAGAGGTTTCACCTTCAGGAACGTGAGCCAGGTCAGTCCAGGGCAGCAATGACAGAAACAGCAGTGCTTCCCTGGGGCCAGCTCAGGTTAACTGGGTGGTGGTTTCAGCCAGTCCTGTTTGACAAAGATTTTTATTAGGTTTCATAGGTCAAAGAGTAAATTGCAAAAGTAACCTAATTATACTTGCTGCTGGATACAGTCCTCCTAGATCAACATTTAGACATGCTAGTGAGCAAACACACACCAGTTTGCAAACCTGACTAACATATTTCCTTCAAATAGTTGGATAGACTTTAATATGAAATGTTAGTGCAGTTTGGCTCTGAAAACTTGAACCATTTATAAAGCCAGGAGTCTTTGACATAGTTCCTCTCTGTGTTCAGAAACAATGCTTCCTTCTTTGCCGATGTTAAAGAATGTTTTATTGCAGGGAGCAGTATAGAAACATGGCAGTAAAAGAGGAAGCTGAGTTCTACTGCCAGCTGGCCATTATTTAAAGAATTCCCAATTCAGTGCCAGTGATCAAAACCTTTCAGATTCTGGGCTCAGTTTGTAGGACAAAATAGAATCCTGAAAGCCACTAAATTTTATCTAGAAATCAGAGACAATAAGCATAAAGCTGTAAGAAGCAGATTTTATAAAGTCCCTTTCCAGAGCACAACTTGATTATCTCCTGTTGCAGTATGACCTCAAAGTACTATAGCATTACGCCTAAAAAATGTAAAAGTGTATTGTAGATTTCTTTTTCATTTTCTAGCCAAAAAATGCTGTTGATCACCATGGGAACGATTTTTAAAAATTATTTTTAGGATTTACTAGGTTTTTAACGTCTATTTAAATGTATCTACTGCATTAAGGTCCTGTTCTCTGTCTCTAGCTGTGTTGGAAGAAACTCTAAAACTTCTTAGATAATTTACTTATCAAATGAGGAAATCATACTTGACTGTCATCTCAAGGATAGGTTCCTGGTCAATACTACAGCCAGGAAACTTTACAGAAAGATAGAACTTATCTGTGAAGAACTTCAGGTTCTTAGCAACTGTATCTTCCCAGCATAGTACAAGATTTTCTATCTATATATTTTTGTAGCATATTACGTTGTTTATTGATGTTGGATGTCTATTTAAGCAGAAATACATAAAAAAGATGTGAAAATCTGAAATGCTTAAAAACTACAATTAAATTTGTCAACTAGCTATACATGTCTTCTTCACTTACAGTAATGCCAGTCATGCTTGAATTACCTAAGCAAATTTAATCAAAATGTCAAAGATCTACCAAAACTCAGTTAAAAAAAGAAAATAAATCACCAAGTGAGATGACAAAATGTAATTTGCTCTTCAAAAGATAAATTTCCAATATGCCTTGGAGGTTCTACTTAATTGTTTTCTGTAAATCGCTGCATTTTGCTTTTCTTTGCCAAGAACTATCAGAATCCCAGCCATGGGTGACCAGTTTCTTGGGCCAAGAAAAAAATCAATGACCATTTAATGCTTTCTATTGTTGATACTTTATATGTCCAAATCCTTTTCTTCCAGCAGGTATAGGAGCAAAATTGTACAGATGGCAGTTTTTTGTTGCAGGCAACCCAAGAATGACATCAGTGCACTGAAGCAGTGGTTTGGTTCTGCATGTCTGAAAACTTTGGTACCAAATTCAGTTCCTGATCCTTAATTGCCTCTTTCTTGCTTAAAAACCCTTTGGTAATGTCGTTTCCCCCATACCACACTGTAGGACCAGTGCTGTGGCCACTCACTCCTCCCTAAACAGGAGCTTGTGAAGATGAATTTCCTGCAGGCCTGGTTCCTGTGGTGGTGTTCCATGTGATGTTCTGCACAGAGTGTTTGTAGTTCTGGGTTTGCTGACTGTAAGCTGGGACTCTTGTTCAGAGCACTCACGTCAGTAACCAATAGCAACCAAGCCATTGGTATCCTTTGACATTACACCGTAGTTACCAGATGCTATACTTAGTACACTAAAAAAAGGCACTTGCAAATCTGTCAAAAATCATAACAACTCTATCCCTTATTTTCCCAGGACGTAGTTAAAGCAGGAACTTTAAATCTGACTGGATTCCACAGACCGTTCTCGAGCCGACCAGTACTTTAAAACCACGTACAGTACTCAATGCACCACCGCCACCATGAAATGCTCCATGTCAGAGTGCGTGGATCCTCCATAAATCCATCCTGCTGAGGTTTGGTGTGGACAGAGCTTTAGGAGTGCTGCAAAAGGCCGATTTGCAGCAGCCGGTCCTTTGCGGCGGCGCTGTGCCGGGCCGGGCAGAGCGGCGGCGGCCGTGCAGCATGCTGGATCCGGAGGGCAGTGTGGAGCATCAGCCTTCCCCTTCCTTCCCCAAACTCCTGCTCATCCCTCTAGCCATGCTCCTCGCAATTGCAGCGCTCCTGCTCTTAGCCTTTTCCGCCACGCGGCAGAAAGAGCCTGATTTTTACACTTTCAAAGTTGTAAACATCAGGGGCAAGTTAGTCTCCCTGGAGAAGTACAGGGGCTCGGTAAGTCCCGCGGTGCTGGGCTCTGGCCCAGGCTCACTAACAGCCAGTCCTTGCATGTCTGCGGGGCGAGAGGGGGGGAGAGAGCACAGAAACTTGGGGCACAGTCTCGTGTAGGTCTGGGTTTATCACTCTTTATCTCACCACTCTAACTGAGGGCAGTGCTGCCTGCATACTGCCTGGGTGCCTCTCCCCACATCTCTGCACTCCTGTTTAGCGATGGTATCTAGTTAATACAGGCTCCTTCTCAATAAATGTTTGCAGTCTAACCCCTGTGTGTGTCTGCGTCTTCTCCCGGGGCAGGCGGCTGCTGCCTGTAGACGTGGCAGGCAGGGAATGCTCCCCGCCTGCTGTTCCTGCAGCTGGATGGATTGCACTGGATCGTGGCTGTTCACTTGGAAGCTCAGGAAGTTTATGTCTTTGTGTAACTTACTTTTGGAGCTTATTTCTGCCTTTTAACCGCATGACTTCTTGTATATTATTTTTACTTAAATCCCATTCCTTTTTAATGTTCTACATTGAAAAGAAAGGGATTTAGTCAATGGCTCATGGAGTAAACAGATTTCACCGTAGTTAGTGAAAACGTGAGAGACATTATAAAGTAGTTATTGTAATATCAGAGTATAATGAAATTGTAACACCGTGCTATTCCTCTTTCGCTTTTTAGTGTGTGAAGAAGGGCACGTAGACACACATATACTTTATGATGTCTTTTAAATTTTATTTACATATGACTTTAAGGAGTTTTAGGCAGAGCTTTCCATGCCATTTTAAAACAGTGTCCTTGTCTATACTGTGATTTTATTTTAGTTTAGTTAATTTAGTTTTTCAGTGGTTCGATCATCTAGAAAACATAGTCAGTATCTATGGAAGAGTGATAAGGGAATTTAGCACACTGAAGGCTTAATACTATAAGCTCTTATGGCCCCACTCACAAGTTACAGAAGATAAAATCAACATAAATCCCACAAGTGCCCCCTTCAGCACTCAAGTGACACATCTGTGACACTTGCAGGCAGTCCAACAGCTTACCTGCTGCTCAGAAAGGCACCACCTCTTCTCGCTTTCGCCCTTAATGTCCAGTATTGTGTTTTCACCTTCCTTTTCCCCTCCTCAGTTGCTTCACTGAGGTGTCAGCTCACCAGTGCACAGCAGCAGGTCACTGAAACATTGGCAGATAGACAGAGAAGGCATATGGGGAGATGCACATTTTCCTGAGCTCAGCAGAAAGGGATACTGGTGGAATTGGAACAAATGACAGGACTGAATCTTACCTGGTCAAAGTTCTCATCTCCCTCCATGCACAATTCAGATACAGCAGAACTGGTCCCATGCCCACTCCAATATCTCAAGTGGAAAAAAACATGGAAGCTGTTTAATATTGAGCAATATTTGTGCTTTTTTAATCAGTTCCTTCCAAAGGCTCTGTCAATAAATCCTGCTACTGGGGCATGTTTTGTCTGCAGGTCATTGCAAATCTGAATAAGCAAGTACCACCTGTAGCTTCTCTACCTCGGGGCCAGAATCCACATAGAAAGGAGTTAAGGGGGAACTCAGAATTTCTTACAGAGAGCTGTGGGTGTTCATCCCCCCTGGAACAAGCTGCAGAGCCTGATTTGGAATCTTATGAACAGGAAGTTGGGGGGGTGTGCCTGTATCCCAGTGCTATAATTCCAGGCCATCCTTGAGGCGTGACTGGTTTCGTAAGGGAGAGTTCTAGATCTGTACCTTGGGAGAGGGAACAGCACTGATGAATGGTATTCCTTGATCTCTGCTAGGCCACTTGGAATAGTTGATTCCAAAAAGGTGATGACCAGCTTCTGTGTGGATAAAAAGATTTACATTCAGAAATCCTATTGATGTTCAGGCCAGCTGCTCTTTGATAATGCACAAGCACCATTTTAAAGAAAATTGTAGCAATAAAACACATCCCTTTCTGTCATTATGTTGTCAGAACTCAGTATCAAGATAGAAAAAGGTTAATTAAAACTCCCATTTATTTCTTAAAATAAACTTGCTTAAATCTGCAATTAAATAAGTAGTGTTAAGGCGTAGGTTTATCATAATATTTTAAAGCTATTAAAAGAAAATAATATTAAAGTACTACGTGTGTGCTGGTGGTGTTCTAAAGAAAGTGAGTCACTAGTTACCTCCTGGAACAATTGTCTGCTAATTGCCAAACCAGCTTTTAACAGCCTTAAGCTTTCTGGCAGATGTAGAGAAGACATTTTCTTCAATTCAGTCACTCAACTAATTTATTTAAATAGCTACCTAATTGGTAGTCAAGAAAATAACCGGGAATTGAAAAAAATCCCAAAGCTTCCAGACTACCAAAAAAAAAAAAAAGTGTGCTAATTCTAAAAACACAAAAGCTGTGCTAAGTATAAACAATCAGTGCAATTCATGACTTGCAGAATCTTTCTTCAATAACACATTATTAATATAAATTTTTGCACATTTAGATCACTGAAACAATTTTTTCCTAGTACCGATAGATATTATATCAATTTCTATTTGAGTTCATCTTAATAAAAAAGTACCCTCTGTTATATAGTATAGAAGAAATAGACTAACAATTATGCAATAACAAAAATTAAATATATCAGAGAACAGTTTGTTGTTTTTTTCTGAAATAAATGTGCACAGACATAATCTCCCCTTTAATAAAATTACTGAAAATATGTAGGGGAGTACTCCCTTTCTATGGGGGTATTATATTGCCAGAATGCTAAAAATTTGGCATATGTGCTACAAAATCAGGTATTGTGTGACATGTACCTGGAAGCAAAGACAGGAATGACTATAAAAACTGGGAAAAAAGTATCATGAGTGGAATAGACCCCAAAATTCTCTGGTTTACTGTGTTATGGGAGAAGGCTATGGTTTTTCCAGCTTCTATACTGATGCTGACCCCTCTACATTAAAAATGAGGGGCAGTGATACGTGGCTGGACAAGAATCAAGAGGATCCAAACAAGCTCATTTTTCTATCTAACCTATCTCCCTACCTAATTCAAGAATCTTATCTTTCATTTTATGATCTGAATCAGATATGCTGTAAGATATATTCTTACCAAAAATAGCGCCTATTTGGGAGTCAGAACTCCCAAGCATCAACTGTTCTCTGCTGGTTTTGTACCTGTCTTTGATATAACAGTCCCAAGCTACCCCAGAGCTGAGTACAGTACCCCCAGAGCTGGGGTGGAATTAAGCAGCATCAGTGCAGTGCCTTTGGAAATCCTGAACCAAAGGTACTATAATCACGTAAAAGCACCAGGCACTATATCTACCTAAGTATTATTTTACTATTGGAAGTAATGCCAGGCGCTTTGGATCAGAGCTCCCTGCAGTCTGAGTGTGTGTATTACTGAGTGTGGGTAAATGCAGAGAACAGCATTTAATTACTGCACAAATACTGCTCTTTTTTCCGTGGAGGTAACAGCTCTGTGAGTTGGTGTAAGCTGACTCTTATGGCTCAGATGGAGCCAGTTAAGAATCTCCAGGTCTAAAAACCCTGCTGAAAGATCCACAAAGGGTTACTTGAAGATGAGACCAGACTCATAAGTCTGTTCAGGGACCATTCCCTCAAGGAGGCACCTTGGTGTAAACATCAAGTAAACCAGGAAGTCTTTTTGCAGTGTTAAATAAATGAGTTCACTACTAGAATGCCTGGGTTTTCTAAGCAAAGGGAAAGACAGGATAGTGTTAAGAGGTCAAACAAGAGCTAATAGAGAATTCAGCTTAAATGAAATGATTTTTGTGAGGTCCATGATGAACTGTTTGCACTGCACACTAGGTGGTGTGCTTGACCTGCACTCTCAAGAGCCTAAAGTCAAGCATATTGAACTTAATTTAAGCTTTAATAGTTGTAAGAAGTCAAAGTACAGCCTCTACATGAGAACAAAAAGAGTGAGTGTTATTTATTAAAAATAAAATATAGACCAAAAAAATCATCACATTTAATCACTTCTAGTACCAGACACTTGAAAGATTACTTGGTAAAGGTTTTTAAAGAATAATTTTAAATGTTCCTTATGAAATACCAATAAATCCTGCAAGTTTTGATTATATGTGTTAGTTACACTTTTAGGAGGTTTGCACTATTAAATTATGGAGTTCAGTAGTGGAGAATTCAGTTACAGGGAGAGCATTTTTCTAAGGAAAAAGAAGCATAATGTGTTTGCTGTACAAAAAAATGCTGTGTGTAGTTTCCTCCTATTTTGTGGGAAGTTGTCTGGAAGTTTGCACTATTTGCGCCGTGAGCTCTCAAGCCTTTCACCACCATGCCAAATAATCACTGATTTTAAACAGCTGTAAATGAAAATTGATTCTTTTTGAGTCAATTCTTTCAAGCCCTCTTTTTGCTTAAAATCAAGCAAAAGTTATAAAAGCTTGATTGCTTTCATCTTTCATATCTGTTTTAATATGAACACAATGCCTACTCAAGCTTATTCCCCTAAACCTCCAATGATAAATTCTTACATTTCCACACTATTTGGGATAAAGTACCGATAGATGTGAATACAATAAGGTACATGAATACTCCTGCATCATGAAAATGCCAAGCCTTAAACCATATTTTAAAAAGCTTCTAAAATTTCATATGAAAGAGCTACATGTGACTTCAACTCTTAGTGGTACAATTTATTTTTACTTCATACTAAACTACAGTTATCACTATGCTTGGTAAATCAGATTATTTGAAAGGAACAGAACTGCCAATAGTTATTTTTTGTGGCCAATATATAAGTTCTATTTGAAATGCTGACAGTCTGCAACAGGAATTCATCATAAAATTACTATATCTTCTCTCAAAAAAATCTACTTATGTGCCACATCTTCGAGTGTTTTAGGAAACTGAATTTAAAATTTCAGGCAGAGCTTTTAAATGCCTGAATGAAAGTGATGCTTTGGGGGTTGGCTGGGTGGCTGCAGGTCATATTTCATATGCAAGTGTCCAGGGAGTGCTTGGATTGTGTTCTGTTGACACTACACCACAAAGATTACACCAACTTGTGTTTTGTGAGATTACCTGTCTTCCAGGGAGAACAGTGCCATTCCAAAACCACTTTAAATTCAGGAGTTGGACCTTGTGAGTCCCTTCCAACTCTGGATATTCTATGATTCTCTATAGCAATGTACCTGTGCAAGGTAGAAAACACAAAATAAGTATTAATGTAAGAAATTATAAACATCAATATCCCGTTACCTTTTTCTTTGCTCATTCCTACCCCTTCCAGGCCTTTCATATTATGATCCCATACCTTACCCAGCTAAAGGCTTTTATAAGCCAGTTTGTTTTCTGGCCTTAAAACTCCTATTTACATGTAGTTATTTATTTTTTGTATACTATAATTTCTTTGACACGCCTTATTTCCCTAAATACTTTTATATTCTATATGAAAGTATTAGAATGGACTCAATTTATGTAGGATGAGCAGCAACTCACAAAATTTGTGAGAGTAATAAGAACTATGTCTAATAATAAATCCCAAAAGTTATTTAAGGATAAAATATCTCAAAAACCAATGGAAAATTCCTCAAAGTTTTGAGAAACTGTAATATGTGTCAGTTCAGGGTGAGGTCACTTATTTTCTCCAACAAATTCTTGGTGGAATCTGTTCCACATGTGCCTTTATTTTCCTGTGGTGCTCACCTGTGTGTGATACCTTCCTCCAGCTGGATCTGCCTGTTGGTAATATCTGAATGACACCATGCGCACAGGTTGGACATGATCCACCACAGGAAAGGTCTTAAAGGATAGTGGGCAGTCTTCACTTCTTGGACTCTCTAATTGAGGCAGTAAATTTTTGTGAAAAAAACCGTTGTCATTTTGTCTCGACTGAGTAGATTTACTCTAGAAATGGCGGAAGATTTTGCAGCCCATTCTGCACAGACCAACCCAAAATCCTGTAATTGCTTCTATTAACTTCCAGGTCATTTAACTAGCAATGATAAATGGATCAGCCAGTTCTGGATGGGTACTAAGTTCTGCACAAGGAAAGATGATGCAGAGCAGATGTTTCACAACAGAGAAATAAAAAACAAAAAATACATTGGTTTGCAAGTTTCTTTCATGCAACTTGGTCTATCATAGCTGAATGGGCACTTCTTGAATATGCTTAGAAACTGTCCAAAGGGCAGAATGGAGAAATATAGATTCTCTGAAAACTGAAAATTAAGATTGCTTAGAAGTTTATTGATTATTTTCATCATTGCCAAATAGGAATACATGAAAGAAATATTAAATGTCCCTATTGTGAACAGAACTCGATGTAGTTTCAAATATGTATTCAGTCACAGTTCTCTAGACATTCTTTCTTTTTTTAAATAATCTGCATCCCAGCCTACCTGTTGGAAATCTGACATGTCGGTACATTTTTCAATCTCTCTTCAGGTGTCACTGGTTGTCAACGTTGCAAGTGAGTGTGGGTACACAGACAGCCACTACAAGGCCTTACAGCAGCTGCAGAGGGACCTGGGCCCCTACCATTTCAATGTGCTGGCCTTCCCCTGCAACCAGTTTGGGCACCAAGAACCAGACACCAACAGAGAAATCGAGAGTTTTGCGCGAAAGACTTACGGTGCCTCCTTTCCCATGTTCAGCAAAATCACAGTCAGCGGGGCTGGAGCAATTCCTGCCTTCAAGTACTTAATTGGTGAGTAATCCGGAACACTGGAGGGTTGTTTCTTCAGTGTAGAATTCCTCTGATACAAAATAACATCTGACAGAAAAAAGGTCCCTATGGTTGTGTTCACAGAGTTGGCAGGCTCAAAGAGGTCAGAAGTCATGTAGCCCTTCTCGCACAAGGCAGGATTTCTCTCTCTGTCACCTCTGAGAGCTTTGTCTTACCTTCTAAAAAGATCTCAGGAGGTGAGGACACATCAATAACAGTTGTCCTGTAAAAGCTCATCTAATAAACCTCTACATTGGATATAGATTTTGAAATATTCCCCTGTATACATCCAACACCTGACCTTCCGTTTTCTGCTTTGCAGCCTCGTAGGTGCTCCTCCTGTGACAGGAGTGCTGCAGGCTGGATTTATACGATTCATCTCAAGAGCTGTAGCATAAGTAGAAGCAAAGGACCTCATAATTTACTTCAGCAGTCAGAAAGTAAAACTGGGCACTAAAGGATGTCCTTGAATACTCCCTTCCTCATTCCTCCCCAAGCGTTGGAATAGCCATGTCCAGTTCTGCCAGTTCCAATCTGCTTTATAGCACTGAGACCTGAAGAGCTTTGCAGGTCCTTAGCAGCCAGCTGACAAAATACATTGTAAGGCAGGATATTCTTTTTCAAGGCACTATTTTTCTTGCACTGAACAAATGCTCTAAATACCATTTAAATGCTAAATTAAAATGTCAGTCTTAACCCAATGTGAAGGAAATGTCTTCCAACAATGAAATAAAATAAAGCCCAGTGTGACACAGAATTCCTTGAGCTCCATCCTGCAAGGACTGTGTCGCTGCTGCTTCTCTGCAGTGTTTGCCCACATACCACTGAATTTAAATGAGTAGTGATAATATTTGTGACTGTCCCAAGCACACCTCCTTCCAGGTGTCTGTGACGGATCTCTCTGCTAGGCAAACTTCCCTTTAATCTTCTTCAGGTCCTTCCGTTTCTGTTTTCCCCAGCAGGGTTGTTCCTGCAGACATCTCACATGAAACTTGCCAAACTTGTGTTTCCCCGTTGTCCCACAGGAAGCAGGAGGCTGCTGGAGGCAGCATTTAAGCAGCACAGTGGCTGTGTCTTGGTGCTACTTTGAAATATCTTCTAATTCCTCATGAGGTTTTGCTCAATGTATAATCAGTGGAAAAAAGATGCTAATTTGTCTGTAGCATCTGTACTTGTGCTTTTAGTGGGATGAGGTTCCTGTGCTAATTGAAAATCCTGAAAATTTTTTTAGTCATGTTGCAGAGCAGTGAAGGATAAGAATTCGACTCGTGTAAAATGAGTACCTGGCCAGGGAGGGAAAAAGTAGATGAGCAGGAGGAAACCTGGAACAATTACTTTGTTACTTCATGTAACATTTGTTGAAACAATCTTCTGAAGCACCTGACACTGGGTGCTTTCGGAGGGAAAATTCTGGGTAAGCAAGTAATCAGTCCTGGTACAGCTACACTGTTATGCCAAATACCATTTTCCTATCAAAGTCCACTGTTTCAGGTTTATCTGGGTGGCACAGACACACACATGCCCTCACACACTTTAACACCCATTCTAGTGCTTTCTCCTGTCTGTCTGAAGCTTCCCTGTTCCCATTAGTCCCCAGGGGGATCCTGTCTAATTAAAGCTCCCTGTCTGTCAGAAAATTAATCTTATTCAGTCTGAACTCCCTATTTTACATTCCTCCTTCCTCTGAGAGGGTAATCACCAAATTGATAGGAACAAATGTCAGGAATTGCCCAACGTGTTTTTCTAATATTTCACTTTTTCGCCTGTAGATTCTACAGGAGAAGAACCAACCTGGAACTTTTGGAAATACCTAGTGGACCCCAATGGGAAAGTAGTAAAGGCCTGGGACTCTACTGTCTCTGTGGAAGAAATAAGACCTCATGTTACAGAACTTGTAAGAAAAATCATCCTGAAGAAGAAAGATGAATTATGACTTTCAAAAATACCAGCATGCCCATTACATCTCTGTTGAGAATTAGGACGGGACTTTGTCTTTTCACATTCCAAAAGAGAGAATATGGGGAAGGGAAATTAGGACCAGTTGAATCTATAGTCACCATTCTAAGAATGTAGAAAACAGCAAGTTAGCGTGGTCTAAGTAATTTAAATTTTTTTCTCCAACTGAATTCAGTTTGACCTTTCTGGGAAAAAAGAAATTCTCAGTAATTGTTTCTTCCCCAATTCAAGTTATTCATTGTGGGTAACACTATAGGAAGTCAGTTAATGTACTTGTAGGAAGAAGACTCAGAATAATGAGAATTTCCTAACTGGGTTCTCACTGATATCTACATTTTTGTTGTTATGTTTTGACACAAACTGAATAAAATAAAGAGTAAAAAGTGCATGATTGACTCAAGGCATGTGCTAAGGAGAGAGACAAACCAGGTACCTTCAGCCCAGGCAGACTTGCATGGATATATGCCTTTCCAATTACCACAGCCAAACATATTTCATTTCATCTGTCTAGAAAGTCAGTTTAGAAGGGCACTGGGGAAATACATCTATTAAATAGAAATGGAAGAAATATGAAGACAAAGTCTCTTTAAAAATTCTCCACAAACTATGGGAAGAATTTCTATATTTTTTCACCAAGTAAAGATTACCAGATGATATTTAAATAGTCATTTGAACATCTGTAGGACCAGAGCCAATAAGAAATGGCTGTTTCTTTCTTCTGAGAGCATTTTGTCTTAGAATTACTCTCACTCATAAAAATCTCATAAAACTGATGTTAAATTTATTTTACAATTTATGACACCATCCAATTTTGCTGCATGTACAGACAAACATTAGACAATCAACACCTTTTCCATGGAGTTAATTTTTGCAAATATTTAATTCTTACATAATGTTACCTAGTTTAATACCACATTTATGTTACAAATTATTAATGTCACCTTTTCAGGCATCTGCTCAGCTCTCAGCCTGCAGAACTCCTTAGCTCACACTAAAATAATAACACCAACAATTGCAGCCTCATTGTTCCTTGACAGAAACCCTTTGAAAATCTTGTCAGATGAACTCTTTGTGTCTTGACAAAAACACAATGTTCCCATGCTCTTAACCCCAGGATGCTTTAAGAAGACTCTAGTCTTGTCCAATTTTGCAGTATTATTGACAAGTGAAAGCTTTTCTCTGCTTTTTAATGTTTTTTTCAGGTAGCACAAACAATGTTTGTCCATATAGTTGTCAGGGCCCAAGTGTACAAATAAGCCCTAATTGACCTGACCACAGTAAGGACTTTTTCCAAGTCATCACTGCCATTAAAGCTCTTCAGTGTCCAAACAGGCTCTAGGGGAAATCAAAGGCAAGTATTGTGGCCTGCACTGGTTTGCAGAACAAGAGGGGAAAGAAGAGACGTTCTGTGGAGCTGTCCAAGGAAGTAAGAGCTTGAGGTACTTTAGGATTTCCAGAAAGACCATGAAGGGCAGAGATTGTACTGGACAAAACAATCTCAAATTGCCTGAAAGAAGCTGAGAGTGAGGTTTTTTAGTTTTTAGTGAAAAAAAAAAAAAAGGGAGGCATGTGGAAGAGAGAATAAAAGGAAGAAGTAACAGAAGAACAAAAGAAAAAAGATATCAAGTAAAAAGGAAGAAATGAGAAGGAAATGAAAAGACAGTTTGCAGCCAAAGAATCTTTGGGACAAATGGGGCATAGAAATGTTCCAGTCTGAACATTGATACTAATGAGTATGTTCCAAGCTATATCAGCTACTTCTCACTTGAACTGTAACTTAAATGTGCAGGAAATTGGTGCTTGTGGCAGTGAATGTCTGTATTTTCCTCTTCTGGTGGTGAGGAAAGTGAACTCTATGGTTGATTCAGTCATTTAGTCTATTCTTACAGGGATCACTCTAAGACAATGGTTGCTAAGGATATCACATAGAAAGGAAAATCAGATCCAGCTGATACTGTGCTGGGATAGAGAACCCAGCTGCTACAAAAGAAACTCTTTATTATCCATAAACTGTTTTTCTCTGTCCCTTGATATTGATGCAGTGCCCCAGCATTCTGTTAGCAAGTGCTGCAGGGCTCAAAGTTTTCTCCTTAAGAAGTATGGTTCTGTTTTATAACTGAAGCCTGGATGAGCCCAGACCAGGCTTTTAAAAACTTTTTAGGCCCTTTCTGTTTCAATTTTGTATGTCCAACTTCAAACAGAACTCTGGATTTACATAGAAACAATCTCCCATTCTCCACCAGACAAATTCTACTAGTCTAAAGAGATGCAATGGCAAGAATCAGTTGGAAAGGTTTTATACTATATGGACAAATATTGTTTGTGCTGCTTTTAAAGGCATTACAAAGCACAAAAAAGCTTTCACTTGTCAATAATACTGCAATTGGACAAGACTAGAGTCTTCTTAAAGCATCCTGGGGTTAAGAGCATGGGAACATTGTGTTTTTGTCAAGACACAAAGAGTTCTTCTGACAAGATTTTCAAAGGGTTTCTGTCAAGGAACAATGAGGCTGCAATTGTTGGTGTTCTTACTTCAGCAGGAGCTAAGGAGTTGTGCAGTCTGAGCAGATGCCTGAGTGCAAGGAATAACTCCAGACTGGTGACTGTTAGAACTGAGGCTCTTACCAGTTTGGCCATTTAAAGAGAACTAAGGTAAGTATTACATATGCAAGCCATGAACAACAGCAAATGTGAACAGGCACATGATTTTAAGCACACACCTACTCTTTCAGAGGTTAAAAGAGTTGTTTTCATTATTAAATTAAGCACACGGCACATATTCCATCCTTTGTTGCACTAAATCAGTTTGCAGAACAAAGGCTTTGGTCTTTTAATCAAAGTTATGGAGTAGAAGTAAATCTCAGTTGTAGATTAATTCGTCTCTAGTCGTGCTCCAAGTCCTTTAGGACTTCCTGCTCAGAAGACTTGCAAATTACACTGCACTGGGTTAGATTTGTCTGTTGAGATTGGAAAGAGAGCATGCAGAGATCAGAAATGACTTTCTTTGCCTCATGAGTTCCAACACTGTTTTAATCTGACAGGGAGATCCCCTACAGCAAGTCCTGAAACCTGTAAACCAGCTCTGAATATTTAGCATGAAACATTTTTCCTTGTCACTTATTTATTTTGTAGAGACAATATCAGTGTGCATTAACAGCTGAGCACATTGATGCATGGAAAACAATTACCTTGATCACCTAAGACTTGGTCTCCTACAGTTTGCAACTTTAAAGGTGTAAATTCTTGGCATGTTGATTTAAAACATGAACTAAGCACCCTGACATGATTGTGTGCAGCCATGTGCCCCCTGTGACAATGCCACAGGGAGAAGAAATAACTTTAAAGCCTGACTATAAGTTTAAAGTTAGACCGGGCTCTTTTGATCTTTCAAAACTTTGTCTCATAAAGAAGGTAAAATCAGCCCTACATGTATTCAAAGCTCTGTTTGAAATGGAATGTGCTCCATTGATATAGAGCAATTGAAGGAAGTGATAGAGAGGGGGTTAACCCCCTTTTTTTGGCATTATAAGGAGAACAAAACCAAATATCCTCATTATCCTTACAGCCACATCTGGTATTTTAGTTATATGCCAGGGACATTTCACTTGAATTTCTATTGTGATTTTAGTCAGAAATCCCAGTGGCAAATCAGACACAATTTTTCAGTTTATCCCATCCAACACATCAGCAACTCATTCAATAAGTTGCTGACCATAGTCAGGACTTTCAGAAGACTGTACATCCCTTTGGTTAAGCAAACAAATTTGATGATGTCTTCAATTATTAGATCAACCAAATACATTCTCTACACATGTAAATCTATACTGCACCTTCCCATAGCACCAGATGAAATTTTACAAGCTTCCTTCTGACTCATTCACAGAAAGAATCAAATAAGCAGAGAAATTAGGTGTTCTCTGTGACAATTAACAGATTCTGCAGTAAAAACATCACTGGCAAAACACAAAGGTGTTTACAAACCTTTTGATGGATGAGATACTGAAAGCACCGAATTTGAGAACTAGTTCTTAACCGTATTAAAGCTCCACAGCACAGAGCAGAAGGAAATCACTGAGCTGTACCCAGACATCATCTCAAAGGTGATCTAATGCTGTGACCTAATGCTGCACAGCTCATTCATCTGCCCAGGCAGCTCACTGACACAGTGATGGCCACGGCAGAGGAGGAGAAACAGCAAAACTCAGCTACATCTTTTAAGCCAGCCCTTGGCACAGATGACAGTGGGGCCTGTCCAGTGACAAGGGCTGCCCTTTGCCAGCTGTCTCTGCACAGGAGCTGAATCAGCCCCAAGGGACTTTCCATCCTTAGCCTAGAAAACCTGATCCCAGCTGTCAGTCTACCTAAGAGATAAGACAGGCTGTTTTATCACAGCACTGCAAGATACCTGCTCCAAAGAAGATCTTCTAAAGTAATTCCAGAAAATGAGAACAATTGAAGGATCATTTGAGTTTTAAGTAGGCAGACCTGTATTCTGGAAGGTGAGAGGAGGCAGGGAAGTTTTTAAGATGGTTCTGCTGATGGAGAACAATAGAAAGACTGAAATACAATTGGTTGGAGAACAAACTTTCGTGACACCTGATTTATAAATGCAGTTCTGGGGCACACTTCCCCATCAGACAGGAATTACAGAAATTCCACCTTTAGGGAGCTGTAGTTTCAGCTTCCTTAAGCGAAAGATGCAGTAAGAAAGTTGTTACTGTATTATATAAAATAATCCTCTGGCTTTTTTGTCCCTCTTGCCCCAAAGGCATTGCTCTTTCATAGTTAGTGCTTTAACCTGATTTATATGATAAATCATTATATTTTTATTTATCAAGCAAGTAAATCTGACAATGATGAATAAAGAATAGCTGGCAAGGAAAATATCCATGACCCACAAATTGTTCATCCATCCTTTAAAAAAGGGCACAACAGTCAAATTGTTCTTGTAATGAAAGAGCTTGCTGAATTCCCTGCATAAGTTATAAATCAACTTCTCTAACCCTTAATTAGAGTCACACCACTCATTCTGATTTGTCATTACTTCTATGTTCAAAATACTGTTTATTTTCTTACTGGTATTTTACTGTCCTCTGGAGAGACCACTAACCACTAGAGATATATAGGGAAATGTTTTTCTGGCATATGAACATTTTACATTTGAAAACTCCTCTTCCAAATCCAGACACAGTATTTTATGTTTTCAAGGAAAAATAACCCCCAAACCATCAGTTTGGTTAAGTTGAAACATTTAGTTGGACACAATTGATGGGAAACATTTCAAAGGTGATATTCGTGTTTTCAAACTTTATAAATAAAATATTAAAAGAGAAAATAATTTCAAACCAAGAAACAGAATCTAAATGGCAATATAAAGAGCTTTGATGATCTTAAAACTTAGAAAATTGATTTTGTGAATTTTGTCAAAACATCTTTCTGCAGGTTTCGGCTTAGGGAACAGTTTGGTTAAAAAAAGTTGACAATTCCTGATATCAAAATGTTCTTTTGAAAAAGTCTTGCTTGCTTCAGAGCCTGCCAATCTATTCTGCTTTTAGCTACACTGAAGTGGACAGGAATATATCATTGAGTAAAATTGCAATCTCTGAATCATTCAGTTTTATTGAACACTGGGAATTGCAAGACACCATTTCTAGTTGTTAACTACATGCACAGTAAATGTGCTTGTCAAGCCATTAAGAAACTGGGAAGAAAGAGTTTGGTGAAACAGCTTCAAAAACACAAAACATTTCAAAGACCTGACTTAAAAAATAATATCATGTAAATAATCCATGCAGTAAACACGTAATCAACATAATTTTAGTAATTTAAATAGAAGAAAGGACATAACACAGGGGTTTTTTTTTAAGATTTAAAAAGTTAAGAGAACACTAATAGACAGCCAACTGGCGAGGGATAAACTTCTCCTAACTTTCATGTGGGAAGTCGTGTGCAATAGAAAGGTGTCATTTATGTCCACATGGGAAATTCAGGAGAAATTGTTTCAATGCTAGAGGAAGATCATAGAACAGAGGGATTCTTTTGTTATCAAGCACTACTAAAAAGCTGTGTTACTGCAGGTATGGCAAGTGCATGTATTTTGTCATCTGTCAGGAAATTTCTCTGCCCTGTGAATATTTACTCTGGTCTGATTTAGTTCTCTGTCAATTCTACCTGTCATTTTAAAGTTCACTGCTTTTCTAGCCTTTCACCTCTGACCATTCCTTTTGATTCTTTTCCTGATGTCTCTTTCTGACATAATTAAAGTTGAAAGCCTCACTCCACAAAGTATCACCATACCTATGAAAGAGTATTCTTAAAACATCTGTTAGTAGGTCAAAACACAATAGATGAAAAGAGGAAAAGGAGCTCAGTGGAAGGTGCAATAATTTGAAGTCATTTTATTTTCTCTTTCTTCTGGTTTAGTTCATAATCAGTGTTGATTTTCTCCCTTTCTCTATTAACAGCAGGACAACAAAGGATAAAAGAGATATTTAGGGTCCCTTTGTTGGCAATGTTTTGAAACGGGAATCTTCTCAGGATGGAAGAGGATCATTTGGTGCCAGGATTAGATTAGATTTTAGCACAATGGACTACTTTTATGTGGTGGAATAATTCTGGCCATACTTTTGTGCTGTAAAACTCAAAAGATGAGCCTCACCCTCCTGTGCTTCTGCTAAAAAAAGCATTCCACCAACACAGCAGAAACTCAGTAGCCTAGTATCAAGGATGACTGAATATCTCTGAAAATCTCTCTGAAAAAAATCTTTCATGAATCTGTCCTAAGATATGCTCCTCCTTAAGTTCTGTACCCAATACACAAGCTCAGTAACTGCTACAGATGGCAAAATCAGTGAACAAACATGCCCAAGTCCACTGTGCATCCCAATCTCACAGGGAATACTTGTCTGTGTTTATTTTATATTCTGCAAAACATAATTTCTAAGCACTTCAATATTTATTGAAAGTCCTCTGGAAGAATTCTTGTTCAAAATCCCATCTACTGGGCTGAAATGCACCTGGTCCTTCCAAATAAGCTGTACTCTGAACTCCCTTTTGGAGACCCAGTGCTTTGTCAAAGGCAACATCATTTTATTCCTCCTTCCAAAAGCATTTTGTGTGCACTAAAGCACTGCATGGGAAAAACCTGCTGCAGATGTCTGCATCATTTGGTGTTCAGACTGAGTGCTATCAGTGTTGGACTTGGCTCCCTGCACTGTAAATGCCTCTTTTCTGATACTAAGCATATGAATTAATCAGTCTATAATCTTATTTTCCTCTCATTTAATGGAGTTGAGAATACTACGCAAAATATTTGTGAGTGGACTAATGAGTGAATAAAATAACATCCTATGTGGAGACTGGTGCTTGAAATATAGCATATAATATGAACAGAAGTCATAAATCAAGAAACAAACCATGCTGTGTACCAGCAACAGCTACACAGATGTGCTGGAAGGACCAGGGCTTTAGCATCTATAGAGATCTGGCTTTTTTGTGTGTATTACATTACTAACAGCCAGTTATAAACTCGATTTCTTGTACATCTCTGTTGGCTTGAATGTCAGAAATGCAGGAAATCAGCTGTTCTCAGGAACCAAACTCATCCTGAGCCACAGCAACCAGGGAATAATGAAGTAAAAACCACTTGAAAAAAAGTCTCTTGTGCTTCTAGCACGTCACTGTCGATGCAGTTTGGTTACCAGTCTTTGTTCATGTACTTTAGGAGCTTCCAAAATAAGTTAAAACCCCCCTCAATATATACACCAACTCTCATAATTACATATTCCATTTACTGGTCCCCTTTCCTGCTTGCATTAATTACCTGTTGGGAAGAGCAGGATGACGTCTCTGGGACTCGATGGTGACTCATCAAAAAGTGACCTCATGGCAGGGGACTGATTTTGTTACCACTGCTCTAAATACATTTCAGCTCCTGATTTATGAGCTGAATGGTTTGTTTTCTAAAAGGAACAGACAGTAACACATTCATTTTTCCCAGAAAAGCAAGGAATGCTCAGCACTCTCCCCCCTGTCAGGTCAGGTTTGCTTTTGCATAGGGAACCAGCACACCTGGTATTTGTCTTCCTTTTCCGTTCTCGTGTGGGAGATGACTACTTTTAAAATTGTTATTATAATAATTGGTGCAAGACTTAAATACAAGCACTGAGATGAGATGACACTGCATTATTTTGAAAGAAAACCCTCAGAGTTCTTTACACTTAATATCATAAAACCACAATATCTCTAGTTGGAAGGGACCCATAAAATCATGGAGTCCAACTCCCTGCTCCTCACAGAACCATCTCATTCACACTCTGCCCAAAACCGTGGAGAATTTCCAGATATAAGGGCTACTTTTGTAGTATAGTTAGGCTTTCAAAATTTCTACACCCAAGAAATGATGTGGAAAGCCTTAAAGGTCAGGAGGATTACCATTTGTGTTTGGCTTTATATAGGATGCTGGCTGTAATTGTTTATACAACCACAGTTCTTGCATCTTTTTCTTCCTTTTTTTTTTTTTTTTAAACAAGATCTCAGATCTCCTGAGAACAAATTACAGTAATATAAAAACATTACAGATTTCCTATAGGCATTCTTCTGAAACAGAAAAGAGATTAGAATTTAGAGTGGGAGTTTCTAATGTAAAAATGTCTAGTGTGATAAGAATTCTGAATTTTAGATCTAAATGAGATAAAAATTCAAATTTCCATTGGAATAGGCAGTGCAGTGCCTGTGTCTCAGCCTGAACATTTTGCATGTGAAATTTAAAATGCAATGCAATTATAAAATAGCAACCAGTGAAGCAAATAAAAGAATTATTGGAATTCCCTCTTCTTTTATTCTTGTCTTTCTTTACTTTGGTACAAATGCTGATTTAAAGTCAAATAATAAAAAGAAGCATGTAGAATCACATTCATATGTGTGCACTCACAGCTCAGAGTTATGGCACTGGTGCTGAAGCAAAGTGGTTTCATGCCATATATATATGTTTACAAAGCTGTGTGTGTGTAAGATGGAAGCATTCTGTACCTTATTCTAAATTTAATCTGTACTGAATGTAATGAGCCTCAAAATAAAACATGAAAATTTTCAGTGAGATGAAAAACAGGAATGTTTGTTACTGATGGAGGAACTAAAGTAATAATAAGGATGGTAAAAGTGGAACATTTTTAGTCAAATACAGTAATAATTATATTCTTTTACTGTAACTTACAGAAACCTCAGAGCATCATGAAAAAGGGCTTGATATTGATCCTATAGATGAAGCAATTAAGCATGTCAGTGACACCATTTTCCCAAAAGCATGTAAGAAGTTAATGAAAAGCAAAGGACAGAATTTAATCTTCTCCTTCCAAGTCTGTACAGATGTGTCTATCACCTTCAGCTAATCCAACAGGAGAAAGCAAGCTACCAGGTAAATCTGAATAATTTGGCAGCAGTTAAAGTGAGAAATAGACAGCAACAAATGAAGTAATTACATTCCCTTCCATAAGACAAACAGCAATGCTACTGTAAATTAGGCTAATTTAGCTTGATTCTGCTTTGACTACTTCTGTTGAGGTGTTCATCATGTCTGACAGTGAGCTGCACTGATACATTCCACTTCAGTAGCAACACAGAAACAATTTCTGTCAAAATCCTGGTGTGAATTCCAGGTAGAATGGTGAGAAGATACAATATATCTACAGCTTCATTCAATTCCTAAGAGAATATCTGATTATAAGACAGATCAAATGAACCATTCATCTGAGATGTGACTGGGGAGCATTTCACCGAAGCAGGACTGATGAGGTGGAGACCTGACCAATAGCTCACCTGGCCCAGCTTCAGAAGGCCTAGTGTGGCACTAAGAGTGATTCCATTAATTACAGATTGCATGGTAATCAGGTGCTCTGATGATGAGGGATGGATAAGATTAAGAAGTACCAATCACGTGCCTCAGTTGCATTTTAATAACTATTGTGCAAACGTAGTTGAGTTGAAAGACCTGTGGTGTCTCAAAGACATACAAACCATGTAACCATCAGATATTGTTTGGAGTCTATATTCATTTAATGTTCTGAACCATCTGATCAAAGAATAGGCTATGTAAGGTGTTCTTAATAAGAATATACCTTTTATTTTTCCTTTGGCTTAGCTGTTTGTGTTGGACAGCTGGTCCTCCTCTCCACCACTGAAGTAAAAATGATTTTGAAAAGGAATAAGGTTTTCTAATTCTAATTTCCAATGAAACTGATTTTCTTTACAGTATCCCCAAATCTAGTAGTGCTCCAAAGGTGGAAAATAAACTCACTTTCAGCACCTAAAAAGAGGAATAAAATTGATCTTTTGCAGCTAGAAAATAAAACTGAAACTCTGTCAAGAAAACAATTGCTCAGAAAGGCATGTCCTTGCTTGTGACTAACACAACAACATCAGGAATGAAAAGTCCTCATATCACAGGGGACTGGACAAATGAATTAGTATCTGTGAAGCAATCAGAAGTATTACCAAATACCATGGCTGAAACAATTCTGTATTCCCAGCAGGTATGGTTAACATGCAGTTGATAAGCTTTTGACCAGGCATTTAAAAAGAGTAACAAAATAAAATCCTTAAAAACTCCATTGCCAAAGGAGATGAAATCTCTCAGAAAATAGAGTATGATCATGTTATTAGCTCCAAGTCTGGCAAGTGTAAATTCTAAGTAACCCAATATTCTTTCAATGTGATTTTGTACATTTGAAAACAAATAGAGGAAACAAGAGCAAAATTTCATATTTGCAACAACATGAGTCATCCGAAATATTTCAAACCATCACATGGAATTTTGCCACATGAATTGATGAAATAAATAGGTCACTGTCATCATATATGTGAGAGAGAACTCACTGAATCATACATTTTCCCATAGGAACTAAAGATACTTGCTGATAGCAAAGGAAGAGGGACAAGCAGACTTGGGTTCTGTTCCAAGCTTCACAGGCAGAGCAGGGATTCCCTGTTACCCCAAAGACTGATCCTCTTTGCCTTGTCCTTTCAATTTGCCTCTTTCCTACTCCCATCTCTTCATCCCAGCCCTGTTCTCTTCAACTACCAAATCCCAGCCCCTGATTCTTATGTTTATCATGCCAGTTCTAGTTTCTTACCCCAAATCTTTGGCCTTAACATCTTCCTTCACACAGGACAGGAAACTTCAGTCCCAAAATAAAGCTTGGTAAGACAAGAAGCTGTTGTAAACAGGCTCCTGTAAAAGTTTCTCTCCCGCTGCAGAACTTTAACAATAGATGATGTTACCCCTACACACAAAATATGAAGATAATTGTGTGGGAGAATTAAAGAGGAACAGCTATTGATATCTGAATCTCTTTGAATTATAAATTAGAATGAAAGCTCTCTATGATGGCCAAGTGAGAGAAAGGATTCTGAGACAAGGCACACAAAAATTTGTAAAAACTATTTATATAATAGCATGAAAAAAATCAGCTTTTCATATTTTAAAAATATTCTTAGTAGGACTAAATCTAAATTATTGGCCTAAGAGCTTGAACAAAATGAAGAAAATTAATAAGCTTCAGTTTGAGTTTACAGCAAAAATGGTGGGAAGAAGTTTTATTGTAATACTTTTTCAGTGATATATTGAAGTCAATGCTTCAAACCTGTTTTCTTACGTCTTTCCCTTAAATCTTAAGTTTCAGACAAGGTAAATTCAAACTGTGATAGAAAGTGACAATTCATTATGAGCCTACGAATCTATAGGTTTTTATTTTGTCTATTAATACAGAATAAATGCTGAAAAGATCAAACAACTTACATGTTTTACAAGTGATGTCTCTGATGGATATCTTGCTTAAATAGTATGAAATAATAGGCCTATCATTTCTAACTGTCTTGTAACTGAGTAACTCAGTTTCAGAATTACCCCCATAATTATCCCCTACATACAGAACTGCATACTTGCTGGAATCCTTTAAAATTTGAATCCTCCTATTCAAGTAGAAGTTGCACCACAACATATAATTTGTTCCTAAAATTACAAATAATTGTATTTTACAAGTAGAATAAATAAAAGCAAAGTCAAACGATTGAGGCAGTGTCACATTGTTATTTTTTTGTAAGTAAGGACCATAAAATTTCTACACCTTTTACTCAGAAGAGTAAAATGAATATTCCTCTCTGAAAAGGAAAAAGAAATGAAAACCAGTCCACAAAGACAAACTGCAATCAAGAGTGTTTGGTCAGGTTCATTGTTGAAAACTGTATTATCCATCTGATTATTTTATTTCTAGATAGAAGAGTAAGTGTTAAAGGGTAAGAACTGCTTAAGTGAGTCATTATTCTGAAACATTTGCCAATTACAGAACATAAAACACTGTAGATACTGAGGGCCATTACACATATAAAAACAAACTGCTTATCAGAGCTCCATCCTCACCTCAAAATTACCAGTGCCAACTTCCTACTTCACTGTGTTTCACTGGTTTTTCCTCTTTCTTAAAATTTTGACTGAAGCCTCTTCTTACTTCTTGATGCTTAAAATCACTTTCTTCTTCTTCGTTATTTAGTTCTGTGAAGCAGAGACGGTATAAAGGCAAAATCTATACTGTGTATTGACTGGAGGAATCAACTGAAGAATAATGTGTATGAAGGACAGCTAAAACGACCAGAAAAATTGGTAGGCCCTAGAGTGACATGAAAAACTCATGATGATACTTCATACGTGTGTCCACTTGCACAGAGAGGATCTCGAAGTACAAACTCTTTTGCCCAGAGGCGTGTGTGTCACACAGCTCCGTCGCTGTCACAAACGGACAGAGTCCAAGGGGGGCACACACCGGGGAAGCAACTTGCTTACAGCTGTGCATTGAGAGCAGAACCTAAGGTGCATCATGACCCCTTGAGAGACTTCAGTCCTTCCCTAATGCACAGGAGTGCCAAAGCAGACAGTCCTCTTTATAATGCTCCTCACATCGGTCCTTCTTTTTTAGTCCTCTGAGTGACAGCATCTCACTGTACTCCAAGTATGCACCACTTCAAACTTCTGTTCCCCTTTCTGTTCTGAACCTTATGCTGTCATCTGCCTTTCTGAATTGCCTACTACTCATGTGGGATAAAACATGTTGCCTGCACTAACTCTGCTGTCAGTTTAAGTTTTTAGTCCTAATCAGAGCTAGTTATACCATCTTGGCACGGCAATTTTGTTTAATTGCATAATTTGCCACCAGATTACTTTTGAGAGTAATTTATGCAGCTCTTTGCCTATTAATAATTAGATTATTCTCTTAAGGAAAAACTTGCCATGTAGGTCTGAGGATTGATGCTGATCTGACAGCTCTATTGGTAATTCATAATGGATTTTCTGTTTATTAGAAGGTTGGCTGGTAGAAACGTGTCCCATAGCTGTTAATGAAAATGCCTGTTGTCAGCTTTTCTCAGTGGTCAGCACAGAGGCAAAATTCACTATGAGTTGTCTCTAAAGGGAATGGCTAAATCGAAGTTTAGCTTCTCCCTCAAGCCCCTTTTGCTCTAAGCTGTATCGGCCAGAGGAACTCTTGTAATTTGCTGCAAAATGAAAGCACCCCAGTTCTGCTGGCCAGCATAGTGTGGAGTAAATAAGTAAATAAGTAAATAAGAGGCTGCATGCTTTTGCCATGAATTGTAGTTTAGATGAAGATTACAAAAATGCTGCTGTTTGAATTATTGCACAGACAACATACA
Organism: Lepidothrix coronata; assembly: GCF_001604755.1. NCBI lineage: Eukaryota > Metazoa > Chordata > Aves > Passeriformes > Pipridae > Lepidothrix > Lepidothrix coronata. The sequence goes on from NW_016690192.1 coordinate 2,519,583, forward strand.
TATATTTTTATTTATTAGTTAATTGGGAAGGCTGGAAAACAGTCATAAGAAAGAGAAAGCCAAAGGTGCAGTTCCATGGCACCAAGTATTTTGGAAAAGGGCTTTAAGTACAGCCAAAACAACCTCTTGGAAGCCAGTATGAGTGCCAGTGAATCAGTTACAGATTTGCAGGAGAGTCTGGATTGCAAGCATCTGAGGAAGTTGGCACATTTTATCAGAATTAGAGCTGGAGCTTCACTGCAGAAGAGACTCATATTCACAAGGATGATAATTCAGCACTCAGGGAACAGAAGTATCTTGTTGTGGATATAGTTCTGAAAGCTGCTCCTGAATTACCTCGATAATTTGTCTGTTACTGACACATATCCTGCAAAGGTCTTTGATCTGTGTTTTTCTGAAAGCTGGATGATCTCACTGTTAGGTTGAAACACACTCCTCACTCAGCAGAGAGAAGTGCTGTAGGGATCTGTGTAGTAGCTTAAACTGATATTGGTAATAGTGAAGAGAGAGCAAGGACAGCATATTTTATGAGTTTCAAACCACTGGCTCTTACTGGAAGAGGTCTGTATTTTGCAGTTGGAATGAAAAAAGAAGTTGATGTGGTTTTCTTCTGATATAAAAGATGATGCACATCATCCACTGGTCAGTGAAGAGCTTCCCACTCCTACTTCAAATCCTGAATGTCATCAAAAGAGAATGTTTTTTTATTTCAATCCTCCAGCACTTACATAGTTAACTCAGTCACTGAGGTAGATGAAGTCAGTTCTAATGTTTCAAATAAATCTTTCCAAATAATTGGAACAACAGAGCATGCTAATTATTGTCACCCAATAATCACAGCAAGTATAAACTGACTGCATGATATAAATGAGTACACTGATTGCTAAAAAAAAGATTTTGCCACTTCAGAACATTTCAGCTTTCTTTGAAACAAAATTTCATGAAGTTTGGAGAAAAAAATCCACCCTTACTCCAACTCTGTCTTATTGAGTGGAAATTTGCATAAGACTGAGCATAAAACTGTGATAGCTAACTTTATTTGTTTGAAATCACTGCAGTAATAATTCTGGGAGGAAAATAGTTAGCTGAGTTCTGAATAATAGGAGAAAAATCTCCAAAAGTAAAATAACAATGTGAAATACAAAAATAACCAAGAATGTTCTATATCTCTTGACCACTCGGTTTGGGAATACTCAGTTGAAAAGGTGAATTGAATGACTGCTGGAATCAATTCTCTCTGCCTTGGTTGTTGAATTTTGGTATGAAAAGAACCTTGGTGGAAACAAACCAAGGATAAGATGAGTTAAAAAAAAACAACAGAGGGATAAAGAGAATCAGAGAGAAAAACGAAGATAGGAATTCAGGTTTTGGAAGAAAATAGTTATTAGCAACTGAACAAGGTACATGAAGACATTTCAAAAGGCTAATACCTATTAGACTGGAATTAGATGTTTCTCCATCCTGGGAAGTTGTAGGACTTACTTAGGTCTGTGTTTTGAACACAGTATTGACAACCTCCCAAAAGTCTTGAATCAGTTTCCAAAAACCTGACATTTACCACTGTACTTCTTGGTTTCAGCCACACCACATATTGTTTAACTGACTGGTGCATACACACTATTAGGCCAACCAACTGATAGCTTTTGAGCTGAGATTCACCCATCCTTCCCTCCTTAGAGACTCTCCTCAATCACAGAAAAACAGCCCCCATGTCACTGTGAATCAAATGACCAGGAGATTGGTCTCTAAAAAAAAAATCTTAGGTAACACAAGAGCCACAATTAAATCCTGACATGTACTGACACTATTGACATAACTGAGGTAAAAAGGCTGCCTTCTGGACTTTGGTAGATCATTTTCCTGTACACATTTCAAATAAGTCAATCCTCAACTTTATCATAAAAATAATTGATCTGATTGTGTCTGATTTCACCTGAACAACACAAGTGATGAAGTTACAACTCTCACAAAATCTCATAGTTATCCAGCCTTTTTCTTTGTTGATGTTCAATATGCATTGATCCCTTCCAGACTCCCCTTTTCTGGAGTCTTTGCACCAGCCACATCACTGTCATTAATCCTCTCGCTGTGTGCAGTGCATCATTAAGTGTTGAGCCTGTTTCTGACGTACCTAAAGTCAAATTCTCAAATTGTTCAAGCTTAACAGTTTGATAATTTGAATCTTCCCTGACTCTTCATGTATATATTTAATACTGGCAAGGCAAATCTGTAATTCAGCAGAAAGAGTCAGACTGAATTTCTGACTTCATTTCACTTGATGCCAAGTCAGGGTTGATTTCACAAAATAAAACCAACCAAGCAACCGAAGAATATTTATACTTTTTAGCAAGTACAGTCTAATACAGGGGGACTGCACGTAGTATTGGAAGGATTCAGTGTCAGGGCTCTAGGTAGCCCCCAACAGGCCCTGACCAGCATCATCTGGCTCCTCACAACATCCACACCCTCTGCCCGTTGGTCCAGGAGCCACATTTAAGCTCAGCTGGGGCAGCCTGACCTTTCCTAAGCTCAGTGTTGTCTCCTGCTATCCTGGATTGCTTGTTAGTCCTCCTGAATGAACTTTAGACCTATGCTGTACGTAACTTGCCTCATGCTGTGTCTCCTGGATGGACTCAGTATCTTACCTTGCCTGGCACTGCTGATGGTGCCCATCCACCAGCCTGTCCACCTTCAGATCCTGCAGGGCTGCACCTCCCTGAGCTGCCATCACTCCTGGCTCTTACTTTTGCCCGACAGCTGGAAGACGACGCTCCCACTTGCCTGGAGTTCATCTCAAGGCAAGACCTGAAATCAAAGTGTAAAGTGCTAGCTGACTTAATGCGGTCTTACTAGTTCAAGTCAAGCTCTGTTGATATTGCACGACTTCCCTTTCTCTCTAAAACCTGAACTTTTCCTTGAGGAGGTCACTTGTGTGGTAAAGCACTTGATCCAGGCGCTCCTGGATCTAGAGGAGACGGTAAGCGTCCCATTGCTCTCCCAGAGGCTTCTTATTACCCTTTTTTCCACGAGCCAAATCACATGCAGAGAGTGCACTACAGGCAGATGTGTCCTCTGGAGCTGAGATCTGCTTACCCTTCCCTCAGGAGAGGCTCTTTCATACAGGTAACAGAGTGACTGCTTGAGCCCCAATTTTTCAAGAAAAGTACCCTGAAATGCCCTCTGGAAAGAGTAGGAGATTGATCTCTCAGAAACATTAAGTTTTACGTGAAGCTTTTCCTCCAAGGGCTTCTGAGTATAGCAGAGGTGGGATCCCTCTCCATGACCTCCCTGCTTTGGCTGCCCTGAGACCCCACCGAGGCGACGGGTGAGGGCGGACCCCCTAAACCTCTGCTCGACGTGTGACCCAGCGCTGAGGTAACACCAAGCCCCAGGCTCTGAGGGGAGCAGCCCCCGCACACAGCCCCTTCCCGCCATTCCCTCCCCTCAGGGCGCGGGCGGCTCCCGCCGCTCCCGCCTTGTGGCGACCCCGGGGGGGAGTGGGCGCGGCGGTTCCCGCCGCCAGCGCAGCCCCCCTGCCCGCCCAGCTCCGCCCGCCACGGCCGCCTCTCTCCTCTGCTCTCCTCTCCTCTCCTCGCCTCCCCTCCCGCCCGGGCGCCGCCGAGCCGAGTCGCCGGGCGGGCACCGGCACCATGAGCGCCGAGTGCAGCAGTTACCTCAACGCCGACAAGGTGCTGGTGAGCGGGTTCAGCTGCCCGCGGGCGGGCGGCGACGCCCGCGCCGTGTTCTGCTGCGGCTTCCAGGACGTCAAGTACTGCTGCGATGACCCCCACAGCTTCTTCCCCTACGAGCACAGCTACATGTGGTGGCTCAGGTAGGGGCGCGGCGGTGCCTGCCCGGGGGGGAGGCTCCGGGCGGGCCGGTGAGGTATTTGTAACCGGGCGCTTTCAGGCTGCCTTTGTCCCGCCGAGAGTAGCGGGAGAGCGGCATCTTCAGCCCGGAGAGACTTTTGCTTGTGCCGGGGTGGTTTCTGAAGGAAACAACTCGTGGTCTTCGTAAAGGAAGCGCTGGGAAACGCTCGGTGCCTCTGGATGGAGCATCTCGAGTGTCCCCCGCCCTTCGGGTGTGAGGGGAACAGCAGTCTCGGGGCCCGAGCGTGTAAGGTGCTGCGGACATAAAGTTCCCGATGACTTCAGCTACTTTTCCATGTGTGGTAAAGTCAAGCACTGCGTAACTTTCCACTTGAAACATGACAGATAATCAGCCTGGTGCTCTCCCGGGGCAGTGCGAGGGTCCGCCTGGCTCCGGCTGTATCTCCAGCAGAGAGGAGAGCTGCACACAGCCAGGCCGGCTGCTCCCTGATTCCCCTCGGGCTCCTCAGCATCCACGCTGGCAGTGTCAGGATGTTGGTACACCTCTGCATGATGCTCTCCCTGTGTTTCTTATGGACTTGATATCCTTGATTTTGTCAAATCCCTTTCTGGGCTTGCTTATAGCATCTGCTTCTGCAGCCCTGGTGGCAGCCTGCTGTTTAAAGATACAGACTTTTATCTGTTTTATATTGTTCCCCACTAGTTTTCTGAAGTGCTCTCTACTATTAGTATTGTGAGATTTGGTGAAAAGCAATCACATGTTCAGTTTATGCTTGATGTTTAAAATTTTATTTGCATTTGGTGCATCGGTTCTCAGCTTTCACCTCTCTGAGCTGAACAGCCTTAGTCCTTTTGGATTATCATTGGGGCAGGTGCTGTGCCCCACTGATGGTTTTAGTTGCGTCTCATCCATACTGTTTTTCACTCCACAGTGCTGCAGTTGCATGCTCAAGGTGTGGGTATGGCAAGGTTCTACAGAGTGGCAAAATGCTGCCTCCAGCCTTGCTCTGAAAATTCTTCCTCTTGGCCAACTTTTTGTTGATGTCTTCGACTGCTGGTTCACATTGACTCTGATTTCAATGAGCTGTCACTGATGACTGTAAAACTTTCCTTGAGTTCAGAACTGCCAATTCTGAGTTCATTGCCCTGTAGGCTTGGTTTTGTTTATACATTGTAATGTTTATACATTATGTTATGTACACTGAAACTCATCTACAACACTTTTGCCTGCTCCCTCAGTTTTCCTCAAGTCTTCTAGCATTCCTTGCCCTCGTAGCATTTGATCACTTCTAGGGACTTAGGATCATCAGAAACTCAGATTTCATTCTTCACTAGGTTATAGATGAAGATACTGAAGAAAAGTCAGTCTCAGTGACTTTTCTTTACACTGAAAAGAGCCCACCTAGCCTCGTGCTTTGCTCCTTATTCTTTTAAGTAGCCTTAAATCTGTAACAAAACCTTTCCCTAAGCCTGTGTCTGTTCAGTCTTTTAAGCCACACCTTCAGTGTGGGGCTTCGTCAAAAGGTTTTTTGAGACATCTAACTCTGTCCACTGGGTTCCTCTGTCCATCTGTCTACTGACACCTCATAGACTCCAGCAGGTTAACAAGGCAGTGTTTTCCCCTCGTAGAAATGCTGACTCTTTTATTAAAGATTTTATGTCAGAAAGCTGCAAGTGCCAGCAGCTTCCTCTGGGCTGAGTGTGGTAAGGAGGGGGATGGGAGTAGTGGCTTTGCCATCAAAGGACCTGTCCCTCATATTCAGGCAGGGTGAGGGGGGGCATCATGACCTGGGAATAATAGCCAGGCTCAGATTCAGCACTCAGCACCCTGACATTGTGTTTACCTCTTGACTTGATTTTTTTTTTTTTTCTCACCTTTCTGTCTTGCAAGGGGTGGAATTCAGGTCTGTAGTTCCTGGGTTCCCCTCCAGAGCCCTGTTTCAGGTTGGAGTTATACTCCCAGGCTGCCAGACCTCTGTTAGGGTGGCCTTGTGTGATGATGGGGTGCACACCTGGGCCAGCAGTTTTGCAGTTTTCACATGTGAATTCCTTCAGGGCTCATGAATGAATGCTATCCAGTACTGTGGGCTTATTCATTTAATTTGTCTAATATTTAACATATTATTATTTAAAATCTATTTTCTCTGCTACAAGGAGTGGGTTGAATATGGGGATTCCCCAGCCATTCACCACTGTGGCTGACACAGAATTACTCAGCTTCTCTGATGTGAGAAGATGTCTCCAAGTGTCCTTTTTTACACTTATCAAATACTGTTTTAATGTTATATGATATTTTTGCATAGTCTGATGTTTTGATCACAGTAAACCTTCTCAAGTACTGAAAGATTAAGTTTAAAAGGTTTTGCTTTTGCATGTAGATGATATGCTGCAGTGAAGACTGATAAAGCTTGATCTTTTCTGAAAGTACCTCCAAGAACTGAATCCCATCAGAGGCTTTAATGAAGCACCTCTCTGAAGGGTCTTTCTTTACAAAGATTTTCTAGAGTCTGAGAAGTGACTTCTTAGCCTCCACCTAGGTCAGAAATTTGGGCCCAAACTTTGAAACCTAAGGACTTTTTTTTTCTTCTTCTTCTTTTCACAGTGGCCCTAAACTGCTGAAAGGACTGAAGGAGGTTGCCATTGCTGGGGTTTTGGTTGTGCTTAACTTCTGCCATAACTATCTATATCCATTGCAGAAAAGAGGTGAATAAATACAATTTACCTCTCTAAGCAAAGTTACTGAGTGGTGAGAATTGAAATTTCTGTTTTCGTTATAGTTTTCAGGAACAAATCAGATAACTTTTAGTTACTAACACACTGATAATGTTACAATGTTACAGCACTTTGAAAACTGTATACATTTGCACATGATAGTTCCATTAGGAGTTTGAGGAAAACATAACAATAACATTTTTTGGCTTCTCAGAATGTTTTGGTGATCACTGCCTTCCTTGTCTTTGTCTCAGGCAGTTACTTATATCGGTTTGTAACAACAACATGTTAAAATAATCCTTATAATGCTTCTTGCAACCTTTGAAGACACACTTTTAAGACTTAAAACCCTTAAAACTATACAAGAGTTAGCCAAACTAGCCAAGGTAAGTCTGGAGATGGAATGTACTGAGAAAGGGAATGGAAGCTCTGATGGGGTAATTGTTTCAGGTTTTGCTTTACTCCAGAGCTTTAGGTTCCTTCTTCTAAACCTTTGCTTGATTCCCCCCATGAGTTTGAAAGCAGTGACTGAGTGCACCACAAGTGGTTGGTGATATTTCAGGGATTGTTTCAGTTTGGTGACACACCAGGTGGAATTTCAGGAAACTATGCATATTCCTTTTGTGTTTTTCCTGCTGTGGGAGAGGCATTGCCAGAGCACTCTGTAGCCAGCTCTGACGGCAGCAGGTCATGGAGAAGCCAGCAGCCTGGGCAACCTAAAGCAATAGTCACTTGCAGGCCTATGCTATTGCTTTTATTTTCTTGCCAAATCTCTACTGCCTGTACTATGTTTAGAACCAGACACTGCCCTATCCCTTAGCAACATGGAACCTTCTTTTCCCATTCCACTCCTGCAAAAACTGTGGTATTTGACAAGTGCATCCTAACACCCGCTGTACTGGGAGCTGTTGGACAATCATAAATAACAGACCTTTGAGCAACTCTGACACATTTCATATTTTCACCAGAATTTATTATATGTAATTAATATTATTCTTTCTTGTGTGGTTTTTTTTTTCTGCTATTTAAAATGAAATAATACGGTATCTTTTTTTTCTCTTTGTTAGAATGTATCTCTTGAAAAGCTGACCTCAGCAAAGAAGAGCGAAGGGTGCATTTTTGTTCTCTTACAACAGTCAGGAGCCCATGGAACAGGGAAGGCAACATTAGGAAAAGGCAGGGGTATGCAGATTTCACCAGAAGGTTATGCAGCATTGGAAACAACAGAACACAGATGCTAAAAAAGTCTAGTGAGCAAAACACTGAGCAGCTCAGCCTCCAGAGCTGTGTGCTGTGCACGTACATGCAGTCATCACATCTGCTTTGCCTCCCAAGCTGAGTGGAAGGGAAGAAATGCTGAACATGTAGTATTTGTACTGAACTGCTGCAGTTAAATTCAGCCTTTTTGTTTCTCATTGTTTTAAAAGATTTTTAGAAATTTTTTTGGCACTCTTTGGTTAAGTTTTATTTTGCAAATTTAATGGCATCTGTCAGTATCAAATAGAATTATAGCTCCATTCCAAAGCTGTATCTTCTTAGTTTCATATAATAACATATATTTGATTAAAATTTTGTCAGGCCACATATAGATGTTGTTCAAAATGCTTTATTAATTCATACTCTTGACCTAATTCTGAGGCCAAGCTTTGCTTGGCTGTACAGATCTCCAGGAGTCTGTTTTGGCTTTCCAAAATAGCAAGTCTTTTGTTCCTCTATGCCCACTCTTTCAGTCTCTTGAGTATATTTATCTGTTTGCTTTGCAAATACTACAGACAACACGTCACTGCAACAATGGCATTAGGAACATTTGATTCACTGGGATCAGATGACTCATGAGCTTCCTTTTAGTGTACCAGTGGGCAACACCGCATCTGCTTAGCCAATATTTAAAGTTTCCCTGGCTGTTCTTGGTGTGGATGGACTACTTTTATCAACTAAAATTAACAGTGGGTGTGTGGTGCTGAGCATCCACCGACAGAAATGTCGATGACCCACTAAGCAGCTCCCTGGACAGCAGCCTGGGGAGCCCTGGGGAGGCTGCTGGCAAGTGGAGCCTCTGCTGAGCAAAGCCTTTGGCTGTGCTGCAGGCCTGGATGTGGCACTTGGTGTAACTGTCATTGAAGTGTGTGGTGTGGCTGTATCTTTATTGTATGTGGAAAGTAACTTGGGAGAGTTCTGTTTGGATCTTCTAGCAAACCTAACATTGCTCACGTTCAAAGCATTGAGCGAATACTACCAGGCCTTCAATGCCATTTTTATGCTTGATCATTGGTTTTGTGTTGGGTGGGTTGTCACTGCAGAGGTTTTCACTTGCTAATGGGCCACAGCTGTGGGCAAGAAGGACTTTTTAAATTGCTTGTTGAGTGTCTCTGCTGTCAGAAGACTGATCTTGAAGATACACCCAGAAACCTGTAGATGGTTACCATGTGGACTGCTGAGGGCTTCAGACAGCTCATGTTTAAAGTAAAGGCTGGAAAATAGCAAAATGCTTTTAGCGAGGGCTAAGTTTGTTTTCGATAACAGCTTTAACTGCAAAAATAGAAAGAAAAGGTCCTGGTTAAGAAACATCAGTGTTTAGAACTATGGAAAACACTAAATTCTGCTGAATTAAATAAATTAAGAAATAACCACCCATTCCCAAACTTTAACCCAAAATTAATCTTAAAGAACTTAACCACACCTTTTAAGTGGGTTGATGGCTTCAGCACTTTGACAACACTTTGGTATTGAAATATTGTATGTTTAAAAAGAGTAAGTACAAATTGAATTCTGATTTCTGACTCATTTAGGAAGTGGAATCCAGAGTGTCTGTTTGGTTTTATGCTGCTGATCTCCATGTTTTGGGTGAGATCTTTTCACGTTGCTGCTGGAGCACGACAAACACTTTTGGTGGCACACACACTGTGATGTCTTTAACCTGGAGAGTTCTTCAGGAACTGTTTTTCTTTGTCACTTGTAACTCCCAAAGCATCTTACCCAAGTTGTGTAGTGATGCTGAGGGTGCATTGTGCTGTACATTACACAACTGTGCTGTTAATGTCATCTTCTACAACTGCATGGAGGAGAGCTACAGCTGAGAGGTAACAGATGCCTGAAGAGAAAAACCTGTAATCACTAATATGTGCTTGATCTCTTCAGCTTTAGGACAGCTGACTTTGCTGAGTGTTTGGATAGTGGTGAGCAACCTCCTTAGTACTCCACTGCAGATTGTAATTTAAATGGAATCTTACAACAGAGCTTGTATTTTTGAAAAAAAAAAGCACAGATTCGTGTTTCTGAAGAGCTTGTTTGTATTACTTGGTTCAAATGGCTATTCAGCCTCCTGTAGTGGTGTGTATTTCTTCTGTTTTATCTATTTGGGTCAAGGTGTTCCAAGTGAAAATGCAAAAATAAGGCCAGAACCCCGCTGAGATCTCTGACTGTAGGGTCATACTCGGATTCCATATTAAGCAGAATATTGCTTGCCTGCAGATTTTGTTTGAGCCAAAAAACAAGAAGGAAAAATTTGCTTGATATGTGCATATATGCACAAACACATAACGACACCCTTGTTCATGCAGATGATAAACACCATGACAAATCTTCAGAAGGGTAAAGCTGTTCTTTTCCAGAACTGGTCATTTTGCTGATAACAAATTATTTTATTTATGCTAAAGTGGAGCTAAATGTTGCACAAACCTCATTAACGAATCTGACCAGTAACTCATGATAAAGTCATTCTGATATCTGCTGTTCTCATGCTGATGGTTTTAAGAGTTTCTCCTGTGGACAAATCTGTCTGCTGGTGCTGTGGGAGCTCGTGGAGAAGCTTTGTAGTAGCTTGAATTTAAAATTCATAAAAACATCCCAGGGCACAGTTCTTCCTATATCTCTGCAAGGCCACAGTAGAGCTGACTTCTCACTGATAGCAGTGATATATAAAGGCATATTTATGACTAGAGGATGGAGCTGGTAGAATTAAGAACATTCATTTATCTTCTCTCCTTTTGACGTCTGTCCAAATCGTAAATAGAGCAGCAATAGAAGGATTCTCAATCCTCAGACCCTTCATCTGTGACCAAAAGGCTGCTGTTTAATTTCACCAGAAGTCAGCACTTTGACATGGACTGTAGAATAGAGGACTGGAACACTGAAGGCATCAAAAGGCCCAGGAGGGGATAGGAAATGATAGTTAGACTGTGCTGTATTGAGGCCTTTATTTCATCATGAGCATTTTATATTAGGAAAAGACTTGAAAAGAAGGGTTGGAAATAAGGAGAGGTTTCTGTATATACATACACTGTCTCACTGTGTGCCTGTGGGAGATGTATAAAGTAACTTTTATCCTGCAGGAGTAGTATCTTGATAAAACCTACATACTACTGTATGTTTGGCCTGAGAAATAAAGTTCCTGCTTCTTTGGTGCCTTTGATATTGTGTGCAAACTAATTCAGCTTTAGTTTTCCTTTTACCATGACAAAGATCATGGGAGAATTTCACTGGTTTTAACTGGAGATTTATTGCATTAAAACAAAGGCACACCAGTGATCACAGTACTCTGTCCTGCTCTCCAGAGCTGCTCACAGAATTGAATAACATGGCTTGCATGGGTTTTATACAGTAAAAATGGCTTTTCAGACTGAAAATACAGCTTGAGTAGTCATGTTGTTTGAGCTGCCCGGAGCCCTAGAATCCCTCTCTGTGTGTGCATGTGATATTACGCTTTTCTAGGAATATGCACTGCACCGAAGAACTTTTTGATTTCTGATGTCAGTTACTGCATGACATTACTTCTGATTTTCATAAACACACTTTCAGTCAGACTCAGCAGTAGCATGCATAGGGAACAGGAAATGTCACCAAGGGCCAGATGTTCAACTCCTGTATAATGACATTGACCCTTCTGAGGATAATGAAATAACTGCAGTTTGTGCAGTTTAAGTATTGAGCTCTAAACTTTTGTTTACAGGAAAATACACAGTCAGTCCCATGCCTGAGTACAAGTAAACTCCAGACATCATCCTGACCGTTGTTTTAATGGTTATCCCAGGCTGTTTGTACACTTAATTTCTTTGTTTTTCTCTCCTAGTGTTGGAGCACTCGTGGGCCTGTCCATAGCAGCAGTGGTCCTCTTTGCTTTTATCATCACTGTGTGTGTTCTCTGTTATTTGTTTATCAGCACCAAGCCACGCAGCAAACTGGATACTGGTTTAAGCTTGCAGATGGCAGGTAAGACCTGTTGGTTTTGATGTACATAATCACCTGCAGAGGAAAAGTCTTATTCTGTCTTTAAATGGATGTGGAGAAGTCCAACAGTGTGTATTTTCTTTCTGATGGGGACCTCAAGATGTAATGGAGCTGTCCTGCTGTTTTACCTTCTGTGTGAAATCTGGACCAAACTCAAAACATTTAACATGAGCTCAGTATATTTTACTTAGTTAGGCATTGGAAGTTGAACAAGTTGAAAAAGGGGAATAATTCTTGGGAAAAAAGTCCCCTCACCTCCAGTTTTTTTAATTTGTTATTTTAAAATGCTTCTCTACCTCCATGGCAGTAAATGACAAATGAGTTACTGTAATTTAGCCTATTATAGAGAGTAAACCCCCTCCTGAGTGTCTAGTTAACACAGTCCACTTCATACCAAGTTTCCTATGTCTTATTTTTTTCTCCAGAGGATGTAGGTTTTGGTCTAAAAGTAGTTCTTTGGGCCATCAGGAACTGCAAAGCCTCCCTTTGGAGCTGTGTAAGCTGAGCAAGCTGCTGAAATGAGTGTCGCACATTCAGCAAACTGCTACTAATCTGCAAATTGAAAACTTCACACTTGTCCTGGAGAGAGAGTGGAAATAAGACCTGCTACCTAGAACAGCCTAAATAAACTCTTGGGTGGGATGAACAAAATGCTCTGGTGCTCCAAGATGGTTGTGTCCTAATTATAGACTGCCATTATGCTTTTCAATGTGTTGCTGTTCAACTTCTTCCCTCAAGTTTTCCTGCTATGACATCAGCTCTTAATCCACTGCCAGGACAGCAGTGCTGTTCTCCTCATGCCTTGCATTTTTGTGCCAGACATGTTTGGCACATGGGGAGCTGGGAAGGAGGCAGGTGCTGTTGCAGCGCTGCTGCCACGCGATTCCATCTTTCTACACCGAGTTGGACCCCGCTGCAAACCCACGTCCTGCTTGGGCATTAGAGGTATTCCTCTTTTCCTGTCATGAAGTGAACAACATCCCAAGCTCCCCCACTGATGACCCAGCATTCCTGCAGGCATCCCATCTCACGATTCCAAATGTTATGAGCCCAGGAAGCTGGGAGATCTTTGCCTTTTCCCAGCCATCTCCTGTGTGCTTTGGAGCTTTGTTCAGGCTCCGTTGCTTTGCATTTAAACACCGCTTTGGCTTTGCTCTCATCCTGTGTTTTTCACTTTTATTATTCTGCTTCTTTGGCTGCTCTGAATGACAATTATTTCACATCTAAGCCCTGATAGCTTTAGCTGTTCATGAGATGGGCTGCTGGAAATTGAAAGCCAGTTGCTTTGCCTGTGAAATGCTGAAGGATGTCACTGACAAGCCTGAGTGCTTGTTTTCATCATCCTTGGGTTTCTTTTGCATGGGAGTCATGCAAGGTCTGAGTGTCTGAGGACATGACTAGGTCTGAGTGTCTGAGGGCATGACTGGTTAGCTGCTTTCAGGCCTGGGGAACAATGAAAACAGCCTCTCTCCTCCTCTTCCAGTTCTTCTGAGATCTGAGCATAATCATATCTAGACAATAAAAACGAATTAAAAAATTAAAACAGTTTTTAGAAGCTTCAGGAAACTGCAGGCCTGGGGACCAAGAGTTTTATCTGAACTCAGTTCAACCCAGCTTTTTCTAAACTAGCATAATCTTACCTTTAGGTGAAGGCTGTGTGGCACATTAGGTGTTGTGCAACATCTGTATCCCTGGAGCATTCAGAGAGCATTCATTTCTGAAGGCAGTATTTTTTATTGTGTTCAATTTCATGCATAATACATCAGCTCAGTTAGAGTTTTGTACTTCATTAAACATACAATTGATTATTGTATGCCTTTCCTACCTCATGGAATAGTTAAAGTTGGTCATGGTTCTGTGGGCTCATCCAAGATCCCCTAAAGAAAGAAGTGGAATAGTTGAATTTTTACAGAAATAGTTTCAAGATTGATCATAAATTTAGCAATAAAGTGGATGTGAAGCCTTTATTAAAGTTTCTGATTCTGCAAAAGGCAGATCAGCTGGAATTTGCCTCTGTTTAGTCTTGGACAAATGGTCTTCAATAACACCAGCCTCTCCTAGTGCTATTACAGACTGGGTTCCTGAGTTAACTAAGGATGTTTTAGCCCTAGCAAAAATTAACATTTTAATCTGAACCCTGAATTTCAAGAAAAATGAGCTCAGTCACTGGTATAGAGAAGGAAGAACCCCTTAGATGTAACTGGAGTTACACAGTTCTATTTGTAGTATCATAGTGTAGAGTGCAGAGTTGATCCCTGATATGCAAGAGAGTCTGAACAGGCAAATGAGAAGACCCTGCATTTCAAGGAATTGACAGCCTCGTGTCTTGTCAGATCAAGTATTTCTCAGTAAAAAGCAGCAATGTACTTTATTACTCTTTCAGTGAAATCCTCTCCTTTTACAGACAGTCTCAGCTCTTTACACCTTGCTTTTTCATGGTTTGCACTCTGCTTACAATGTGAGGTTCACACAGGCTTTGGCTTGAGAGCTGATGTTCTGCCTTGCCCAAGTGTCAAAGGGCTTCTCAGCTGTTCCTCTCTATCCTCAAAGCTGCCTTGCTGAAGTAGGGAGATGCTATAACCCCTCTCCCAAGAGACAGAACTGCAGGGAACTGTAATATTTTTAATGCTTTGTGTCAGTTTAGACATTAATGTCCAGTGGAATTTTGAAGAGACATCACTAACCAGAAGACCTTTGTCCTTTTGCTTACATTACCTCTAAAAACCAGCTCTAAGACTGGCTTGACACAGGAATTGAGCCATGCTTTTTGAGACCAAGACTACTCAAATCCTTGGAGCATACTTCCTCTTAGCATAGTAAACTTGCTTTTTAATTATACAAGTTGTTCTTTAAGCTCTTTCTTTGCTCTTTAAGCTCTTTCTGAGAGAAAGGATTTTTCATTGAACTCATTTTTTTGATGTTGTTCTTTCTCCCACTTGAAGGCTGGAAAACTATAATGCTGGTAAAAAAAGGTGCCAAAGAAATCCATACCCTGAGCATTCAAACATTATGGATTTGTCCAAGGTAGAAGGGAATTTGGCCATATGCTTTGTTCTTCTAACCAAAAGCTTCTCTTTATTCAAAAGGTTTATCCCCTTCAGAATGTAGGGAACTAAGAAGTCAAAAGATTGCAAGTGTTTCATTAAGGCCGAGTGAATAATGCTGGAATATCCCCCAGTGCTGGAGACAAGGAGGGCTGAGGAAACATTGCCTAATTGTCAGGAGAGGAGGTAAACAGGCAGAAAAGGAGGAATCTAAAGGCACATCTGCTCAGCTCTGGGGAAAGATGCATACATACTTCCCTTGGGCAGGCAGCTGATGGGAGAGGAGGGACCATCTCTGCTGGCTCCTTAGGATGGGCTTTGCCATCAGAGGTATAAAAGGTAGATAGAGACTCTCCACCTTGGTGACTTAAAAGTTTTCAAACATATTTTCTGAGTTGCCCCTGTATTTCTTCCTGTATTTCTTCCAGATCTGGGAAGACCTTTGAGGTGAGGTGTTCCGTACCACTGCAAAGCAAGAATAGCAAATTGTATTTTATGATGGTAACTGGCATTTTCCCTTAAAACTTAGCACAGGAGGACCTCTGTAATGCATTCAGAGTCAGACAGCAGGGACCTTTGGGTTGGAGTGTGAAGAGAACTGTGACCTTGTAAATTAATCAGAAGTGCTGGGAAAAATGTGCTTTAATAGAAGTTATTAATTTCTTGTTCTTGCAAAGCAATGACATCATAGTATGCAAAAGTTCATGGTTTCATTTAATTAAAAGGAAAAACTCAGCTTGAAAAATAGCCAGATGACCTTCCTGTCCCTATTTCTCTCCTTAATTAAAGATTCCTCATGGGGCATGATGCAAATACTTGAGATATTCAGATATTTTGATGAAAAGGTACCGAAGTCTCACACATTCCTCTTCTTAGTTCAGTAATATTACCTGACTCTTGGTTCTGAAAGCAGGTAGCTGCTGTCTGAATTCAGACACACTGCTTGGCTTTTGGAGTGTGCACTGATAACTTTGCTTTCCAGGTTTATCAATAATGGCAACTACATGCTCTTCTGGTAGCTGGCCTTAAATTTTCCCCAGTCAGGCTACTTTTGTCTTCAACAATCATCTGCCTCAGATTTGTATGTGGGGAAAAATCAGCCAAATGAGCTCAACTGTTCAAAAAAAAAAAAGAAGAGATTTTCTGGTTTGGACCTGGGAATTCAAATTTAGTGGAGGGTACATCACTAGGAAAGATTAAATTTGGAAATGTTTTTATTGGACTCCTTAGCTTTTAAATTTCCGAAACCTTCTTGTAGCAGTGAGATTTTTGAAGCTCATTAAGTCAGGTTTTTTACTGCAAAGATACCTATAGCTGGTGTAGGCTTCAAAAATAAGGTGCCTTCCTCTATAACTGAGTAGAATTTTTTTTTTTTTTTTTTACTTTTTCTGTTTGTTTTTTATCACAGCTGAAATAACTCATGTAGTTGGTTTCAACTGAGATCTTGGCTTAAATCCCATTTTGACATCTTTGAAACCAAACTGCATCTTGTTCAATTCAAATAAAATAAAGTGCAACTTTCAAAACACCTCAAAACCAAATAATTCCTTTGCCCAATTTGCTTTGTGTCAGGTGCTTGTTTTTTTAATTAAAATACTAGTATTTTAGACTTTTCTTCTGTTTTGGATTCAGGGAACCTGTTTTTTAATCCCTTCCCCATACACTTTCTTGGACAGAAGTACCCTGCCCTGTTAAGCTTATCTTTTCAATTCTCTTTGTTCTTTGTGTTGGCCCAAGCAGTGGAAAAGTGGAAAATGAGGTCCAAGACAGTGTTGGGCTGGAGGGTGTTGGGAAATATAAGGAAACTTGGCTTGCGAGGAAGATTGATGAGCTCCATGAGGAGACTTAGATGAGAGGAGGGAGCAGGGAGAGGTTTGGAGCTGGTAGATAAAGGAGAAAACTGCAAGCACCTGAATGTGCCAGGAGCATGTGGAAAAGGCTTGGGACTAATGGAGTTGAGAGCAGCAGAGCAGGGAGACAACAATTCCAGAGGGGATGGAGAAAGCCTTGGAGGACCAGGGAGTGGAGCAGTGACTGTGGGGGGGGGCTGGAGAGCAGGGTCAGGCTGCTTGGGGACATGGAGAGGGAGCCTGGAGGGTGGGAAGCAAGTGGAGATTTAGGGCAGTGAAAAGTGAGAGGAGGGACTCAAAGTATGACCTGTTGTTCATGGATACGGGAAGTAGCGTGGGAAGCATGGTAGCAGGAAATTAGGGTGGGAAAACAGAACGAGGAAAATGGGAAAGGAATGAAAGAATGAATATCAGGTAAGAAAGAAAATAAATTGAGTTTAAAGTGTGGTCAGGAAAGTCCTTCTAGAGCTTTGCTTTCCCAGCTGTCAGCAGGTATCAGTAATGCTGGCAGAGCATCTCTTGTCCCTCCCTGCAGGGCTGCCTTTGCTTTAGTTATTCTGAGCAGTTGGGCAAACTCGAGTTGTCTGCACTGAATCCAAAGATTCCAGCCATTCTGCTCCAAGCAGGTGTCTGGATCAGTTAGCCAGTGGAATTGTAATAAACTATTACTTACTTTAACCTGTGAAGTTGTGCTCTGGAAAACGTTTGAATGCTACTAAGTGTCAAAAGCAAAAGCTCAAAAGATGGGAGTTGCCAGAACTACAGATTTTCTGGGCAACTGGTGAAATGCCTAACTAAAAATGGCTTTATTTGCTCATGTCATCACTTTAATCTTTCTGTCAAACATGGGTAACATTTCTTTCATGCAGAGAAACCTCCTCACACACACACACAGTGCTTTGGGCTCACTGGGTGGAAGGTGCAGTGAAGGCAGTAGTGATCCAAACTGATCACGTTTGGAGATGAATGAAAGTTTGAGATTTCTGACTTACTTTCTTGAATATGGGATTTTTTTCCCATGCAATTTCTTGTAGCAGACACTCTGATTCCCTGCTATAAGTCCTACTTATACCACAGTGCTGCTACATTAAACTGCTCTTCCCTTTGATGTTTATTCCTTTTTAACACAAGCATGCTAATAATTGTAGCCTCCTGGAGGCTCAGAAATGGAAAGTGGAATGGTTTTGATCTATCCTCTAAAAATTGTAGAAGATTCCAGTAACTGTGTTTTTTCTAGTGCAGTGGGCACATCTGTGTATTACTACTCGGAACTAAAAGAAGAAGAATGCTGTTAGTTCTACTAAAAATGCTTTTGTTTTACAGACAGTGAAACCAGAGGGAGTTCAGTATGTTAAAAAACAGAGGCACTGGATGGATTCTACCAATGCTGTAAAGAAAATAGGTACTGTGAGAACACTTATTTTCATCTTACTCTATTGTATTTGTATATTCTTTACTCTGTTTTATATGGATTCCATAAAATGCCATGATTCTTTCTTTTTAACTTTCTGAAAAGCAGTGGCAACTGTCTCTGATTTATTTATACACTGCCCTGATGCTGCCCTTGCACAGGGATGTATCTGCAGAGACTTGGACACAGTCCTTCCACAGACAAATCTCTTCCTGATTTACTGGTACATGAATACTCCATCATGGTTATGTGCCAGAGAAGATTATATTCCCCTTATGCTGTCTTTGTCCTTTCCCTGATGCTGTCCTGGATGCACCAGAGCTTATACTAAGGAGGCAAACACTGTAACTTATTCAGAAGAATTTCTTTAGTGATGAACTGCTAGAAAGACTCCTGTGTGACAAAGGGTGAGAGCAGTGAGGTGTCTGCTGGGCAGTTTAGTCATACTTTGCTTTGGGGGGGATGCCACCTGTGAGTGCTCAGTCAAGTCTGACAGAGAACTGGAGGGGGTTACCTTGGCAGAAACTTGATAAAAACCAGTGCTGAAATCCTGTTTAAAGGTCATACTGCCTATGACACAGACCATGCAAAATAGTATTTAAAATGTATGCCAGGAGAGATGAGTTGTACTTCAGGCTTAAGAGGAATTTATCAATAATGCAAAGGACTTCAGGTGGCATGAAACACACATTTTACTTTCTGCAGGGGGTGAAAGCTCATAGCTAGGCAGGCACAGAATGTGAGAACAGCTGCGGATCAGCAGTGTCTGTCACAGGAAAAATAAGAGGTCCCCCTTGCTCAGCAGGTTGTTCTCAGATAAGCAGGAAAGAGAACGTGTCAGGAGTTCCCTACTTCATGTATTTTCTCTTGTACCCTTAAAAAAAGCCACCCTCTGCATCCCAAGTGCCAATGCACCTTTCTCAGTGCTCTTTATGGGCACAATGGGTTGGTTTGGGCTGCTGGTCCTCATAAAAATACTTCAGCGTAACAAAATTCATTTCAAAACTCCCAACCACCTCCACACATTTTTTTTCTGCTGTTGCAAATGAAATGGCTTGTGGGAGAAAAATGCCATGGGAAGACTAAAATGGATCCTGCAGTCAGAAAACCGTCTGTAGTGAGAAAATCCAAAAATATCTGAGGCAGGTGCCAAGTACTGAGACGAGCTGAGGTCTGGGAATGTGGCATTGCCTTCTGAGGGCCATGAGCCTCT
This sequence comes from Lepidothrix coronata, assembly GCF_001604755.1. NCBI lineage: Eukaryota > Metazoa > Chordata > Aves > Passeriformes > Pipridae > Lepidothrix > Lepidothrix coronata. The sequence continues at coordinate 2,538,869 of NW_016690192.1, forward strand.
CACTTCCTCATGCTTCTGCTTGCCTGCCTTCCACTGTGGCAGAGAAGCTCCTGTTTCTGGGGTGCCCTGAAGTGCAGCCTGCAGACCACTGTTGCTTCCAGGGAGAGAGAAACAGGGAGAGAATGAAAGGCCAGCTGGAAAGGACTTCTCTAGGGTTTGAATGCGTGCATTATATAAAGACAAAAAATTTAGAGCCTTTTTTTGTGCATGAATTACCCAACTCTTTGTGTTGGCAAAATGAGGCTGGCATTATCATGAAGACTCAAAATACCTGAGACCTCTTTTGGAGCTAAATCCAGGAAAACGACGTCCTTAGCCTGTGAGCCTTTTTCTTCCTGGTCCACAGTGGAAGAGCTGGAAACTTTACATGAAAAGGAAAAAGGAGGCAAAGATCTTCTCTGAACCTCAACAGATAATATGGTTAAGTGTTGGTAGAAATTCCAGGTCTCAAGTTGCTTTTTGTCCTCTGCTTTTCACCTCTGCTGGTTGCAGATTCCATGCCCACACCTGTCATGGGGAGCCACTCCACACCGCAGTGTTAAGCCAGACTCCATCACTTTCTACTGCTGTGAGAAAGCTACAGGTGCCAATTAGATTTGATTTAGCATGCAGAATTCCTCTGCCAAATTCATTGGGTTTTAATTAGGAACAGGACCCCTGTTACAACTGGTGTGGTTCAACACACAGTTCAAGTTTGTTTGTGTGTTCTTTTCCAGCAAAAGGGCAAACACAGCTTTTAGCTTTAAAAAGGGAAAGGAGAGGAACTAGGCAGCTGGAGGCATTGCTTCTAACTTAGATTGATAACATATTGCATTATTAAACAATTGAGTTACGCACAAGAAAAATGTGACACAGATTTCATGAAGACAAATCACGACCAACCAGTGTAATTTCTCTCTTTGTCAAGGTAATTTTGCCTATCGGATAAGTGAGAACAAGTGGCTATGACTACAGATCTTTATGAAAATGCAATCAAAGAGAAGTTTTCAGTGACTCATTCTCAAACACATTTTTGGAGGGAAGAAGGATGTCTCGGTGCTGTATCCCAGATCAATAGTAAGAGCTTGGCTGAAGGACTAAGGAGGATATGTAAAAAATTTATGAATGACACCACCTTGGGAAGGGTTGCAAGACTCTGGGGCAAAACTACCTTTCAGAATTATCTCAGTGCCCTGGAGAAGTGTTCTGAAATAAAAAAGGTGAGATGCAATAAAAAAGGAGAAACCAAATCCTCAAACATACCTAAGGGAGAATAGTTGACTAAGTAATAAAGAAATGCTTCCTGATGTCCAGTCTAAACCTCTCCTGATGCAGCTTTGAACCATTCCCATGCACCCTATCACTGGATACTAGGGAGAAGAGATCACAGAATCACAGCATGATTTGGGTTGGAAGGGACTTTAAGCTCATTTCATTCCAACCCCCTGCCATGGGCAGGGACACCTTCCACTAGACCAGGTTGCTCAAAGTCCCATCCAACCTGGCCTTGAACACTTTAGGGATGGGGCAGCCAGTTTCTCTGGGCAATCTGTGCCAGGGCCTCACCAATCTCTGCCACGTTCCCCTCCTCAGGAAGCTGGAGAGAGGTCACCCCTCAACATCCTTGTCTCCAAACTAGACAGGTCCAAAGTCCTCAGGCACTGCTCATAGGACATCCTTCCAGCCATCCTTCTAGCCCTTTCTCCAGCTTTGTTGCCCTCAATGTTCTTCTTAACTTGTGGAACCCAGAACTGCCTCCTCTATTCAGTGTGAGCCTTACCAAGGCTAAACAGAGTGGGATAATCCCCTCTCCTGACCAGCTGGTTAGTTGGTGTTTATCATGCCCCAGGCTGGGGTTTGCCCTCTTGGCTCATCCTGAGCCTGCAGTCAGCCAGATGGCAATCCTGGGGAGGGGACAAATCTGTGTTTTTGTGTATGTCTCACGTTTTCATTTAAGTTGGTCAGGAATGTACAACCATCTTCAGAGCTTTAAGCAGAAAAAAAATCCAGAATCTACAAAAGGCATCACTGATAATTTAGATAAGCATCATTCCTCTTAATGAACGAGTACTGAAATGATGTTCTTTGCTGGTTAGGATGCTCTTTGCTGCCAGTTGCCATCTGCCTTGAATCCAAAATTTCATGCTTCAGAACTTCTGTCAGTAGCTGAATTAGCTGAAGTTTTCCAGCCAGACTTCAGTGCATGTCCATTGTTTTGCATATCCAGAAGAGCATTTGCTTCTAAACCCATCTGTACCAACAGCTGTTGTGCTTCACCTCGGAATCAATCCTCCTTTAATGAGCAGTAGAGTAATTTATTTGTAAAGAAATTTCTCAAATGTAGTTTGGAATATATTCTGGTGTCTTTCAGGATTAAAGGCACACATTGTGAGTATGTCTATCATTAAAAAGAAATTAAATGTTTGGTTTAATGTAGGTATTAGTGATGCATTTTCCACAAGGCACTGCACAGAAATGTTAGATGAATGACTCTGTCTGCTAAGCCTTTTTTTTTTTTTTGTTTTAGCCTCATTTTGCCTCGAGCCTTTGCCACAGGCAAGGGGAAATCCTCACTTTCACAGCATAGGAGCATCAGCAGAGCTACCCATCCACATACACCCCCAGAGGAGGCATTTAGTGTTCCATAGCTGTAGTAATGCCCTTCAGAGGTGTTCTTCACATCATAAAGGTTAGGAATAGAAAGATGTACTTGGAAAGAAGTAATGCCAGTGAAATGGATTGAGCTGTGTGGTTTGCTCTGGTTTTTTTGTAGGATCTTCTTATCAACTCTGCTAAGCAGCAGAGGAAAAAACGCTTCCCATCTTCAGTCTAGTTCTAAACTCTGATTGGTATTTTGCAGATACAGAGCTGCATCCTTCACAAGGCCCCCACCAGAACAAGCTGCTGACAAAGCCAAGTGGCTTCAAGAGATTTCCTAAGCTGCAAGGATGGACTGTGACTGAGAACCTGACTCACTCTTCCAGAGGTGTTTCCTGGCTATTACAGCCACTGTGGATAACCAGAGGCCAATCTGAAGCTGTGCCTGCATATGTTTGTGTATGGTTCTGTACTGAGAAATAGTATGTTTTGATTTGCACATTCCAGCTACTGCTGTCAGTCGTTTTCATGCAAGTCGTTGTCTTTACCCTGTGCAATCCCAGTGAGATGACACAGTTGTCAAGCAGAGCAGAATTTGGCACACCATGTTGACCAAGCTTTATTTGAAGCTTTCCCTGTGTGCCATCTTAATGTGGTGTCTTCATGTCATGAACACGGTTGTCTTTAGTCCAGTGTGACTGTTGGGTGCACAGACCAATGTGAAAGCAGTACCTCAATAAAATCTGGCACTTGTGTTGTATTTTTAGTAATTGATCATTTCCCCCCACCTTTTCTTCTTCAGAAGATCCTCACGAATCTGGAAATTATTTTGACAGGAGAATTCCAACAAAAGGTGAAGATAGTTAAGAGTGAAGTTTTGCAGGGAAGTTCTGGTTTTAACTGGAAGCAGTATACACTGAAATGACTTGAAATAAACATCCACAATTGTTTTGCAGATTCTGCATCAAAATACGTTGGAATATTTCTTGTGAAGCAAACATAAAAATTTTCAAGTAGTATTTCAACTTGGAGCACTAATTTGTGAAGTGTTGCATTCCTTCAGGTAATCAAAGAGCTCTAATTGCACATTTTATTTCCCCAGAAGTCTCAGAACAACCAACACAGCCTTAACTGTCATATTTGAGTTTTCAAGTCTTTCAAGCTCTCAGTCCTGAAATTATGAACGTTAATGATAATGATTTTTTTATCTTGTGAGAATTCTTTACGGTGAGTGATGAAAAGAATTTCAAAAATATTTAACCATGCTATTGATGTTAAGGCAGTAGACAGATGATATCTTCCATTTGCAGGTGAAGCCTGAAATATTTACTTACCATGTCAGTTTTTTCTCTGGTTATACTTCAACTTTTTAAGATAAAATCCTTGTCTACTCTTTGGGAGTGACAGCTTTTTGTGTGATAGTCCTTGAAAATTAAACTGTAGCCATCTGGTATTATGCATCAAAACCCCAAAGTGCTTCTGATCTAATCTACTCTTGTGTGAAATAATACACCAGTGCCTGCAAAAAAAGTAGAGAATATGGTGAATGTTCTTTCAATAGCTGTTTGCATATAATATCTCAGTAAACTGGCATTTGCCACTGCAGCCTTCTAGAAAATTGAAACCACATTGGATGCACAAAGAAAGTATTTTTATAACAACTGAACATAAACCTGATCCTCCAGCCTCATAAGTTTCTTGATTTGGGCTGTCAAAGAGCAGAAGGGAAAAGGATTTATGATTTTTGCCCTGTGGTTTCCTTTGAGGATCCCAGCCCTGAGATACACATTCTAAAAGCATATGCTTCCTTTTGAACCATCAATAAAAGGCTTGTGGAAGATGAGAAAAAAGAGGATTTAAGTTATTTTAACTGCATACAAACCTGAGCTAGCACTTTAATTTTTAGATTTTAAAGTATTAAAGATATTTAAAGTAACAAAATATAGACTATTTTGAATGTTGCAGATCCAAATAGCTTTGATTCTTTTTTTCTCTCGGGCAATTTCTAAATCTTTCATTCCTCAGATGAGAAGATTGTTTTCCCCTCAAATATTGGGCTTTTTATTCATTTTGAATATCTTAAGATACCAAGGTAACAGAATAAAAACCAGAATGCAAAAAAAAAAAATGCTTTCAATCTAATGCCCATGTCTAATGCCTGTTTTTGTTTTGTGTTAGGAAAATCCATTTCTTTGCCCTTTTAGCTAGTTATTTTGTAATTGAGGTATTCTAAATGTCACCAAAAAGTACCTCCCACGCTGGTTTGATTAGGGACTCAGTACACTGCCCATAACAGCTTTCAGTGTGCAGTCACAACAAGGGTGACTCCCTGTGCTTAATAGGCATAATAAGGCTTAATGTACTTGTTAGGCATAGCCCTAATTTTTGCTCTGGGAACATTTTAAGCTTAAATTGCTTAAATTACTATAGTAAAGCAAATTCAGGGCTGTTGTGCTGCCATCAGCTGTACAGAAGCTACTAAAGCTCACAGAAGTTTCTATGGGTATTTTTTATTGTTTGTCAAAGTTGGGGAATTTTTCTAATCTTAGGGTCAAAATAAAAATGGGAGAATTGTGGAATAGTATGGAATAGGCCTCTTGGACTGTGGGGGGTAGAAAGTGTGTTTGTCTCTGCACTTACAGATGCCAGCGGAGCAGCACAAGCTGCAGCTCCTGATGGATTTCCCTGGGACCAGCCTGATTCCCACTGGCACTTCTGGGGCTGGCTGCATCTTTCTTTGGAGTTCTGCTGGCAAAAGTGGCAGCTCACTCCAAAGGGATCTGCCTTTGTCATCCCTACCATTCTAGATGTTGCAATATTAACATCTGGCTGTTCACTCGTATTATTTCATCTGACTTTGGGTCTAAGCAGAAAATGCCTAATCAGTAGTCCCACACAATCAATGAAGTATTTAATGTCTTTGATAATTAATCACTTTATTTAAGTGTAATTCCTAAGGGCCCTATCTTTTTCAACTTCTAAATTAGGGAAGAAAGACCAGCAAAAAGTCACAGTCTTACCAGATGAAAATAATGTCTATTTTAATTATTTTCCTAATATGACAAATGCTGGAGATCCTCATGACTGTTCCATGGCTCAAGTTGTGGAAAACATTAAGCAGGAAGAGCATAAAAATTCAGCTGCTTCCTAGGAATACAAATGAGAAGCTTTTAAGGTTTTTTTCTGTTAGCCCGAAGCTCACAGAAATCCTGTCTCTTAATTTGAGGTAAGGAATTTAAAAGTTTTTCAAATAGATTTAGAAGTGATTATAGTTATAAGGTCAGAAGAACAGTCAATTAGGAGGTGTTTGTGGAAGATGTACTTGTTCTTTTCATAGCCATTTGTCTGAAAGTTTAGGAAGTTAAGAAAAAGTGTAAATAGAGTTCATATTTTGACAGCCACTGAACAGTGGGGTAAAGATCCATTATATATTGCAATAAAAGCAGAGGGTGAGAGAATTTTGCAATGGACCAGTTTTTGGAGCTCTTAGCCATATGAAGCTATTTCTGGTAAAAAAAAAAAAGACATCTCTGCTACACTGAGAAACTGAAAAAAATGAAAAGCTGATCTGAACAACCACCACCAGGATCTGTTCGAGTTCCCAACATCATTTGTTTCTGGAGTAGGTCTTTCAAAACACATGCTGGTTTCTAGTGCTCAGTGGATTAGTGCCCTTAGCATCCCCCTTCTGTCACTCTGTTGTTCCTTAGTGACCACAAGAGTGTGATCTACAGGTAGAGATGATTTATATGTGTGTGTGTGTGTGTGTTCGTAGAGCACATTTGTTTGAGATGCCTTTGTGTGGGAAGAATCTATCCAGGCATCTCTGAAATCCCTGAGTCTATAACCAATATACTGAAATTTAGATTCTACATATTCTTTATACTTGCTGCTTAAAAACATCTTTTCAGCCCTCTCCTGTATTCCTATACTTTTTCCAATCCATCTCCTTTAGAAAAACTGTTGAAGAGCCGTGTTTTGTACACAGAGTACATTTTATGGCAACAGCAACACAGAGTGGTGAAATCCATTAGTGGAAGCAGCGTAAGTACAAAGAAGTGCATGTAAGCACCTTTTTTGCAGTTGATGTTTCAGGATACTTTAGCTGAAGAGTATCTTATGAAACCACAGCTTCGCTTTCCCCTTGGTTAAAAAAAAAAAGCTACTGGCAAGAAGGTGTTCAGGCCCGTGATGTTTTTAATCTGCTCCATCAGCTGTGCTGAGCATTTTACCGGCTGGGTCATACAGTGTGACCTAGAGATTTAAAGGGAAAATGGGTTGTTCAGGCTTTGGATGGCTGTGGATGCACTTCTGCAGAGGGATTTGGGGTTGATGGGACAGCATCCTGAACTTCCTGAGCCCCCATCCAGGCAAAATCTCTATCAGTTCCAAGTGGGTGGGCAGAAACAAGAGCCAGGGTTTGTCCCCAGAACCAGAGGAGCACGAGCAGATGGTTTATGAAAATTTTATGTTGTCAGTTCCACCAGAAAATCCTTATGGAAACCAAACCTCACATCAGAACTATCCCTGCCCAAAGCTGTGACTTCCTGCAGGGAGAGCAAGATATTCGTCTTGTTCCTGATGAATAACTACTTAGTTCTGCAAACGAATGTAATGAAAGTGCGTTTTCCTTAATGAATGAACTGCAAAATGAAATCAGTATTTTTCAGTCAACCACAGATATTTCAGTAAGTTGTGTCTGCTCCTTCCACAATGCTGAATCAGAATGTCAAACCAGCACAACTGAGTTATAGGAGAGGAAATAAAGTAACATGCTGAATACCAGCAAGTTACTTCAAATTGCCAGTGCCATAACTACCTGTGGGGAATGAGAACAGTCAAGGCATAGATTCAGCTGGGGGAAAATTGACTCAGAGAGACTGATTTGCAAAGTTTCAAGGCTCAATTTTTCATCCCATCTGAGCTTTATAGACTGGTTGCACCCTTCAGTCTGTTACTGGTTTTGCTACAGGGATTTTTTTAGCTGTGAAGAAGTGAGAGAAAGTAATTGAAGAACGAGTATTTGTGCATTTGGCTTTTAAAAAGGTAAAGGAACTTGTTGATTTTCAGTGCAATGTTAGTTTGCATTTTGTTGTTCTTAAAAATAGATCCCAAAATCCTTTCTACAGAAGAGAAAATAGTGCAGCCAAATAATTTTTCTTTGCATTTTTAAGCAGAGATGAGTACCTTATTCCTTATTTTAATGTGCTGAGAAACATGGTGCAGTGATTTTATTGTCACGTGAGGTTGTAATGGAGTGTTTCATATGGAATGAAAAGCCAGAAATTTCAAGTGAAATATATGGCTTTGTTTGTGATGAAGGCAACAAAGTCAGAATCTCTCCACAATTAACAGGTAACTCCAAGAAATAGATTATGTATTGATGCAATACATTGCTTTTTAAAAGTAGTAATGAATTGAGCCATAGTTGAGAAATCAAGTACTAAAGTTGTTGGCTCTGGTGACTACATGTACAGATCACCTCTGACTAATATGTTTCGTCATATTAGTCAGGACAATTTATTAGGTCCTGTAATTTGTGAATATTTCATGTTTTTTATTTTCTCCATTGCCATGGGAAGGCAGGAGCTGGGAAAGCAAAGAAATCTGAGAGTTCAATCTGAGAATGTGCAAACTTCATTCCTAAGAATCTCCACCATATTTAATTGTCTAGATATAATTTACTCTATCTGATGCAGACTCATTGTTCCTAATGCAGATCAAAATATGTCTGTCCCTTTCAGTAAAAGCAAAATTGGGACAAGAAGAAATCCTCACTGTAAACACAATCTTCTCTCTCAAAGCTTAGCCTTCCAGCCCTGAGGAGTTAAGCTCCCACCTCAGACATGGAAGCCTTTCCCTCGAAGAAGTGAGTATGAATCCCAATCCTGCAGCACAGCCCCACCTCCACTGTTAAGGCAAAATGTAGGAGGGTTGAGACAATAAGGAAAATAAGCAGCTATGAACCTACAAGTGACCAGGAGTCTGTGCAGTGACCTAGTGTTTGGCCAACTCAGATAAACAGGCTGCCTTGGCAGAACTTGGAAGCAGGAAGATGTTTGGGAATGCATCCAGCTGCAAAGGGCCCATAGAGAAGGATGATGCTGGCACAGTCTGTGTGGCAGGTGATCTTGGGTTGTTTTCGAGTGTTTACTGCATTTTTTGATTAAGAAGTGGTCAGATCATTTGGGGGTGAGGAGGAGGGAGTCTGGGTCACTCATGGATGAAAGTTTGGGTTAATTATTAGCAGCAAATTGGCAGGGGAGGGAAGGAAAAGGGAGGTAGAAGAGGAGGGGGCTGGCATGCTGGGACTACAAGAGAAACCTCTAATTCTTATCCCCCCTTCCCCTCTGACTCTACTTTTCATTCACGAGTGGTGATTCACCTTTGTCTCTTATTATTCTCTCTTCTGTGTACGCATTTAAAGCACCCAGTTAGCATGGAAACTACCTCTCACATAAATGTCATCTGTTCCATGGAGACAGAACCAGAAAGATCATAAAGTTACAGCAAATCCGTGCCAGCCTCACCGGTGAGTTACATGCAAGAGATTTCCTTGAAACTTTGATGAGTTTTTGGGTTTGTAGTTTTGGCTCTGCTCTTCCCTGTGCTGCTGATTAGCATGTTAATGGGTGGCCTTCGGTGTAAAGATCCCTCTAATACGTCACAACTGGAGAGCTTGTTCCTCTTGAGGAAAATAATGTTCCTTGTGGGTTATCAACAGGCAGTGTTCCATATTTATCAGCTTGGCAACAGCAGGTAGTATGAGGAGCTGAAGAGTCCTCAGTGGTAGCACGTAATAAAGTAAAATAAAGTAATTTTCTAAGTTATTTAGAATATCACAATATCTTAAATGATAATGATAATAATAATAATAATAAAAAAAAGAAGTTGTAAAGTGGTTGCACTGAGCAGTCAGTCTCTAGTGTTAGATCAGGGATGTGGAAAAATTCTTTAACTCACCAGCTAACGGTTAATTATGAACCAGCCAAAAATGAAACCATCACAAAACACAACGCTTTGTGCAGCTGCTTACGTGTCTTGATGGAATAACATGAGGATGCATAAGATATCCCAGGACAGAGAAAAATGCAGGTGCAGAATTCTGTTTTGGGGATATAATGGGACTAAATTAAATCTAGAAGTTACACTTGGGGAATTCAAACACCCACAGAAGGAATTCACTGGCAGATCATTGAGCTGTATCTGAACAGTGCTCAGCATCCATTGCTTATCCCACATGGTCACATACAGAGAAAGGGAAATAGAGAGGAGCAACAAGCTTGCACAGTAGGAAAGGGTGGAGTTAGGAAGGACTCTATGACGTATCAGATAACAGCCTATGGAAGGCATGTGGTCATTTACACCAGAGATAAAATCTTGGAAATTGTGTGGATACGCCCTGTGGAGGACACTGGCCAATACACAGCCAGGTCCAGCTTCATCATAATCTGCAGAAAGTTCTGTGGCCCAGGCTTGTTTTGGACAAAGTTGTGAGGTGCAATGCCAGAGATACACTGTCTGTTTTCTCATGCTGTTTGAAAAGCACACAAAGAGGAAAAGAAGGACCAGGTAAGACAAAACACTTCTCCACCCAGGGCTTATTGCTCCAGAGGGGATGCAGGTGTGCTGCTGCAGCCAAAGAATTCAGGGCAGGTTGCTTTCGTGTTTCCTTCTGCACATGCCAAAGCTCACCCTGTCGTGCCCAGCAATGCCTGCAGCACAGTCACCCTGTGATTACTCTTCATGGCAGCTCACACAACAGATGATATTGTCAAGTGCCCACATCCAAACCTTCACACACTTCTGTACTTTTTCTAATGTCTAACGTGGCAGCAGAAATGCGAGAGAAAGATATTTGGGAAAGTTATTTTCAGCCTTACAGATTTCAAATTCTTCCTGTTTCTGCCTCAGGAGGAAACAGTATTTGTGCAGGTTTCAAGTCTCACAGCATAAGATGATTCAGGGAAAATTATTTGGAGTTTTGGATTCTGGCTCATACCTCCCCTAACATTTACACTTTTCCGATTTGTTCTTCTCTTTCAGGAACACAGTGTTCAGTTCAGTACCTAAAACTCTGGGGTTTGGCTGGAAAATATTAGACTAATCCCTGATAACTTTCAGAATCTAAGATCATCTGAACATTTTAAAGGTATGTCTTGAAACCAGTTTGGAATGTGATTATTTGAACAAATGTTTGGGTAACACACAGGCTTTCCAGTCTAATGAAGGAAGAATAGGATCCACCAGTACTAAAGACACATACGAGCCTTTTATAGAACAAATTTTTAGGAGGCAGGAATGCTGCACATGCTTAAGGAATGAACTGAAGGAAACACCCAGGAGCCCATTCTCTGGCAGTTAAGGAGCAGACTTAACGTATCATTAAGCATAAATTGAGCCTGAGAATTATATCCATGGTTACCCATTTTTTGGTGCTAATGAGAAGCATAAGTTAAAAAAGAATAGTATTTCTTAATAAAGCAGAAATATCATCACAGTCATTGTTTCTTATTTTAGCAGAAGGAAGTATAGTAGTTTCATGGTGCAATTACATTATTAGAAGCAATTTAAATGTCATTGTATTTCTCTATAGACCATAGTTAATACACGTCTAATATACCAAGAATGTTGGATCTTGTACTAATTCTGTCCTCAGAACACAAAAACTTTAGACATAGTAATCTTGAACCCCTAAGTAGCCACTAGCTCTCAGAGTTGGGGGGTTTGCAGAATATTGCTTGTTTTCATTGCAATGGTCGCTTCTCACCTCACTGCTGCTGCTGTTACCGGGGTTCCCAGGAGCTCTGATCATATTTTGAAGCCTAAGAGTACCATTAGACAGGACTAAGCATTCCTTAGACTTTTGCTGTGTATATTGATTCTCTGCTTCTTCCCACACTTCAAAATCCTTTGCTCCATCAGGAGACACTGAGCTTCATGGCTGATGGAAATGCCCAGGGCTCTCTGCGTGGAGAAGGATCCCCAGTGGCACAGGGCAGCTTGGTACAATAGCTGTGAGTGGGTAGGAAAGAAGAAAAATACACACGAGCTGCACGTAGCTGGTACATAACCAGCACTGGGCTGGGCAGGGGGTTAGAGGTGTGCAGTGAGGGACTCAGGTGAGTGTACACTTCTGTGACACTGCTATCCCAAGAGCTGCTCTGAGGGCAAGCAGTTGCTTTTCAGCTGCCGAAGGCCCAGAGCTGCAAGTTCCACTTTGCATCTGTTGACTCCCTTTCTTCTGCGTACCTGCATCCCTGCAGATGATGTCTGTAAGATGTCTCCCTGGAATGATCAGTAGATAGGTCACTTGCACCAGGGATTAGACAATGTGGCAAGAGAGGAGGCTGCTCTCCCCCAGACAGCAGCAGCACTCTCCAACCAGTCACAGACTTGCTGCCAAGTGCGGCGAGCGGAGAACCCTCAATAAATATGTTCAGACATTTTTATTTTCTGTGTACCGAGGCTGAACAAAATACTTAAGGACTACCAGGCAAGCATAGCATCCCCCAGCCAAAATCATTTCCTCCATTATCTGTAGCATTTTCAGCAGCAAAAAGTAATGAGAAATACTTGGCTATTGGCATTTTCAGCTGCATCTATTCAGTCTTCTAGAACTGAATGATTTAGCTGGATGCTGGAATATCAGAGTAAAAGTCTCTTCATCCCTTAGTGCTCTGAGACCAGTCATGCTGAGCTTCTACTTCCATTGGGAGCTCCTATAATATCCATCAAACATTTTTCAAGTCTGTATTTAAACTCCTAGGAAAATACACTCTTGACTCTCTCCTGGATGATGCTGTATGGTCCTGAGTGCTGCATCTGTGAGTCAGGAGTGCATTTCTGTAAGCAGAAGGGGCCTGATGCTGCCCTTGTATGTAGGGCCTTTCAGAACCCCTCAAGTCAAGCCTTTCAGAACCCCTGCTCTGATTGGCTCCAAACAAAATCAGAATTTGGCCTTGAGCCTTAACTACATATTGTGATCCTCCTAAATTCGTCACTTTTCTGTCTTCTGTGCTTTATTTTCTCAAATAACTCTAAGCATATATTTAATTACTTGTACTGTGGGTGTGCATCAAGGTCTGGGCCAGATTGTCTGCTTGATTGTTCTTGGTAGTACCTAGTCCCTTTCCCCACACTCCTTTTCCCAGCTCTTCCATCGTGTTACAAGAGTAGACAGAGAAAGGAGTGTGAGGTTTTTATAAATCCACTGAATTAAGATCTTTTAGGGAGAGGGAAAATAGAGTTAATTTAAGTATTTTTATACAAAAGAATAATATTTTTGTCATCAATGTTTGATGCAACTACCACTATTGACGTACCCAAGTCCCATAATGTACAGGGAATGTAGAATTATAGTAATATTTCATTATTTCATTGTATTTTCATTCAAAACTTCCTATTCATCCAGGGACATCCTAAGTACCTACTTGAAACTCAAAAGCACCTAAGTATGTGATGCAAGTGAACATGTAGAAGGAGAGATCCACTGGGACATTCGTGGTGTGTAGGTGTTTCACTGCAGTTGACTTGATGGCATTAGCACTTCATGCCTGGAGACAGCCTCAGATGCTTACCTGTGTCCTTCTTCAAAAACTCATCTGTGTGGGTGATGGGATGGCAGGAAATCAGGGGAAGATAAAGTTTCTCTAGCAGTTCAAATGCAATGTGAAAGTTCTTTTAAAGGGTACCTTGATTGCTTTTCTGTGCCCCAGTCTGCCCAGGTGTGAGCAGCAGTGAGAGGCTGGAGGTGTGCTGCAGTGGTAGTGTTTAGCAGTCAAGTATTGTCTGTTCCAAATTACTTTGCTCCTGAACCCAGTTATGGTTGCTAAGTGACAAAAACCTAATTGTCTCTCATGACTTTGACTAAGCCAAGCATTTAAAACCAAGAAAGTGCAGTGCTAAGGACGATGCAGCTCTCCTGCTGTCCATATAACAAACCAGCTTTGGTACTAATCTGTTTTCTAGAGCAGGCAAAGGTGTTTGTTTGCTGTTCTTCTCCAGTAACTTTATTATTCCTGAGAGTATTATAGAGAATTACATTAATTGCTATGGTAATCGTAACGGGAAGCAATTACTTTCAGCAAATAACAATTACTTCAGCTTCCCAAATTTGTTTGTGACCACATCTGGCCTTAATCCTAGATTTATAACAAACATTTTTTCTGGAAATTAAAAAAGAAAAGACATTGCTGCTCTGTGGTGGGGAGGGTGAGCAAATCTGCATGTTAGGGATCTTATCCATGGCCAAAACCCAAGGACATAAGCAGATACTTCAAAATCTCTTGACTTTTGTAAGCATCTCATCTTATTGTCGGGGCGGCTCAGGGCTGCTTTTGGTGACTGGTAGCTTGGTGTAGACAAAAATGCAAAATACCTGGGAAAAGGATTGTGTCCATGTAAAAACTGGGACTAGCTTGGTTTCACTTAAATAATCCCTAATGTTGTTCTTACTTTCCTATCTAAGGACTTTAAAGAAGGCACCTATGTGAATACAGATTTATGAGAAGAAATGAGAATAAAAAAACATTGCAGGGCATGTGTTTGCTCTGTTAACATATGACTGTAGTGATGAAATAGCGTAGCATTAACAGTACTAGAACATTACAGAATGCCTCACAAATTAAATTCTGTCTAGAGATCAAATTCCATAAGTTAATAATGTGCATAATAGTTTTCCCTTGTGTTTCTTTTGCAATGTTTCTTTAAGCAATGTATTTTACCCAGTAGTACTTCATAAACTGTTTTGGGTTTTTTTAATCCACTGGGCCTCACCTTGATTGAAAACTTGTTGACAAACAGCTCCAGCACTATTTGGCTGTTCACAGCAGCCTCCCTGAACATCACTAATATTCATTTAACCCGCCAGAATGAGAACCCCCCAAACTGCTCATTACCAAGGTGCTGCACTGTTCACACAAATAAACTGAAAAATGTTTAGTCCTTGCTTTTCCTTGGAAAGATGGATGGCGTTTTCTGCTCTATTTGTGCTCTCCAGTGCAAGACCAGCCCTGGAAAATACCCGGGGGCATGTTAGGAAGGGATGTTTTTGTCCAGCCAGGATAAAGGTGGAGCTGGAGGATCGATAAGAATCGATGCCCTGTTTCTCACCTCCCTTCCACGTTCAGAACTGTTCTTCAGGGATTCCAGAGCAGTACAATCCATAGCTGGAGGCTGGAGTCAGCACAGCAGGCTAAGGAAAACAGCAGGAAGCTCCCATTAAGTTGGCTTTACTAAAATCTTCCATATGTGCTTGGTGGCCCAGGCTCGGTTTGCCGTGACACAAGCAGACCCCAAATCCCTCAGCTGTGGTTCATCCTTGTAGCAACTGTATTTTCATTGCAGAAAGAGCTCTACAGTGTTAAACAATGTTGATGTTTTTCACTGCTCCTTATTTCTAGTATAATAATTTATGGGCCTGGGCCTGATGGGCAGAGTAAGTGGATTCCCTGGGGGTTTGCTGGCTGAGAACATTTGCTGAGCCCTGAACAGCACAACTCATAAACAGTATGTTAAGGCCATTTTTGCTTTTAATCTCTGCTTCTCTCTGTGTGCCAGCAATTTGAAGGAATAATTGACATTGCCTGGATACCTGAGGGTCTGCTTACACTTTTTATAAGCAGACATGATCTCACCCTGTGCTTGCTAGGAAAATACCATCTCCCAACAATGGGTTAGCAAACCCTGACTCTGTGCTGATAGCAGCATGTGCTGAGCTTCAGGACTGTGCCCTATGGCTCACAGCCAGCCTGGAACACAGGCTGGGAGAGCTGAGGAGAAAAGAAAGATGGACCAGTCTTAAGGAAGTTGAAGTGAGGTTTATAAAAAACAGACTGTAGCCTATTTCTCCATCAAACCATGTGAATGAAGCACTTTGCTGCATCTCCAGATCCCTGAATGTAATTAAAAATCGTGCTTGGTGTGAATTAATGTGATTGGAGTCAGAACTCATCTTGCTAGGTGCTTTCTTTAAATGAAATATAACCTAATTATACAGGCCAATTATCAAAGAAACTGTATCATAACTCCCTTGGCACAATTCCAGAATCTGATCCCAATGGTTTATTGTTTGAACAGTGCAAGGCTGCAAGTTTGGACACCGTGTGATTTTTTAAGTGAGGCAAAAAGTATGTGAACTGCCATTGTACACATGTTGTCTTCCAACACCCAGTTTTCAAATAGCACTTCAGTTTTCCAGCTTTATTTATGTGGCTCAGAAGGGTAAAGGACTGAAATAAAATAGCTTTTCCAACAAAGGCATGTAACTAGAACCTCACATTCAGCCACTAAAAAATTCCCCAATGGCCAAATGAAAACTGAAAAGTGTTGAGGGATATCAGTGATGTGCTAAGCCAGATCTGCCTTTACCTTCCAAATTAGAAACAATCAGAACTAACTGAGAAAAAGATCGCTTCAGTCAAGTCGAATTTTAAAAGGTACTGAATTATTACAGTGAGGTAAATTCACTGGCATTGTGAATTAATCAGCAATATGGATCTATAGATCATGAAAACTGAACTGTTCAACAAAATTGTAGCAATGTGGGGTTTTTTTCTCTTCCCATACAATTAACGAATTGGATCATCTCTCTTTTTCACCACTGATGAAAAAGCTGAGAAAGTTGCATTCTGATGTGCCAAAGGATTACAAAAGAAGGTATCTAAAAGTAAAGTCTGGGTACTGCCACTGCCTTGTGCACACCGAGAGCTGCTCTCCAGTTGCCTCCCTGAATACACCAGGCTCTTGGTACCTAAACTCTCTGTGTTTGCTTGGATTTTTGATCAATGTTGTGGTTTTAACCAACAAGACCAAATAAAGAACTTGAAGCACAAATAATTGGTAAGATACTGTACCTGGTATTGCAGGACAAGTCAGACAGTAAGCTATCCTATCCCTGAATTTATAAAAGCAGCTCTAATTAGCAGGATTTTAATGGAGCTGCCAGATTCTGTGCAGACCATGTGGTATCCTCCTATGGAACTGACCCAGCACCCTCCAAACATAAAGACTGAGCTGTTGTAAGTTATGTGGCCATCTTTAGTGTTGGGCATAAAATTCTTATCCAAAGGCACAAGAAGGCTCATGATATAGGATGACTACATCCACAGAACTAACATCTGATTGTGATCCTTCCAGATAACCCAGAATCTTACTGGAAGAAGAAAGCATATCATTTCAGTAGCCAAACAGTATAAATTATAATGAATTATCCTTTGAACAAGCTACTGATCCTCAATGTGTATATGTACATTATGCGAATATGGGAATTTTAAAAGTGCTTCCTAAGTGTATATCAAGACTTCACTGAAGTGCTTTCATCTTTATGTTATGCAATGCAAATGTAATTCATTTTTGCTATTCCTATTGCAAGTTTAAGTGAACAAAAAAAACAACTCAGACTTTTAAAAATCGTAGTATTAGCATGAAGAACAATAGACATCTTTCTTTTGGCACCGTGGGAAAGCTGCAACAACCATTTCTTTAAAGAAAAGACATAAATGCCATTAATCTAAATTACTGGGGAGCAGATGTGGAGGCTAGCTAACAAATCATTTGCTGTTACAAAATAAAAGCATCCTTTTATGCATATGAGCATCAGTGATAAGGGGATAGTTAAGAATACATTAAGAAGCTTAGGATGCCAGTTCACTATTCCGGTTTCTTTACCATGATCTCTGTGACTTTTAGTTATTTCGTCATATCTATGTGGTAACTTCATTGTACAATCCTGGAAGACTGTAAATACCAGTGAGAAAAGAAGGTGGAATCATACAATGTTTAAGATTTAAAAAAAAAAAAAGAACCAGGCAAACTTTAAATTTACATTAGCCATAACCCCCAACCCAAACCCTGCTGGACAACCCAAGAAATCTGTGTAAAGGGCAGTGTCTCTCCCAGCATCAGGTGTGGCTGTAACATATGGCTTTTCATTATGGATTCCTCTGGCAGTCCTGCCAGGTAACTGCAGTTAACTATTACTATAATTAATCTCTCATTTTTAAAAGACCTCATATTGGTAGTAATGATGTTGATTGACAGGGCCCCCTTGCAGTCTGCAGTCCTAGTTAAGGATTGCTGTGGATTGTGACATGAAGGGAGCACTGGATGGGAGTGGGGCTCTGCATATGTTTCCCTTGTTAAAAGCCAAAGCCAGTCAAGGGGAAGTAACAGCTCAACAGGAGTTTTATACAGTGTGGACTTCTGGAACAGATGTTCTTTCAAACTAGTGAGTGAGGAAGGGCAAAGACAAATATAAACTTCTCAGCAGCCTGGCTGTGCGTGATTCAGTATTCATTTCAAACATCAGGATTGCTGAATTCAGGATTGCTGACTTTCCATCCTGAACCCATGCAAAGGTTCATTTCGACCCAGCATCTGCCTCAGTGTGCCCACCCCCAGGTGCTTTGAGGGAAGGAGCTTAAACAAAACACCAGTACATGGCTAAGGAAGAGTAACAATGTGCCACTGGGGGAAGGAAGTTTCTTTAATCTTCCTGCAGTTGTCCTGAAAGCAAGAATTCTTGCTTATGTGTTGTAAAACCAAGCAGATCTTTTAAAAGCAAAGCAAAACAGATACAGCTGCGAAGGGTACATTTGTCTCACCTTATTTTAACGATCTAAAAACTAGCTGGTTTCAGCTATTTGTCCACACTTCTCCTTTAGCCAGTGAAAATAATAGACAGCAACCAGCACTTGGCAATTCATCCTGGCCCCCTGGCCCAGGAGAGAGATTTCACCCTGTAGCAACATGTGTTCCTGCATTTGCTGTTGGAAGGGACCCAGATTGCTGTCTTGGAGCAGAAAGCATCCTTTCAGATATTTATAGGCAGGTGAGATGAATCCCAAAGGCAAGACTGTGTGATGTGCTTGCAATTAACAATAGGTAAGCTCTGAAAATCAGAGACATCCTTAAAGAGCTTTGTCCATCTCTCACAGTTCCCACAAATGTTTATGGAAAATATCAAATGCAGATCAACTCATACTTGGATTAAACAGACAAGCAAACATCCGTTGATACCAAAACGAGTAAGCAAGGATCTAAAGCTGCTGGTAGCTTTGCCTCAGGATTCTCCCTTTGCTCCTGCTGTTCTCCAGCAAAGCCATCAAACGTTTGCAGAGTAGCAGAAGGGAGGTGACTCTGGTGCATGGGTGACCCTCTGAGAGTAGCAGGAGGGAGGCATTTAACATTCAGTCACAACTGATGTGTGACATCCCAGCAGAGCTATGGGATGGCACCCTTGCATAGAATCACAGAATCATTTAGTTTGGAAAAGAATTTTATGGTCATTGAGTTCAACTGTTAACCCAGGACTGCCAAGCCCACCACTAAACCATATCCTTAAGTGCCACATCTACATGTCTTTACTGAAAATCTGTTGTATAAGGAGGTGCCTCAGGCTCAGAAATGTTGAAATTGCACGGATTAATTTTTTTTTTTTGCCTAGTCTGAATGGAAGAAATGCACTAAACCATTTATTAATTTCTGAAACACATACTAAAAAAAACAAACAAAAACTTGCTTTTTGAGAATCGCTAATATCCTTTGCCTGTGAAGTGTTTCTCTTCTTATCTGGAAATATTTTGAGCATGTCAGAAGTTTAGGCTGCTTTAAGGAGCGGTTATGAAATGCAGAGAGCGTGTAAAAAGCAATGTAATGGTCTGCTTGAAGAACATTTTGTCTTCTGACAGTCAGGTTCTGACCACATTGATCACAGCAAGGCTGTCCTGCTTCACTGAGTTTCTTTTACTAGCTCTTGTTCATGGCAGATAGACTTTTTATTTTATAACTGCACATTGCACTTATTCTCACACGCCATCTGCAGTTTTCACTGCTTCTCCTTGGTGATTATTCCTCTTGAAAGGAAACAATCAAGAAAATTATGGGGCACCATTCACCATTAATCCTTCTTCCTTTTCCTTTAGGACATTCCTGAAATGCAAATGTTGAGAACAAGAAATGGTTCAATACTCTTTAAGATAGCTATCTGTGTCAGGGTCAATTAGATTCCATCAGGTAGCCAGATATTCCTAGAGAGAAAATCTTTGTTAATAATAAAGACATCTGGCTTGGATTTTGTAGCACACGGTCCAGTAACATCATGGAATGAAAGACTGGGAGCTGACGTGGCCTTTATTCCCTGCCAGATTTGACTCTGGCATTTAAAATGCATTAACTGAGTTTGTGTTTTCTGCCAGCTGAATTCTGACTTGAAGACCTATGAGCCAGATTCCCTTAGGAGAGAGACTGAATTTGAATGAGTTGGAGGGGATCAGCATCCACTGTATAGTTTATGGCCCCTTACTGGAACTATCAGTTTGTCTTCGATAATTCAAAATTTGAAGCATGCAAATTACCTTCCAAAGCCCAGAATGAAAATGGGTCATGGGTTTAGCATAAAACCTAATCTCAAACAGCAGCATTGTAACAAGGGTGATCCTGTTGTGATGAAATCTGAGCCAAGGGAGCAGACTACTGAACGGCATGTCCACTTTGGCTTTGCAGTCCAGCATCTCTTCCTCTCAAATGATGCAATTCCATCATAATCCTAAATCCTGACATTGTGTAACAGGAGGAAGCAGTGGGAGTGTCAATTTTAGGCAAAGTGCTTAATGCAGTGCTGCCCCAAGGAACTCAGGCAAGAGCAGACCTGGGAAGGCACCTTGGCTGCTCTCAGCCCTTCTCATCCTCTCCACTGTGGGAGAAGAAGGTCCATTTTCTGTGTAGGAGAGGAGATAAATCAGAGAAAGGAATCATATCCACAGGTGGTTTGGGTTGGAAAGGACCTTAAGGATCATCTCGTTCCAACCCCCTGCCATGGGCAGGACATCTTCCACTAGCCCAGGTTGCTCAGAGCTCCATCCAGTCTGGCCTTGAGCACTTCCAGGGATGGGGCAGCCACAGCTTCTCTGAGCAACCTGTGCCAGGGCCTCACCACCCTCACAGGGAAGAGTTTCTTCCTAATGTCCAATCTAAATTTGCCTATTATTTAAAGCTTCCTGGAGAATTGGTGTGTCCATGTATAGGCTCATTATGTTTCAACAGTTCTCTTTCTGACACATCCTTCCTTGGCATTGAGATGTCTCACCCTGGCATGCCCAAAGGGCAAAGATTTTATGCAGGATGAGCTCTTCACTGAGTTTCTGCATTTCCCAGAACCACAGGCTCAAGGTGGGTGAGAAGGAGTCTTAGGCTTTACTACAGTAATAAGTAAAATACTGTAACTTAACCAAATAGGGCCTCGGTCTGGCCAACTGGAAGGCCAAATCCACAAATTCCAGGTGCTGTGAGAAGTTGGTTATTTCTTCCATAATGTTTATTCCTTCCCTGGTTGCACAATTTTAATCAGTGTAGTAGGAAGATGCTCCTTGATCAACAAAACACCGGAGAACTGGTAGGTTCTAATGTCCTTCAGTGACAAGAATTGTCATTTTGCAAGTCATCCACTGTGGATTCATGCTGGGAGGAGCAGCTTTAGCTGGAGGTTGGAAGCGCAGGAGTCTGTTGTGATATAGAGAGATACAGGGAAGAGTGGCTTGTGCAGAGGACTCAGCCACTCCAGCCAGCAGTTATGGGGGAATTAGTCTCTCAAGTAAACGCACCCTTAAAAGGCTGTGGGGTTTCAATGGAAGGGCACTTCAACTTCTCTGCATAAGCAGGAATAAGGTCACCTCCTCTTGAAGCTCATGTCCAGCAGAATGCTATTATCGAGTTGTTATTTCTGGAAAAGAAGAGCAAATTGGGTTTCACAGCCTGATTTTACTCTCATATGTGTTTTCAATTTCCCAAACGGGGGATTTCTATTTGCAAAAACCTCTGCCCAAAATTCTCATTTTCCCCTTGCACCTTTGCTGCCATGCCCAGCTGGATGCTGGTGCATCCTTCAGACAGTGTCTGTGATTATGATCCTGCAACATTTTGAAGAGAAGTGTGGCAATTTTCTGTGTCAGACTGATGCAGTAATAAAAGGGCCGTTTCTGTTAGACTATTTCAGCTGAAGTACTTGAGCACTGCTCATGCCAGCATGCTCAGCTACAAAACAACACCGTGCCACATCATGAAAAGTCTCCAAGAGAAGGAGAACTGTTCTGAAAGCAAACACCAAGCTGTTCTGGGCAGGTGTACCAGCACAACCACCAGCTGTGCTTTGAGATGGACCAGACGGAAAGACTTCGAGACTGACAAATGAGAAGTCCTGATGGTATTGGGACTAATCTGAATTCCTGCATCAAAAACCCGTGGAAATGGGGGTTAGTTGCTACAGTAGTTGCAGAGACGGAGCCAGTTGCAGATTGAGGTGCTGTGCAGCCCCTGCCACTGCTGCAAGACGCTCCAGAATAGCTGGAGCAGGGAGCACGGCTCTCCCTCAGCTGCTGCAGGGAGCAGGGGCTTCTGCTGGCAAACTGGGCTCAGAGTTTTGCAGCTCCGGACAGAAACTCCCCCAAGGCATGTCTTTAAGCTGAGAGAGATACTTGGCACTGCATCGGCTTTGTGTGCTCCAATGTAAAAAACATTGGCAGCTCAGGATTTTACAGATCCGTAGTGAAGAAATAAATGATCACACGGTGGGTAGAGCTTGGGGCAGTGAAGGGTTGTTTCTTGGTAACAAAAAAAAGAGAAAGTTGGAAGCCAGTATTTAAATGAAGGTGGAAGAGAGGTAGCAAAGAGTGGCTTTCCCAGTGCAGGGGATCCATGTGCTGTGGGTGCCGAGTGCCATGGGCACTGCACACCCCTGATCTGTGCTGGCAGGAGCCTGGGAGCTGGAGAGCCCACCTGCCTGAAAAGGGTGTGTCACTGCTCACTTCTGCTCTCCATCCACAGCCTTGCTGCGACCCCCCGGGCTTCTTTCCTGGAATTTGTCTTTGTTCTGGTTTTAGTTTTTCTTTCTGTCTTTCCCCTTTCATAGTGCAGAGCTCCTGAGCAGAGCTGTCCTTCCACTCCTCATGGATGTCCCTCCCACAGCAGCTGCATCTTAAACAGGAATCCAGCTGAAGCGGCAAGTGGGTTTTGCATTCTAAAATCCAGAAACCTCCTCAGTAATTCTTCCCAGATCTCCTTTTTCCGTGTGTTTATTGCTATATGTGTGTTTTCCAAAGCACAACCCACATGGAAACATGCAGCATATTTAATTTGGACATAGTCTCAGAGCTTCTTTGCTGCAGACAGAACTTGTTCAAATGAGTAAAGAAATACATTTGATTCTTTGAATTGTACAGGGTTGTTTTGTTAGCCACAGACATCACCCACAGCAAACATTTTTAATTAGTGTCTCTCTAGCAGTCATGTTATCTGTCTCACTTGCCTTACTTTGAGGACAGCTAATTTCTGTGTTTATCTGGGCTTCTTGGCAAGTCCATGATGTGCTAATGAAGAGAGAGAACAGTAATGATGCTCAGCACTTACACAGCACTTATTCCATTTTGCTGCATAAATATTAATTGATGAATCTTCACAAAAGCTCCAAGGAATAGATTAATACTATTATTTTTCTGTTTAGGGAAATAGAAGTAGAGGTGAAAGACTATGAAAAGGAAACAGAAGTGCACAGATGTACTTTTCTAAGCTTTTTATGGCTTATGAAAGAGGCCTGTAGATACTGTTTATAAATTTGATTACAGTTTATATTTAGGTGTTACAGCAAGATTAAATCTTGCCTTCCTTTGGCTTTACTGGGAACCTGACAAACAAGGAGCAGAAACATCCTTAGTATTTAACCAAATGATGAGGAAGTTAAACCATCAGGGAGGACTTTTCTTCCAAATGGTTTTATTTCAACAGGCATTAAAGATAATAAAGACTTGGAAACAATTAATAAAACCCACTTACTGCAGTTAGACACTGCTCCCCTGACAGGCTACTTTCTTCAGCAATAATCATCCTGCTCCCCCATGCACTGCCCTGCTGCAGTCCTGGCTGGGTTGCTTTTGGGTCAAGTGCAGGTCCCCACACCACAGTCCTTGCACCTGGTTTTTGAACAAAATGAACAAAAAAAAAGACACCTGGTTCTGGAGAGATGATAATCACTGGCTGTTCTATCATCCAGCCTTTGAAAAGCTCCCCAGTACTTTTTTAGTAACATTGAATGTATTTAGTTCCAAAGAGTAGAAATTAATCTCTCCAGGAATTAAGACACTTCATTCTATGATAACATTACTGTCCTTGAAGAAACACAGTACACAAATTATTTTTATAGCTCGTATTCCTTGAGAGATGCATTTGTCCTTTCAAAACAGAGACATTATGCTCTCAAAATCCATTTTTAATTGAAAAGCCTCCCACTGCCTCCATGCAGGTGTAGATGTTTTCTGATTACCGCTAATCAAACTTCAGGGTTGATGCATTTCCCGTTCAAGGGAGGGCAGGATATACTCATGTTAATAGAAGAGAGGAAGCAGTGTTAGTCTCGGGGATTGAAACAGATGGGTTTACTTTGACTTCCATTGAGTTTGCAGAAAGGGAGCAAGAATTTATTTTAGATAGAGCACATTCAATTAGACACAATCCTTTTATATATACCTTATACAATGAAAAATATGTTTATATCCTTTGTGATGGCTACTCTGCGGGTTGAGCTATGAGTGTCACCATGTCAGTTTGTCACCTCTCTGTCTGAAGGGTGGTGCTGCAGCATTTTGTGGTTTAGCTTGTGAACAGCACAGCTGCACGTGGGGCAAAATATGCAGCACAGATCCTAGAATGGCCAGAACAGGAGACAGGAGAGCCTGGTGAGTCCTGGCCTTGCCCGCCGAGGCAGCGCACACCTCGCAGCTCTGTCAGCACCCCCGTGTGAGGGTGAGCCTGGGGGGTTTGGTCAGAGCACAGGGTTAAAAATGTCATTGCTGTACAGGAACCAGAGCTAAAGGCAGATTAAAGAAAACGAAGCACCTAATCTTTAGTTAGTTATCCCTGGTTTTGGCAAGTTTTTCAGGATTTTCTGCCATAGTACCAGTAACTATAGGGTAACTTAGAATTTCCAAAGCTAAAAGTGGTGCTGCCCACTGCTATGATCCACGTTTGTACTCCAGGTCCTTTGCAGTAGCCTCCTGAGTATAGAAGATTTTTCTCCCCAGACTCTTTTCTCTGAGATACCAACAAATGTACAAGTATTACTTTGACATCACAGGTAGACCTGAATTCTTCAAATCTTCCCTTAATATACACCTTGTGTTCCTTAGCTAACATATTTCACTTGTTTTCTCTCAGGGCTGCCGTGGTACTTTACAGATCATGTATCATGAGAAGCAGTGTTGTGCTCACACCTTTGTAGAGTTGTGGCTTCCAGCTCATTGTGAACCTGGCCCTGAGTCTCTGCTGGTGGTTTTGCTGCCTGTATTAGGTAAGTGCCTTTTCTCAGTTCATGTTCCTCCCTCCACCTCACTTACTATTAGTCCTGTAGTCCTGCCGCCACAGACATTTAAGGTGCATAATGACCAAAATAATTTTAAGAGTTCTTTATTTTCAGTAAGAAAATGTACCATTTTCTCACGTAGCTGTTGCAGCAAATGTTGCAGGTAATTTCTTTTGCCACTCTGTGACGAGCAACTGTTTGGGGGAAACTGCCACAATGCAAATCTGCACTCACTGGCCTGGAGCCAGGGTAGTGTGTGCCACTTGTGGACTCCTGTCATGTCTGCTACCTTCTTTGACATTCTTCTAGCCAGCTTAATGCTTTGCACTTTTTGGTTCCCGAAGGAAAACAGTGAAATTACTTGCAGTGACGTCCCAATAAATTTTCATTTCAGGAAATTAAACCACAAGTGATTGCAGCACAAAGAGGCTGTTAGTGACTCATGCTGTTTCTTTTGTTTTGTTTTGTTTTGTTTTATTTTCCCAAGGACACCTGCACAAAGCAATGCACTTAAAATGGTTCATTTGGCCAAACTGGCCCCATTCAATCTCCTGGCAAGCACAGGAACCACAAACCCCATCAACGTAATTTTGTTTTTTTAACTGAGAAAATGCAGATGTGTACTTTGTCAGTATGGACAAATTGAACCTCTCTGTATCTTCTAGTCACTCCAGACCATTCATAGGCAAAAATCTTTTTAAACATCCCTCTTCTTTGCAGACCTCCAAGTACTTCTGGGAAGAGTGCCTTCCCAGAAGGGCCTGGGAATTGGCTGTGGGTCAGTAAGGGCAGGTGGGTAGGGCTGATCTCTTGTATGAGCCCACCAGCTTTTGAGAGACAGGATTAAGGCAGAGACTAAACTATAGTAAAAAACCATGGGATTCTAGAAAGTATGAAAAACATAATTGTCTCATCTCTTTGCTTTTTAATGGAGATTGCTCCCACTAATATATGCAAACAGATTGACTTCTCTTTTGAGTCCCTGATGAAATGTGTTTCTGCAGCTTTGCCTTTCCTTAGGCTGCATTTGTTACTGGTGTCACTGAATCATGATGTTGAGCTAAATGGAAACACTGCCCTGTTACCCCTGGTGCTCCAACTGGTCTGTTCCATCTCCATTGGTCTGTTCCATCTACAGTGGTCGGAGATGCTCCCTGAGGGCACTGCTGTACTTGGGAGGCCCATGGCAAGGCAGGGCAGGAGCTACAGAGATTCTGGCAATCCTTGCTAGTGTTTGCTGGAGCTCCCAAACCAGCGCTTGGGATTTTAAATTGGGAGCTCTGAGACACGAGGAATGCACTGAATATTAATTCCATTATATGTATGACTGAAGCTTTTCTGGGGAAGGTGATAAGGCAGCACTGACCTGATAAGGGCAGCTCAGAGTTTTAATGCAAAAAGGAAATGGCAGACTGTGCAAATGGGATCTGGTGTTTTATTCCTTGGAAATCTAAGAGAATTGTGTCAGTGAAAGTGGTTTGAGGCCTTCTGCTAAATGAGGTGCTTGAAAGGAAATGATCTGAGTTGTCAGGTCACACCAGGAGCCTTTTTACTGAGCTGGGGGGTGGGTGAGTTCCGTTTGCACCTGTTCCTCACTGGGCTTCCTCTGATTTTCTTTGTCTGAAATGGGAGGTTTTGGCTGAAAAAATGATCTATGAAGCCATCTTTCAAAGGACAATGTATTCTTCTCTATTCCATCTCATCAAACAAACCTTCAGATGTCATTTAACAGATTAGGGCTGGAAAACCATCTCGGGCTGCTTAGTCACATCAGCAGCTTTGGCTTTTTAGCTTTGCTTGCCGGGGAGGTGACAGAGCAGGGCTCTCTGTGCCAGCAATGGACATGCTACCACAGATCCTCTTTTCGGGGGAACTGGACCACAGCCTTTGGAGAGCTTTCACTTTCCAATAAAAGTATTTTAAATAAAATCAGGATTTAGTGCACTTTATAGCCCCTCTAATGGAACAGAAACTGGGAGCAGCAGGTTTCCACTATTTTCCTTTCCTCTAATTCCAGGTATTATTCAGTTATCTGGGACTTCTGATACAATCTTTGTACTGGTTTGAAAATATCAGCGTATCACATGGCAGATAAATCTCTTTTCTTATCAATAAATAAATAAAGCAGTTAATTTCTAGCGTATCATTGCAATGACAGCACTAGCAATAAAAATTGAAGAGCAGTTACACTTTACAATTGAAAGATAAATCTGGGATGATCCTTACCACTAGTGTAAGAAGCTACCCTCATTTGTTCTGCCTCTCTCTCTCATTGCAATGAACTGCATTTTTACCCTGACCCTTTGCTAGTTATCTTTTCTGATGCTGAAGAATCATATCTTGCCTGCACCTCCCAGAATGCTGAAAGGACTATTGTGCTTCACCTGATTGCAGACAATACCCTACTGGGGTCAACATGAACTAAACAAATGTTCAAATCAAGTAAGGCTTCCCCTAGACTGCCAGGGCTCCTGCATCTGTGCTTCTGGGTTCTTCTTGCTTGTTTGCATGTTGTTCTTTTACCAGTTATTCATTGTATTTGTGGTGGTTAAGGAAAATATGAGTTTTCTGCTGGGCAGATCAGTAAACACAGGAAGAAATTGCCTGCAGAGACTTTGAAGCCTCTGGCAGAGGTTAAGCAGGGCAGATAGCTCCAGGGATGATAAATACAGATAATTCTGGCTTGGGGCAGAGAAATAGACTGCATAATCACAAGACTGTGCCCTTCTAGCTCAATTTGCCCAGGTTTCTATCTAACACATACATTATTAATCTGTATATTAGTGTCCCATGGCGATACATTTAAATATCACTCATACTGCAATAAAATTTGATTTCGCCAGGAGAACGTTCATACAAAAT
The DNA here is from genome assembly GCF_001604755.1 of Lepidothrix coronata. Classification (NCBI taxonomy): domain Eukaryota; kingdom Metazoa; phylum Chordata; class Aves; order Passeriformes; family Pipridae; genus Lepidothrix; species Lepidothrix coronata. The sequence goes on from NW_016690192.1 coordinate 2,566,656, forward strand.
TACCTTGTGCTATCTGCAAGAATGAAAAGAGTATGACTTATGCATCTAAATACAATGATGTTTCCATCACAGAAAGCCAGGGAGCAGTGGCTGATGTTCTGGAGAGCAATCCTGGGGTGAGTGTGCATTGCTGTGCCCTGGGCAAGGTTGGGGCGGCCTTCAAGTGGTGCCTCTTGAACAAACCAGGAAAAGCAGAGCCCCAGGTTAATGACAAAGGATTGGACCACTGGGAATCAGCTACATTTGCAAAACAGACAGAGAGAGGCTTTGTAGAAATAAAATTGAGAATTCAGTTTGTTTCATAGGAAGATAAAAGCTGTCATGGGCTGAGCTGGTTGCCTGACTCGATGGAACCACTCAGTGGACCCCCAGCACTTCCATGCTCTTGGATTCTGGGCAGTTCTTTGGTTACAGCTACTGGATGCCAAAGTGAAGGAGAACTCCAACACTTACTGTGCAGTGAGACCCTGCAGTTTAACCTCTTTGGCCTCTGAAAAGAGAGGTTTCAGCCCTCACATCTTCTCAACAAGAAATGCAAAGCAGGTCACGCAGGCTCAGCAAACCAAGCTGCTAATCACCTTCCCTCTGTTCCTCAGCTAGGCAAGAACGCTGCAAATTCCTGTAAAACAATTAAACCCTGAGTACAGCTCCTGCACCAATGCCTCCCATGTTCATCCTCCCCTTCTCTGAGCATTTCTGGTGGGCAAAGCCAGCAATCCCACTGACAAAGATAGGATCCATCAGCCTGAGCACCAGGCATGTCCCTGAATTCTCAGATTTGTTCATATTTGTATCTGGTATGGCCACCCCAGAACACACGGGGAAAAATAATAAAAGCAGCAGAGCCTTTCTGTATTTGTGACTTTTCCTCTTTTTCTCCCAGTACAGATTAGTGGTGTCCTTATTTACTTCTGTTGTGCCTCAAGATTTGGTGCTTATAAATCACAAGTTCTTACCACATTCCCAGCTACCTACTGTACAACTCTTCGTCCATTCACCACATTTATTGCCTTGGCTTCTTAATTTTTGTCTGAGATATGAAGGTTTCTATTCATCTAATGTGTTCTTGCTTTCCTCTTCTGCTCCTGCCATTACGTTGGTTTCCAGTTTCCATAGAAATTGGAAGCCTCACCTTGTCCTCTGAATCAGATGCCCTTTGTTACATTTCATGGCTGCAGACATTAGTTTGCTCCAGGCACTTAAGTAAAGAAAAAGATGTATTTGATTCCCTTCACATAAGAGTAATTTAAATGAGAGCAGCCTCAGACTATGGAGGGACTACAGAGGGCAGGTTGTTGTGCAAAGGTCACTGTGTTGAGGCTTTAATGAAATGGAGTTTCACAGAGCACTTAATGGCAAATGAAGGCAGGACCTTGAGGTCTCAAGAGGAGACAAGACTATTCTAATTCCTCTAATGCAAAAGCAACAACGTCCTTAATACAGAAAGCCAGAAAGATTAAGAGACACTGATTACAGCTCCCAGGCATTAGCTGTGTCTGCTGTGACCTGCCCCTCCTGTCAGCATGAGGCTGCCTGTGCTGGTTGTGCCTCATGATGTGCTGCTGCTGCTGCTGCTGCTGCTGCATGTTGCTGTAAATGCATACCTGTGGCTGGGGCAGCGAAGGGAATGTGTGCTGTCTCCAAAGCTCACGTCCTGTTAGCGCTTCTCTGACAAGGCAGTGCCCAACAGAAATCCAGAGATGACCTGGAGCAGCACCTGGAAGGGAAGGGTGCAGCAGGGCAAAATCACATAACTTGATTCAGTGGTATCATGTGGAGCTGTTGCCTACCAGAAACCTGTCCAGTTGTGTTCCCTGTGCTTCTGCAGGAATGAAAGAAAAACATCCTTTGCCCAAATGCTAACTATTACAGGCCAGCACTGGTAGCCAAGGGAACAGTCCTCTCACAGGAAAATAAGAAAAGCACTGCTGAGCAGCATGTGGAGAGGACAGCACACAAAAGGCTCATCCTATCCTGAGAACATCTGGGTTTTGTTGTGGGGCTGAGGTTGGGGTATTTTTAAATATAGATGTCTAGTTCTAATCTTTTATCCATTCAGAGCACTTAGACTGCCTGCACTCTTCAGCCTTTAATGGATTCTGGAGATGATTCAAACATCTCTTGCAAACCCATCAAGTAAATGCACAACTGGGTCTGAACTCAAAAACTTGCTCAGTTTCCAAAACTCAGACCTCTGTGTGTGTGTGTATGTGTGTGTGTGTGTGCCCCTACCCACTGGTTCAGCTCTGGCTGCAGATGACAAGTGAAGAAGCCTGTGAAGAAAGACTACATTTTTGTCCCAGCCCTCGCCTCCTCTGCCCCACAGGGGTTTAAACCTGGCCCTTATTTAATAAATGCACATCAACAGCCATGTGTTGGTGCCATAGGTGCATATTCCTGCTGGGAGTTTCACTCCTTATGGATTGTAGAGGAATTAACAGAGAAGATCGTGAATTGTGAAAGATTTCCGTTTCAGGTTGCCCAGACACCTTGCAGATATCTGAGAGCTAATTTGATCTGATTTGGGATTATATTCCCGCAAATATATGAATAAACCATAATCTGGATCTGGTTCCTTTGTCGAACAGCAAAATAGTCTTTGGATTGCGATGGTTTCCTTTAGGAACACACATAGCTGGGACCAAGCTCTGGAAGCCGTTATCTGTTTCTCTCCAGCATTAACAAGGTAGTCCAGCATCTCTAAGGACTCTTAGCGGCCTCCCTGTTGCACACAGTGTTACTGTAGCTCTTGCTACACTCTGGATGTGTCAGGGAAGAAAGTAGTTTGATATGGGCCTTTCCTGGGATCAAGAGGTACTTCAGTGGCCACATTGAGTTACTTGTCCTTTCCTTTTACTGACTGAGCAGTGAGAAAAAATAGAATTCACTTTGAATTAATTAATCAGATGATCTTATTTTGTATAAGGACGAGTAAGTTCTAGCTAGAAATAATTTCTCTGCTATGCAGTTTATTCCAGATCATTTTTGTTGTGAAGATGCCTTTCTTTTCAGACTCTCAGGTATTTTGATCCTGTTTTTCTTCACCAGCTCTGCTATGAACTGACTTCTTGGAGTGCTTGGGTCAAGATGAGTTACACTCCAGCAGTCCTTTAAAGCAATCACACAGGGCCCAGGTGAGGGAAGCTGATGCTTGACGTGCTGCAGAAAGTGTGCAGAGTCCCCTTGGTTTTAACTGGATTCATGGGCTGAGCAGTGTTGCACAAAGCAAGTTCTAACAAGATACAGCGTTAATGTTTGGCACTTACTCGTTCAAGCCTCCAGGCACAGAGAGTACTCGATCAATTCCTGTCCACACATTGATCTGATCAATGTGCAGTGGCAGGACAAAAGCAGAGAAACAGCCCGTAGCCCCGACTGCACAAGGACCTTTCTGAAAGCAAATTTTCAAGCATTAAGCTTCAATGTAATTAGGTTTCAAGGTTGTGTCTGCCTCCCAGCCTCACAATATCTCTGGTTCAGCCTAGTGAGCAGGAACTGAATCAAAAAGCTTTGTTCTTTCATACTTACACATCAAAAGATGTTTACTGACTTTCTTTTTGTCACCCTATGTATGCCCTCAGCAACATTAATGCCCTTTGAGTGCACTAAGAAGCTTGAGCAATGTGTTTTCTTGAGCACCAGGTGCCTTGGCTTGCTTCTCTATGCCATTTTCCCAGATTGTGTGTGTGATTCTGGCATTGCACCCTGGCCGGGGACCTTGCCTTTGGCTCTCCAGAGGGCAACAATTCCACTGGTGCTTCTAAGATATAAAACTTTCCACAATTTGGCTCAAAGCTCTCATTGGTTGGTGCAATGTATCTGTCTGTGGGATGACAGCAAGTGTCCTCAGTCAGAACTGCAAAATACTGAGGAGAGACAGTCATTGAAATCAAGTGGAGATTATTTATTTATTCAAATCATTGGTCAAAACGCCTTCTTGAAATTGTTCCCCGAAGATTGTAATGGGGAAAGTAGTATATATATAATATTTCCAGGGCTCTGCTATGGTATAAATATAGCCTTAGGCTGCAATTTGTAACTGCACAGTGTCTAAGGCAAAATCATACTGCATTTGAAAGGATTGAGTGCTTTACATTCTTACCTAAAGATCACTAGGGTACAGCTACAGTGTAAGAAAATGCTCTCTGACCATAGGCTTTAGTTTAACACACATATTAGAATGGCATTAAATCAGGAAAGAAAGTTCACAGAGAATTAGAAGCGATCACCAGACATCACCTATCTCCTATCATTTATAGAACTATATTAACTTGCTGTTAATTTTTGTTGCAGTTTAAGCCATCAATGGATCAGCACTGGCACTGTGGTGTGACAGTGTGATCTGGAAATGTCCATAGCCTGCTGTGGGAGCAATGAACACAACAGTCAGCAAACATCACACTCGGGCATTTCCTGCTGCAGTACACAGCAAACAGAAATTACCCAGCCAAGTACACTGCAGAGATGTTTTGCTTAACTCTTAAAGGGTGTGGGAAGTTTTTACTGTTTGCTGTAACAAAGCCTTTGTGCTGCTCCTATGGAACCATCACTTGTATTGAATTTGTTCACAGATTCTGTGTCTTTTATAACTGTGTCAGTCCCTGGCATTCTCTAGTGTCAACCCCTGGGTTCTGAGGAATGTGTAAAACTCACAAAACCCAGCAGAAAAGAACTTAAGCTCAGGGTTTCAAATTGTATCTGATCTCTCTGAGGGCCTTTGGACCAACTGCAGAACAAATAAGTAAAATAATGCTGTAGAGAAAACTCTTCACTCAAGAAGGTACAGAAAATAACTTCCCTGAAGGTAACTAAGCAAGGCTGCTTGTGGTGTTGACAGTGCCACAGCTTCTTATTTTCTCTTCAACAGTTATTGATAACACTTGTGCTGAGGTGGCTATCACATCTTTCTGGAATAATACTCCATAAATATTATCTGAATAACATTCAAAGGCCAGTTTCCCATCTCAGTGTTTCTTGGCTTGCAAAGAATTGACAAGTCCTTGCCATGAAAAATATGATTTGGAGAATAATCAGTTTGGGCCCCTACTGGCACCGTGTGACCTGCCATGAGCCAATAGTCATTCAGTGCTTTGTCCTCCTTTCCTGAACTACAGAGATAATCCAGGTTTCCTTCTCAGGATTTTGCAGGAAAGATTGTTGCAAAGCAAAGAGAGTTTGCTTTCCTGGGCAGGAAGCTCTATAGGAACGTGGCATGCTTCCAGTGGCAGGAGAGCTGGAAGGAAACCAGCCCATTTCTTTTCACTTTTTCTTGTGAGACAATGAAATGCTCAGACCAGGCCATTACGTGTCAAACAAGGACTATCAGAATAAGGAACTTCTAAAACAAATTCAGGTTAGTTCAAGTCATGAAATTACATCATGGCCAAACAATGAACATTTTCTTTGATGTCTTTCTTACCCCAACTCCATATGGAATGGCTCTGCGAGCTGAAAAGGACTCTGTGCCTTGTGGCTCACTGGGTGAAGTGTACTAGAATGCTGTGGATGACAACTGTGGTATTAACATGGAGGAATTTCATCTTCTTTCTTTCTTCTCTTCCATCAGAAGCCTCTCAGTTGCTAAGAAAAACTCTCTAGGGTTGTTTAAAGCACCGTACTTCAGTCTTGCATAGACAGAATGAGATCCTACAGAGAACTTCCACCATACTCATGAATGGGAGTGTATGCATGTATTACAATTATGCTATTCACAAATCCCCATCTGAAATCACCACTCCAAAGCGGCCTAAATTTTGTAATTCCATAGCACACAAATTTCCTACTAGTTGATGAGGGAGAAAAAGGATTACAAAAATACTTTATAAAATATTAAAAAAAAAGTATTATGGTATTACAAACAAGACTGAAAAGGTGTGTCTGTAAGAAACATAAAACATATTTGGAATGAATATAGCAATAGTAATTGTAAGTAGTATTAGGGGTAGAAGGCAATAACATCAAATCAGAAATATATGATATAATCTGAAATTAGTGTAATTCGTGGTTATTGTGCTTGCTTCAAGTGTGGATACTGAAAAATGAAAGCACTGGGAGGATACAGACATGGCAAACTAGTTCAGACGTTGAAAATTTGGCACAGAATTGATCCTTAAAGTCTTCTGAGTCTTGGAGAATCTGTTTTGTGAGGATTCTAGGCCATATTGCTGATACAGTGTCTGGAAAATCAGAGCAGGACACCAGCGTTTACTGCTGAAATATGTAGTAGGGACTTCATAATCCTGACTCTTAGCCTGTGCATCTCTGGATCAGGGGTGTCATTATGGGTGCACACAATTGGCCCAATAGCAGGGTTTGAACTGGACCCCTGGGTGTTACCCCAGCACAGATTATTGCAATGATGACACAACTGATATTGCTTGTTTTCTAATGTGTTTCTTGCTGTGTCATGACTCCTTTTCCTCTCTCTCTTTTTGCTTCCCCCCTCAGAAAGGCCAACCCTGAGCAGAACTGTGTCATTCTGAGGTCTAGTGGATGAGATGCTGGGAAGCACAAGGGAAGGAGGAATTCTTCCTTCACCATCTACCAAAGGAGAAGAAAAGCTACTTGAGAGTTCTTCTCTCTCACATGGTAAGTGAAAAATTGCCGACAGAGTATTTCTTTCTGTACAGCACAATAAAAAGGTTGTGCTGTAACAAGGAACACTCTTATTCTGGTTTCTTGGTGTGGCAATGACACAAACACAGTCCCCCAGACTGTCCCTCTAGGTGGGTGTGTACAGCCACAAGAAGTCCCTTCACACACACACTGCAGAGAGGAGTTGCCACTGATGGCTGAATTAACGGTAAGAAAGATGCAAAACTGCTTTTATTACAATATAACACAGAAACAGAACCACCAGAACAAGTCTGTTTTTCTGTTTCTGCAATGTCATGTGGCTCCTTTACCCAACTGCATCTTTTGTCCAGAATTAACCCAAATGACACTTAATGACACAACATGATGTGGCGCCAGTGTTTCTAATCTTGGTACAAAGCCAGCACTCCACTGGTGATCTTTCCAGAGCTGCAGGAAGCATCCTGCAGAGAATGCTTTCATCATTTACAGCCAGGTATCCACAAGTCTATTTAATTAATTAGAGTTGGTCACCATTCCTTCTGAAGTGTATTGCTGCTTTATTAACAGAGGTCGGTGTGAGCTTAGATCAATGCAAAAAAATGAAAGGGAAAGCAGACAGTGGTTTAGGAGCTGTGAAACCGAGACAAATTCTTTTATTTCTTAGAAAACCCACTGATCCTGAAGAGATTAACAGGTTCTTCCACATTTCCAAGCATGCTATTATGATCACATATCTGTCACTCTTTCTTTACGACCTCAGAGGCTTTGAAGAAAGTTTTCTTCCCAGGAGAAAATAAAATTTAGCCTTTGTAACATCAGGTAAAAAGAAAGAGCAGGAAGATATCAGCCTTTTGGTAATACCCTCATAATACCAGAGCAAGATGGTTAGAAGCCAGGATTTGCAGGACAATTTTCACCTCTTAACAGATTTTGATTATGTCTCCTGAATATAATCTTGAGGCTGAGAATAGACTGCTATTCATAGAGTCTATATGTTGCTACAGGTTGCATTAACCACATAGACTGAAATGAGACTCATCTTTTCTTTTTTTTTGATGCCATGTCACTTTGGAGGGAAAAGAGTCTTACAGGAGAGGACCATACCCATCTAATATATCTGTTACAGCATCATCAATATCTGTGTAAAAAAGGTATAGGTGTGTGCAGAACAGGCAGCAAACTGTTCAGAGACAGACTGGAAACACGAAAGAGCCTTCCTTAATTTGGGTTTGCCTTTTCAACTGGTGATACAAAATTGGATGACACTTCATAAACTTATCTTACCAACACACTTAACAGCTTTTATGAAAATGGTTCTTTTTATAATATTTAAACTCTGCAAGTCTGTGAGTTCTCAAGTGCTATGCAAAGGTCTCCCACAGCATGCACTTTATATGTGGCTTTAATTGTCTGAAACACGTGTCGTTTTTACTGAGGATGTTCTCAGGTGCCTGTGTTGATTGGAGGTTCCTGGGAGGGTTCACTAAAAATCATTAGTCCTGGTGGAAGAAAGCTTGCTCTGGTGCCTGGACTGAGGATCTGAACAGGCCACTCTGAGGCAGTGAGTATTGCAAGCTCAAAAAACAGATCAGGGCTTAAAATGTCACCCAATTCTCCAGTGCCCTGACCCAACAGTAATTGCTTACTTCTGAACACACACAGACTGTTTTATTACTAGTGTTACACTCCACAGAGGTAGCATTTACTTACCTTTCCCAAGGTCCAGAATCGCAAAGAATCGGGCAAAGTGTGTTCCTGCAAGAGCTTTACCTTTCTGAGCTGTCATAAAATATTAACTGTTAACAGAAGAATTACTTTCACTTTTGTCACCACTATTTGTTTTTCCAGGCTGCTGAATACACAAGCCAGAGGCCCTGTGAGCCTTTGCAATAATGTTTTCATACACTGCCATCTGTTGTTACGGTGTGTCCCTGTCGCTGCTGTGCTGTCCCGCCGGGGTTTCTATTCCAGCAGGAAGCAGTTCCTTTCCAGGAAGTATGTTCAAAGCATAGTCAAGCTTTAATTCATACATGCAGAAAGATTCTAACAATTCTGCTTTCAGTTATGGCAACGGCCAAATTAGTGTTGCTTTTAATCCCACTTCACTTATTTCAATAGTAAGTTTGTACCTTTATTCACACCAGAGCATTCATGTTCTAAATCAGCAGTGAATTTACAGCAAAACATACACACACATATCACAAACTTCCCATGTATTTATACACACCAAAATTAGAAAGGATCCTGTCAGTGCATGAATACATTTACACTCACTGACCTGCTTATTTAGAGAGCTGTTCCAGAATCTGCATGTTTACTTAACAGTTTGGATATAATTAAGCTATGGATTTGAGTCCAAGATCTGATCAGTTAGCACCTTATTCCCTAAATCTGTACTATAAAAAAATAGAACATAATGCTACAGAAGCCGTCAGAAAAGTAAAATAACTTGTGTGTGATTGAATAAGGGGTGATCACGTGTGTTGGAGAGCAAACCTGAAGCATCCAGGCACACAGTCACAAACCAGCTGGCAAGTGAAGGAGATAAGTGAAGGAGCTAGGAATTGGCCTAAGCCTATGGAATTACAGCTGAGTATCCCTGCCTTAGAGCAGCTCACCTACGTGTGCAGGTATCCTAGTTCCACAAGTGCTTGTGTGGGAGATGGCACAGTTCTGACTGCCCAGGCTGGGATTACCTGCAACTGTGGTTTTTGTGTGTGTTACAACTGGTCTGAGCACAAGCATCGGATCTGAAGCACTGGACACAGGAGAGAGCCTTTGTACTTGACACCATGGGGACAAACTTCCAAAAGGCCAGTTCTCAACTTCCTTAAAAAAGAGAATGTATCTGATCAATACACTTAAAGAACTCGCGTATTCAAAAATGTAGAAAGGCACAGGAGAGTTAGTCATTTATTGCATTCACAAAAATATAAGTTTATTTGCATATCCAAATACAGGATATTTATTTAAGTGAAAACTGTATGCTCACAATTTAAATAATTTCACTTGCCATTTAATAAAACTGCAGTCTTAATAACTGCAACTAACATTACTGCCCAAACACTAAAGAACTCGAAGCTTCTTTCTGTTCTTTATGCAGCTGTTTTGCCCTGTTTTTCAGATCCTCTGCCTTAGCATCATTCTTTTCCACACCATCTCCCAGTTTGTACATGCGACTGGCATTGGCACAGGCCCACATGTGCCCCAGCTCACACCCTTTCAGTGAGTACTTCAGGGCACGGCCCATGTCTTTGGGGACCCCAGGTGCCCCCTGCAGGTATATCACACCCAGGTTGAAGCAGCTGGCAGCAAAATTGCCATCACAGGCCTTTGTGTAATAGTCTCTAGCGACCACGGGGTCAGGTTTGTCATTGTTCACTCTCCCATCGTGGGCCAACAGCCCGACGTTGTGACAGGCATTCACTGACTTCTTCCCACCTTTCTCACATGACTTCAGGAAAGACTTGTAGGCAGCTTTCAAATCTGGTTCAAGTCCACCTGTCAGCCAAGAAACCAAAACATTTCAGTAAGGACATGCTAAAACAGATAGGAGGCCTCTCTGCTTTGCAGCATGCTTCCCTTCCCACTGGAAATAGAGCATCCCTCTCTTTAGATACCACAGTCAACATTTAGGACTTCAGAGACACCACCATTGTCTCAGTGACAAAGGTTTTGCAATGTCTTTGACTTAGGAAACTCTCCTCCACTCATAAGTAATCACAACAGCACCTGTCACCAAAAAATAAGCCAAACCAACAAAACACTCTTTCCACTACTATATCCATGGATTTCTTACTTACACGAGGCAAATATTTTGCCAGTATACCTACACATGCACTGAAACTGTTACTAGTTTTGAGCTACAGTACAAATATTTTTCCTTACTAGTATTGTCATTTGGAAGATGTTCCACTCATTTAACTGCTTCCCATTACTGTACCAGCAAATACATTTTGGGCAGACTCGGGGGCTACCTAGGTAAGCAGGGTTACCAGTCAGTGACTTTCTTACTTTCTCTAAAAGGGAAGAAATCCTAATCTTAAGAACTGAACACACTGCAACATTGAGCCCTGGCTATACTTACCACTTATACAGATGTAATTATAAAAAAATAATAGACGTGGTTAACCTACAGCTGATAGTTCAGAAGGAAGCAATTTACAGGTTTCCACCCTTCCCCTGCTTTTATGAGGTGACCCTGAAAGGGGCGGGACAGGGGCTCCTTCAAGGTCAGGATGACACGCAAGTATTCGGGGGGGTCGGGTATTGGAATAGGTGGTCAGGTATTGATACAGGGAGGTGGAGGAGTCGCCATCCCTGGAGGGGTTTAAGAGGTGTCTGGATGTGGCGCCGGGTGATGTGGATTAGGGGTTACAGTGGCAGTGCTGGATGAACGGTTGGACTTGATGATCCTAAAGGCCTCTTCCAACCTTGGTGATTCAATTCTCTGACTCCAGGCGCTAGGCACCTTTACAAAAGCAAGAGCCCCCCCGGCCCACCTTTGCCGAGGGCCTGGTAGGCCCCCAGCTTGTAGCAGCTCTCGCTGTGCCCGTGCTCCTCGCAGTTGTCGCGCATCACCCGCGCCGCGGCCGCGAAGTCCTTCTTGATGGTGTCCAGGTAGTCCGCGAAGCGCTGGCAGCCTGCGGGGCACGGCACAGGGGCTGAGCTCCCGCCGAGCCCGCCGGGAGCGGGGGGCGGCGGGGCCCTTACCGTCCGGGTCCTTCTCCTTGAAGCACTGGTAGCTGTACTCCACGTGCAGGTTCTCCAGGTACGCCCGCACCTCCTCCTCGTCCGCGAAGTTGATGAACCCGGCCATGACCGCGCCGGGGTACGGGAGATCGCGGGGCCGCTCCCGCGAGGAACGAGGTTCCGTCCGGCACCGGGACCGCCCCTTCCCCGGCCGCTCCTTCGGCCACTCCCCCCGCTCCTTCTCCTCCCGCCCCTTCCCCGGCCACTCCCCCTGCTCCTTCCTCGACCGGGCATTCCCCCACCGCTCCTCCCATCACCGCTCCCTCCCGCTTTCACCGGGAGCTCTGACAGTTCAGCAGCTTTAAGCGACAGCACGCTGTTAGTATTTTACTCTCAGAGTTTTGCACCACTGGATGCGTATTCCCGGTCTGATTCGGAACACTCCAGTCCACAAGTTGAGACATGTCTGAGACTGAGACAATCGAGACTATGTACATTAATGCGCTCTGCATGGCTTACGAGTCACGGTTGCTTCCCCCATTCCCCCATCTGCCTCCCGCATGCTTTTATCTGGATTAACAGCTCCATAATTTCCAACTCAGAACGGAGGAGTTGCGGCGAGAGACTGTTCTCAGCCACCGCCCCTTTCTGTGGTGCCACAAAAGCTTGGAGGTGCTCTTGGAAGAGCAGGAACCTGACACCGAGTGTCTCTGAGCTGGCAGTGTCAGGAGCGCTAAAAACACTCAGGGACTGGTAAGCACTTAACACACATCAAACCTTGGTTCTCCAGTGATCCCAGAATCACAAAACGGTTTGGGTGGGAAGGGACCTTAAAGTTCATCTCGTTCCACCCCCTGCCATGCGCAGGGACATCTTCCACTGGGCCAGGTTGCTCCAAGCCCCATCAAACCTGGCCTTGAACACTTGCAGAGATGGGCACTGACAACACCATGGATGAACTTAACCCGAATGTGATAATAGAATACTTACACAAAACATGGCACACTATCCAATTCCAGCAGTTTTGAGCACAAACCGAATTTTCTGTAAAGCAGCACATTAGACATTTATGTGATGAATTGCTTAGAGTTAAAATTAATGTGAAAGTACGCTTGAGTTAAAATGAATTACAGAGAATATTTGCAAATGCTTTGTCCCAAATTATTTCAGTAGGATAAGACCGGCTTGCCAAGTTTTTGGGATAAATAAAACTCAGTTAAATCCTGTGCGGAGGGTCCCATGGGAAAAAGTCCAATCGTTTATTAAGGGCTGGAGCTAATTGTGACCAACCATCATCAGCCAGACTGGCAGCAAACTCAGCTGGGCACATGGCTGAAACACCAGTTACGGTTTCTAAAGTATTTCCCTAAAAGTTTTCAGATTGCTCTAAATTTGGATTGCAGTTAAAACACATTTTCCATAGGAAGCTAAAATCTTGTGTTCAAAATGTATTGACCCAAACCCACTAGAGAACACAAGTAAGAAGATACACATCATTTGGTCCATGCTGGCTGTGATTGGAGACTGTGGGAAGCTTGTGTTCTGGAGAGGGCTTTTGGAAAATTAACTGATTTTGTACCAGAAATATTGTTTCTTTGAAAAAACATCTTTGAAAAACATTCCAGTTTGCACAGAGTCACTAGAAATTCCTTGAGTTTGTTGGTTTAAGTCTTTGAAGAGTGTGCTCCTGCTGGGATTTTGCCTTTGCAGTTTCTGATGCTGATGTTGAGCTGGTGCCAACTCAGCCATACGGCCTCTCCAAACTAGGAATGGAGTGACAGAGAGGATTCCCAAGTACAGCGGGGCAGGCCAAGAACTGGCACTGGGAGCAGGGGATCAGTCTGTCACTTCAAAGTTTTCACTGTCTGAGCCCAGACAGGAGAAAGGAAGATAGTTTCTATCATAAATCCATATGGAATGAGAAAGAGAAGGTGACATCTGTACAGAAGCTGGGAGTGAATCAGTGAATTTGTTATATAGGTATCAAAAGAACAGCCTGGAAGTTTGTAAAGGCATTAGGAAGTGGATGAAACTCATAATGGACCAAGAATAATAAGACCAGCTCCTTCCTAATCTAAGCTAATTTCTGTGTTCATAATATAAATTATTTCTTCTAAGGAGATTAGATTTTTAAGTTAAATTCAGAACACGAAGACTCTTAATTCTGTTCTTGTCAGATCCAGAGAACATAATTTATTTTCTCTACATCAACAGCCTAATCTAAAGAATTGGGACTATAACTGACCCTTGTTATGTAGTCCTTAAACAGGCAAAACTGTGCTTCATAGTATTTGTAGAATATTTTGTCAGCTTGTATTGACAGAAATGTAAGTTATTTTAGCAATTATACCTTAATATGTATTTATGTGTCTTGCTGGTTTGCAAACAACAGTTATCCAAAGCTTCTGTATGTAGAATCAGCATTTCTTCAGGAGTAAACTCTTTATAAATTCATTTTATTTGGTCAGGGTACTTGTATTACTCTTTACTTTGTATCCTGAAACAAAAAAATAACTCTATTCCCTTTAAAAGCAATACATTGTAGTATGTATTAGTTGGGAGACAGGTTTTCCTGACTACTGCTATATCTGAATCCTGAAATTACTTTGTTTGTAATAGTTTATTCCTTATGGCAAAGCTCCTCTCCGAAGTAGATGGCAAAAGCGATTGTAGTGGTGCAGGCTACTGTTCATATTACCAGAATAAACTAGTTCGTTCAGGAAACACTTAAATTTCAGAGGCTTGTGAGCACGAAGCAAGAAGTGACGCCGGTTCATGGCTGTGAGAGGTCCAGACACAGGGAGCTGCAGCTCACAGCAGGTGCCAGCCAGCCCTGGCACTCCTGGTGCCTCGGTGTTCCCGAATCCTGGCTCCAAACCCAGAGCAACCAGGTGGCAGGAAGGTTCCCCGCACACAAGTAACCAGCGCGGCCGATGCGTTTTGCTGAGCAATGGCCCCGTCTCCTCACACTTTGAGCCTTGGAGAAGCTCCGCTCTCCCGGCACCCCACAACGCTGTGCCGGCGCAGCCCCTTTAAGGGAGGCGGGCTTGGCGTCGCGTCCCGGCCGGCTCAGGCACATTCACTTCCAGGTCGGGGAGGTAAACACCGGGGAAGGGAGGGAGGAGAGAAGAAGAAAAAAAAAGAAGGAAAGAGCAGGAGCCCAGCGTCGGGACCGGCTGGCTGGGCGCTCGCCGGCGGCACCCAGCGCCGCGATGGTGAGGGGGCGATGAGGGGCTGGCGGTGGCGGGCAGGGAGGGAAGGAGGGAGGGAGGCAAGGAGGTAGGGAAAGAGGAAAAGAGGTGGGGAGGCTGCTCGTCCGCAGCCTCGGGGTGCCGGACCCGGCGGAGGGAGCAGAGGTGACCCGGGGGGAAGGGGCTGCCATGGCGGCGGCGCTGAGGGGCTGAGGCGAGCCGGGGGGACCCCTTGCCGTCCCTCACGCCGGCACCGCGAGCCGCGCCGGGGCAGCCCCGCCGTTGTGTAACCGTGGCGCCGCCACCCGTTATGTAAAAGGGCGGTCGGACCCGGCGGACGGGAGGGAGGTCCGAGCCCTGCCCGGTGCGCCCCGGTGTCCCCGCGGCGCCGTCAGCGCGGGGATGGCCGGGCCGGGCTCGCCGCCCTGACCGCCCCTCACGGCGGAGCGCGGGCAGGGCCCCTCGGCGTGAGGGCACCACTGCCCGGCCCGGCCTCTGTGCCTCCTCCAGCCCTCCGACAGCACCTCGGGAATTGCTTTGTCCGGACAGGAGGAAGCGTGGGCCTTGCTGGGCTCTTCCAGCTCGGAGCTGCCAAAGGAACAGCCTTTCCCTGCTCCAGACAGGCCGGAGCAGAACATATGGGAGCTGTTCGAATTGCTTCTCTGCTCCAGACATGAGTGTGCATATTTACTTCTAAAGGACTAGCAGGACCTTCTTGGGCGATCTGGTCTCATCCTTTGTCGTTAAAAGCCTAATTTCAGGCAATCCCCTAATAAATTGATTTATCGTTATTTTTAAAGTAGGTACTTTTTGTGCCTGCTGTTCTAATCAGTGAACTAGGGCAGAACTTAATTGTTTAACTATGTACTGACTATTTTAATGCACCTTTGTTGCTGTGCTGGCACTGTGCTTCTCCTTAATGACTTTTTCCCCTCTTATAGTTTGTATTCACTGTGGTGTATTTATAGGCAGCATTCATATCTCTCACCTTTTGATCTGCTAGGCTAAGGAAATCTAGGTTTATTTCCTATTCCCAACATACTTTTTTCCCCCCAGAGCATTCTAGGAGCTGTTATGTTTAAACTCGAATGATTCAGGTATCACTTAACCCAGATAGCCCCGTGAGATACTCAAGTGTCTTGAAAATGATCTAATCTCTCCCTGGTTTTTTTGATGCTTCTCCTGACACCTTCTTTGGCTGCTTCGTGTTGTTTTCTTGTGCTTCAGCAAACCACTCAGGTTCTTCTCTCCAGTCATTTCTAAGTGAACTTGTATTTGAAGTTCTTCATACTAATCTTGAAATACATGGCCTTATTATGTCGTTCTGATGTGGCAGTATTTAATTTTAGACCTCTCGTGATCTCTGCTGACTTTGTATCACTAGCAACTTCAATTGCACTTGTTGTGCCAGAATGGTTTATGTTAAATTTGAGTTTTGAGCATAATCCTTCCTTGAGTCTGGTTAACAAATTGCCTGCATCTGTTTTATTTCATTTAATTCAATTTAAATAGGATAATCATAAAGCTTTCTTAGTAACATAAATCATGGAGCTGTTTATTTTTCACTGCCTTTCCTTTATTAGCACTCAGAAGAACTTTCATGGCTGTTGCCTGAGTTGCTATTTCTTAATCATTTTAAGAATGCTCATTTTAAGAAAGTAAGTAAAATTTTGGGACTGTGGAGAGGTGGAAAAGAGAAACATGATACATCCCACACCAAAGGCTGAGGCTCTAAATTATCTCTTATTTCCCTGCTAATATTTTGAGAGAAGGAACTGCCACAAACATAACAGAGACCTTACACGTTTGAGGTTTGCCATACTGAGTTGGGTATAAAAATCGGGGAGCACATCATAAACATGGTACTGCTAGAGCTGCAATTGCTGTTTCTCTTCCACTGTTATATGCTGGTTTGCTGAGGGGGAAAAAGAACCAACCAAAACAAAAAAACTACTTATGAAAAGAAAAACCCCTTTGGTTTGTAGTGAGTCTGGCACACAGAGCCATTAGGAACTGGAGTCGGAAGGGTCACAACACATATAGTGAAAAAGACCCACGCAACAGTGGAATTTACAGTTTTTGAAAAGTTAGATTGTAATTACTGACAGAAAACATCAGTTAAACCTGTTTCTTATTTTTTTTAGGTACTGTATAAGCAGGTGCTTGCTTGGTGGTGCTTCCCCAAAGGAACAGGATTTTGTTTTGACACACTCAGCCAGTTAATCTAGGCATAATGTTGGGCTTAAGATTCTCTAACTTATTCCAGGTACTCTAATATGTCCCCTCAAGCTCTTTTTTCCTCTTTAACTGCATTTTGAAATATATGTTGAATATATTTTAGTGGTATTTAAAGTCGATTCAAGGGGTTTTGAGGAGAAAGTGTTGGAGGATAATGTTCTTTGTGAAAACCTTTCCAGCTGCCCTGGTGTGAGCTCAAAGCTGAGCTGGTAACATCACGTTGAAGTGGGTTTTGCATTTCAGTTCCCCAGGATTGGATTACTGTCAAAGGCCAGTAGCCAGGCAGCTTACTGTCCCCCTGGACACTTTTGGTTTGTCTTGGTTATATTAAGCACTTAAAATGTTTTTTGGTTTTTTTTTTTAATAATTTTAATAAGCCTTAAAAAGCCCATTTAAATGCAATTGTTCTCCTTTTTGTGCTATTCCATAAGCTAGCTGGATTTAGATGTGTCACATTACTCCTACAATGTATGTTTTAGCTAAGGAAGGCACCCAGGCTTGCATAATTTTGTGTTTTGTGGAATTTAATTTTATATTTGTTTCCTGCCTACTTAATTAATATCATAGGATGAAAGGAACTGTGAGTTTTAATGAAAGTGTCAGAAAAGTAAAATAGCATAATGAAAGTTCTAGTCAAATACCGCTAGATTCTTTATTAAATTTAAAAAAATATTAAATTTAAATGCTATGCTATGGTTGACACACATTTATGGTCTCTCATTAGAGTATTAGAACCAGAATGTGAAGTGAGCTGAAAACAAATGGCAGGTTTGTTTTCAAGCTGACATTAAAAAGCACAGCTAAAGGAAGGAACCACTTAAATTCTGACCTTCTGAGAGCCTAAATACAACTTTAACTGGGCAATATTCTCTTTAGGTAAAGAGAAGCTGAGCCACCAGCTCACATAAAATGTTTACAGGCTGAGTTCAAGCTGCAATTGCAGAAGCAAACAGTCTAGGAAATTGTTTTTATGGTGCTTGTCAAAGTACTTTATTAGATACAGATAAAAACATTGTACCTCTGCCCAGGTTACCCCAGGAGCCTTTGTTGGGGCTGTTTCTTCAACCTTTGGGCAGCAATTTGAAGAAACATTACAAATGACTCCTACAACTGGGACAAGTGGAGTTAATAAAAATGGTACTATGTTGTTTGCAAGGGTAATTGATCCCTCCTTCTGGGGTTTGTTCCTTTATTGTCTGGAGATGCCCTGTATGAACTTCTGAAGTGATTATATAAAAATCCAAACATTATTTTTAAATGACAGATTGGCCACTTAGAGGTACTGGTTGAAAAAAATAGTTTTCTGAGTCATCTGCTAGTGGCCTATCTGCAGGGCTAAAAATTCTCTTTGGAGTTTGCTCACTGATAGATAAAAGTGTTTCAGCTTTTCTGGCAGAAACGGTGGAACGGTGCCAGAAGGAATGAGGAGAGCCAGGATTCTGGGTTTGTCACATCTGAGCATCCAAGTAGAAATACAAGAGCTGATGGGAGACGAGGATGTCTTTGCTTTAGTGGGAATGATTTTCGTGTACCTCTGAGTAAGGATTCTGATTTTGGGTTGAATCGTCAGCTGTCGTACCAATCCTGGGTGTATGTATTGATTTCAAGTTAAAAAGAAAATGTTCCCATTTCCTTTAAAAATGTACTTTTAAAATAACCGGTTGGCTTTTTTCTCTTTAGAAGTGTCTCAGGTGTTGTTGCACATTACAAAGAAACAGAAGGCATTCACAGTTCCAAATTTTGTCCTTCTTTTCCTTACCAACTTAGGATTGGAGGCAGCCAGAAGTGCTGTTTTCTGGTAATGTGAGCAAGCTGCATCACAAAGGAACTCTTGTTTCTGTAACAAAAAAATGTAATAATTAAGCTTAAAAAAATTTAAATACCTAGCAAAATTGAGACAAAGGAGTTGGAAGTTGAATGTCAAAAGCTGCAGAAAGAGCTTACATTTGAATAATTAGTTCCCAAGCCTGTACTTAAGTCTTCAGGAGCTATTAAATTGCAGTCTCTCATTGATGTCAATAAATGATTCATTAAAGATAAGTTCCATTCCATCTTTGCTCTAATGTGGTACCTCCCAGTCTTCAAATATGTGCACCTTATCTTAGAAGACTTATCTCTGTAAACTTATTTATGTTTCTTCTAGGTAACCTTTTATATATTTCTGTACTTCTGTGATGAGCATATTAGGCAAACGAAGCAAGAGAAGTTAAATGAGCTGGGAAAGAAAGGTGACATTATCCAGAACTTTCAGTATAAAAGGGAAGCTCCAATTTTTGCAGCAGATGAGATCTGGCACCGGTTGGTGCTGTTATTTTCAATATTGTCTGGGGGAGTATGTACCAGTCACTCGGCCTCCTTTTGTGTGGTGCTGGGGATGATTCACAGTGCTGCAAGTCACTCTTTATGTTGATTAATCTGTGTGCCTGAAAACAGTGGGTTATTATTAGAGATGGAATAGAAAAACCTTTTGAGACTTTCATGTATCAGTGTACAACCTCAGACTCTGAAGGAGAAGGTCAGGTTTATATTCTGCCTTGTCCTTTGTACTCAGGGTTTTGCTAGAGGTGATTTCCAGGCACAGTGTAAGAAGGAGGAATAGAACTACTGTAATAGATATTACTTTATTGCTGCACAAAATTTGGAATTAAACCAGTTCTTTTTGAGTTTCCTTTTTTGATCTGAAGCTCTAGCTGCCCTTTTCAGTATGAAAAATGACTCTTATATATAGGAAATTTATCTGCAATATATGAAATTTATCTGCATTTCTAATGTAGGTTGGTAGTAGACTTCTAATATGGGTTGACTTAAATGAAAGATTAAAGGAAATAACTTAAATCCAGGAGTAAAATTTGATTTTAAAATCTTCTTTTAGTCTGTCTTGAATGATAAATTTCCAGTAGACTTAATAAATTAGAATTATTTTTCAGCAATTACTTTTCTTCCTGTGGGAACACAGGCAGGGTTCAAGCCCAGCAGACCTGACTGGATGTGTTTCTGGGGTGACTGGAGAAGGAGGCTCCCAGCAGTTGGGCCAGTTGTTTATTGTGTGACCTGCCTTTGCCTGGCTCTGTGGGACACATCTCCTTTTGTAATATTTACCAGACACGAAAAAGAACATTGTAGAGTAATGGGAGATTCATAGACAAGACAGAATGATTTGACTAAATCTCCTTTGTTTCATTGTGTTTTGTGTATGACAGGAGGAAGCTTCTCCCTATTCTTTACTTGATATCTGTTTGAATTTCCTGACTGCCAACCTCGAGAAGTTCTGCACAGAAAGGCAAGATGGGACACTGTGCTTGCAGGAGCCAGGGATGTTTCCTCAAGAAGTGGCTGATCGACTGCTGCAGACGATGGCATTTCATGGTAAAAACAGTTATTTGTGGGGCAGCAGTGAAAATATTCTACTGGAATGTGACACTGCAGTTCTGGTGTGTTTTCTAGTAGAATCTGCTGTTGCAGCTGTTTAAACTGTGTTCATTAATCTCTTAATAGAGAATTTTTGTTATTTTTTTGGTTTTCCACAGTTTCAGCAGAATTCTGCGTTGCCGTGTAGATAGTTCTAAATAGGTCCTTTGTCTTGCCTTTATGATTTTAATGTTCCTTTAATTGAACATTCTTTAATCTTCTTTAGTCACTTCAGAAAAAACCCAAATATTTGATTCTACTACTTCTCACAACACTCAAATATTCCAGTATCTCTCACAGAGCAATGCAATTTTCTTTGCTGTGTGCCCTTACGATTGAACTAGAAAATAACCTTGTGATTTTTAAAAATAGTTTCTCATCTCTTTGGTCACTTTTATTGAAGTGGAATTGTTTACTCAAAAGCAGACAGTGTCAAGAGTGGTATAAGCACCTTGTGGTGTTCTAACACGTGGTGTACTGGCCTGTCATGTTCCCTGTCAGCACATCTCTGAGGAGAGAGCTGCCCTTGTTCGCTTACTTTAGGCATGGTAAAGGAAAATTTGTGCCAATAAAGCTTCTTCCTATGAAAAATTGAATGTGTAGATTACACTAGAGAAGAGGCAGGAGGACCCATTCCTGGAGATCCTGGAGACTTTTGGTAAAAGATGAGACATGACACTACAAAAATTCCTGTACACACATCAAGTGCCCTATCCTATAGATGCAGATTTGATTGGGTCTTACTGTGCATATACTGGTGTTCTGGTCAGAAATAACAGAAGGAATGGTCCTAAAAAAAGACAAGCTCAAAAAAAATTAATCTTTAATATACTTTGCCTTCTGATAACTAATTCTTTAAGGTAGTCCCAAGAAATCAGATTCAAGAAAACCGAATTACCAGAAACTTATTACCAGTGAGGAAGACAGTTCCAGATACCAAAATGTCACAAACACACAGAGGGCAGGATGGAAAAATGTGCATGGCAGGATGAACAGGTCAAGGCTGAGGAGGGCCAGTGAGAGAGCCTCAATCCTTAGATGAAAAGATGAGCAAAAATGGAGAAGTAATTTGGTGATACTTGAACCAAACTATTATTTATTGCTTTTACTTTTTCTGCTTGGTACCAGTTGTTTCACCCCATGTTTCTGCTTTGCCAGCAAAAGAGGAATGCCCTGACTACTATGTCAGAAATGCCCAAACAGTTTGCTCTTTAGAAAGGTCTGCAGATCTTAACATTAATTTGACTTTTCACAGAGGCAATTACTAGCTCATGACTTAAATCCAGACTGTAGTGGCAATGATGTTATTTTTCATATATAATGCATTTTTATTTTGCTTTCCATGTTAAATGTGTGTGAAGATAGGAGGTTAAAGACCAGGAGTGCTGACATTTATAACCCTGTAGAGTGAAACCAGAAGGACATGTTCTTCCTACTCCTTTTGTGTGCAGGGTTGTGCAACTGTGCTCTTCTAGTGGCTTTTTATAAAGCAGTAAACCTGCTGTTGATAAGATACCATGGTATATTCAGTGCATTTTGGGTAGTTCCATGCAGGGAACTCAGTGTATTGTTTCAGTTAGGATGTTGTCTGCATGTTGCAACAAAAGGCTCCTTATGCATTCTCCTTTATACAAAGTAAAAAGATAATAATTTCAAAAAAGGATTGTTGCATCTTCCTTTTTACATCTCTGTCTTTGTCTCCTTCTCACCCTTTCCTTGCCCTCCTCTTTCTCCTCTTTGAATCACTTCTTAGGTTTCTTTCTCACATTCAGCTTGTTTCTGAGCAACACTCCTACCTTCTTCCTGAGGGATGTGTAGAACTTGATTAGCTTAATTTAGTGTATTGATCCTACTTATGAATTCAGTCAAATGCTAAATTATTCAGTTAAAGCAAGATGAGATCAGGTCATTGATAGGTGGTGAAATCTTGAGGTTAATAGACCTATGGCCAGGGAAGAATTATACTCAGAAATTTTGAAATTCTGTTTTTAGCACAACTTCTAACAAGTTCAGGGAGAAAATCCAAAAGATGCAGGCAGCAGTGGGATTGTTTTTGAATCATATCCATGTTTTATTTATTGCGTGTTCCGTGTTCTGAACCAAACAGGTGATGTTTACATACTACTCCTTAATATATCTATCCTATTCTTAAACCTGGAATTTTCCAAAAGTGAGGTCATAATCTTAAAAATGGAATCTCAAATACAAGATTTTTGGGATCAGTGGTGTAATGATCCAAGATAATCTCCCTCGTAACTAATTTTCTTTGCTAACCCTTTGACTTCTTAAAATAACAGTGGTGTTCTGTAACACTGATTCTGTTTTCCAACAGGGCTTCTGAATGATGGCACTGTGGGGATCTTCCGAGGGAACCAGATGCGTTTGAAACGGGCTTGTATCCGGAAAGCCAAAATCTCGGCCGTGGCCTTCCGGAAAGCGTTCTGCCATCACAAGCTGGTGGAACTGGATGCCACGGGGGTGAACGCAGACATAACAATCACAGACATTATAAGTGGACTGGGCAGCAACAAATGGATCCAGCAGAACCTGCAATGCCTTGTGCTGAACTCACTGACTCTTTCCCTGGAAGACCCGTACGAGAGGTGTTTCAGCCAGCTCTCCGGGCTGCGCGCGTTGAGCATCACCAACGTGCTGTTCTACAACGAGGACTTGGCAGACGTTGCGTCGCTCCCGAGGCTGGAAAGCCTGGATATATCCAACACCTCCGTCACTGACATCACAGCACTCCTCACCTGCAAGGACCGGCTCAAGTCTTTGACCATGCACCACCTGAAATGCTTGAAAATGACCACGACCCAGATCCTGGACGTTATTAGAGAACTGAAATACCTGAACCACCTCGACATCTCCGATGACAAACAGTTCACATCGGACATAGCCCTTCGTTTGCTGGAACAGAAGGATATCCTGCCTAACCTTGTGTCATTGGACATTTCTGGCAGAAAACACGTGACAGACAAAGCTGTGGAAGCGTTCATCCAGCAGAGACCCACCATGCAGTTTGTGGGACTGCTCGCCACTGACGCCGGCTACTCGGAATTCCTGACAGGAGAAGGGAACCTAAAGGTTAAGTGGGGGAATTAATTTCACTGAAAAATTGTGATGTACAGGAAAAATAGAACTAATCACGTGTAACAAATGTATGTGGGTGTTTCAGGAGGAGACTGTAGGTTCACTTTTTTAACTGTTAATTGTAATTACTGACTTTATGTCAAATTCCTACTTAATTCTGACACAAACTGCTAAATTTGGGTAATATTATTATTGTAAGAAGTACCTGTTTTCTTTTCAGTGATCCTGATTTAACATACCTAAGAGAGCTGAACTTTGTCTAGTCTGAAGTCATTTAGTGGAATAATATTCTCTGGATTCCAGCACAGTGTCTCTCATAACTCAGAGTGTGTAAGAGGTGGAGGTACAATTTGCATAAGCTTTGAGCAGTTCATGATTAACACAGCAGATACAATAAAACTGAATAACTCAGCTGCTCTGACCACCACCACTGCTATTTCCTGTTACAGTATTTCTACCCACCTTGAAAGGTCTTTTGGTGATGAACATATAAGAAGCAATTACTTAGGATGAACAACTTCCTCTTCTTGAACAAATCCTAAATTCCTTAGTCCCTTAGGGTGAGACAGTGTTTGCTGAAGTGCATTTATTTATCTTTTAGTGCCAGGCAACAAGACATCATTCCCTGTTCTGTAGAATATGGATGCACTTATTGGAGAATGAGCCTGTCCTGTCCCTACTATGAAGGGGTCAGAATTAATGAAGAAAGAAAGAGATGTTTTAGGCAAGTCAGTGGTATATCATCTTTAACTCCGAGTTTTGTTTGCTGCTGTGCCATGAGGATGGAAACTGCAGAGGGAGTGAGGAAGAGTGCATAAGGTGTCCATAGTTTAGTCTGTCTCCTGTGCAAGCTGCGTTTTGCACTTCGGTTTTAAAATTCAGAATGCTCTTGTTATAGACAAGTGGAACAACAGCTACACAATTTAATTTTTTTTCCCCTGAAACTTTTGAAATTTGTTACTGGTCGGGTCACTTGAGTACTTAGTTGTCACAGTGAGAGCAAAGCGTATGAATGTGGAAATGGCTGGTCAGAGAAAGCAAGTTCCCCTTTGGTGTGATGATGTACAGCATCAGGAAGCTATACCTCATGTTTGTTATAAAATAATTCAGTGTAATCCTCCTGTTTAAAATACATGCTTCAGAGAATTGTGTGTGCTGTGAAAACACAGGAAAGGAGAAGGTTCTAGTAATGTGAAAATCCCAGTGGACTTGTGGCAGTGTAGTTAACAAAAAGCAGTTTGCATTTTATTTTTCTTTTTTTAAGACATAGTTGT
>NW_016690192.1:2591137-2647020 GCF_001604755.1 Lepidothrix coronata
ACTGTAGGCTGTGATTGTTTTTATTTCCTTTTTTCCCTTTTTTTTTTTTTTTGGTGACCTAAATTCATTAGTAACTCTACTGAAATATTCAACTGCTTAGTCTAGATACTGCTAAAGGAATAAACAGGACACAGCACACATGGAAACAGCAGAGGTAAAATATTACTGCCTTTACAGCAGTCCAGTGAAATTTGATTATGAACACCAGGCAGATATTATAGTTAAGAACATGAAGCCAAATGGAAATACTTCATGTAGGGTATAATTGGCTGCAGAACATGTCAGTAAATATGATTGCCCTGTTCTAATCAGTAGAGAATATAAAACAAAATCCAAGATGTTTTCAGTTCTCTCTAGGCTGTAATATATTTCTGATCTCACAAGTTTAAAAAACTGTGTCTCTATTCAATACAGGATGTACAGAATGTGACACTTTAATCTATGAACATTTGCTTTCCTGTGTGTGATGTGTTAAGGAGAAGAAGTTCTGCATGCTGCCCTAGAAATTTTAAAAAACAGTGATTGCAGCAAAGATTCATTAAATAGTAGGACTGAGGAACAAACCATCCACAGTTATACAACTTACAGCTATAAATAGAGAAAATATAGTTAAATAGAGAATATAGCAGACTGGGCAGTGAAAAAAATTGCAGCCAGTTGCTGATTTAATATTCTGAACTTAAAGCTCATGTTAGTCAACAGCTCAGCTTCTAATGCAGTCTTTGCCCAACTTAGTTCATTGTTTGGTTTTCACATATATTTCAAGTCTGGTTTTAAGAATTACTTCTTTTGCAGGGAGCATGAGTTAGTTCTCTACTATGGTGCTGGAAAGCCTTTGCTACAGATACAGTTTATAAGAAACTTGATGGAGCTAAAGAATGGATTTTTTTTTTTTATTATTTTTGCTGGAACTAGAACCAGGGCGAAAAAATTACAGCTAAAACACCATCAGTTTATCAGCTGCAATGACAGAGCACTCAGTTACAAACAGTGCTTGTAGGCATTTGGGGCATCATACACAGCTTTTGGTAGGTGTGAAGTGCTACTTTTACTTAATGGTTTCATACAGTTCTGCTTAAAGACATGACTGAGGCCTAATTTTGGCTTACAACGTGACTTCTTTATGGAGAAAGTTTGCAGATTGTATAGTTCTGGATTATCCAAAGTTAAAGCAATCCAAAATATCATTGCCTTTGAAACTGCAGCTTTGCACTTCTTGCCAACAAAGTTTTTAAAGTAAAATGATGGCATCTTGAACTAAAGATTATTTCTGTGCTCACAGGTGTCAGGAGAAGCAAATGAAACTCAGATTTCTGAAGCACTGAAGCGTTACAGTGAACGGGCCTTCTTTGTGAGAGAAGCACTTTTTCATTTATTCAGCCTGACACACGTCATGGAAAAAACAAAGCCTGAAATTTTAAAGGTAAAATAATATAGTTTTGATGATTGTCCTGCATTGTTTCTTAAACTGAGCTCACCCCCAGAATCTTGGTATAAATTATTTTATAGGCTTTTACATTTTCGGTTGTGTTTGTTGAGATTAAAATTGTAATGTTAGATAAAAATTAAAGAACTATTTAAACAATGGTGATGTAGAAGATGCCCTGTAGCATTTTATGTTAGGTAAAGTGGATCTGGACTAATGTATCTAAATTAATTTTTTCACATAACTTTTAATATGGTATGAAGTTTTCTTTACATGCTGAATTCTGTCAGTAGAACATAATTGGATCAAATCAAAGGTCTGTCTAGTCTCATTCACTAGACAGAACTGTGCCTCCTGCTGATGCTCACAAACAGTAATAATAAGTGACAGTTTTGTCTACTGTCACCTTCCAGTATGACAGCAAGTGAGTAAATATCGTTGATGTTCTATACTGGGCTCTATTTTGGAGCCTAGAAACTTCCTTAGAAATCCATTCTAGGCATTGGCTTTCCATGTCTGGAACACCAGAAGTGGTTAATTTTTGCTGTGGTAAAAAGAGGTATCAGTAGGACACATGATTTTTGTTTTTCCTGTCCTCTTTGGTGTTGAACAGGTGGCCTTGAACTTGCTGGCCTCAATATCAAAAAGACTTTGTCCATAAATAATCAACAAGAAAAGTATTCCTAGGTGGGATCACAGTCAACATACCTAGCCAAAAACAATTCAGGAAGGAGCTGCAAGTAATCTGTTCTGACCTAGCAGCTGAGGATGTGATTTGAAATTGCTCATCACCAGACAAGCCACCACATTGTTACCATTGCACTGCAGACATTCTGTCCTACCTCATTCACCTCTGAAAGGGTTTGGTGATTTCAGCCCAGGGTGTAAAGCAAACCCTGGGTCTTTCTAGGAATTTTTTCCATTCCATGCAGCCTCTCTTTTGAGAGCTTGCTGCAAGCTGTGCAAAAGGACTTGGAGCACTAGAAGTTGTCAGCTTTGAATCACTGAACAGAAGGAAATGTTCCTCCTGAGAATTTAAATCCCACCAGATGGATTTCTCACTGAAATGACAGGGAGGCAAAAATTGGGTGCTGGGAGTCAGTGCTGTGGCCTCGAGCAGCAGCAGGTTGTTCTTGGGATCTGTGTGCAAATGTGTAAGTAACTAAGGTGGGCAAAACTCTTGTATTTCAGCTGGTGGTGATTGGGATGAGGAATCACCCCCTGAACTTGCCCGTGCAGTTGGCAGCCAGTGCGTGTGTGTTTAACCTGACCAAGCAGGACTTGGCAGCGGGAATGCCCGTGCGGCTTCTGGCTGACGTCACTCACTTGCTCCTGAAGGCCATGGAGCACTTCCCAAACCATCAACAGGTAAAAGACAAAATTCCTTTGTTTCCTGTAGGATTCTCTGTCTCGTGGATCTTAACAAAAGGCTCATGACCTCATGGAAATATGATTCATAGTAAGAAAACATTCTGAAATTATGTATGTTTCTGATGAAGGAATTCTTTTTCATTTCTCAGCTGCAAAAGAATTGCCTTCTTTCACTATGCAGTGACAGAATCCTTCAGGATGTTCCATTTAACAGGCAAGTTTTATGTGTCAGTTAAAATTATGTTAAATGTAGGATTGCAGAATATTTTTCTTTGTCTGTTCCGTCAGAAGCTTTGTTTCTGGTCTCGGTTTTGGTCAGCTTAAATCATTCTATTGTGCTGAATTTACCTGACCTATATTATTTTAGGCCTGTGGACCCAAACATATACCATTGAATATAGGTCTGAAAAAATCCTTTGGTATACAGGTATTTTTTACTTCAGCTGGATGGGTCTGTCACTGATGGCATGTAACAGAAGTCAGGATTTTTCTGGGCATTTCTATGGGATTTCTTTTTGCAGTCATTTTTCTACTTAAATATTTTGTCCAGATGCTTTCAAGTGTGTTGACCTGATGTTTCAGAAGATTGTGCCAAATTTTTCCTCCTTCTTTGGAAGCAATTCCTCTATACTTTAATATATAATTAGAAATAAGAGAGGCTAAGCAAACAGCTCAAAGCTGGCAGAGGCTCATGGAATACCTGCAATTTGACTGTGTTTCTACTTTTTTTGGTATGGGGCATACTTCTTCCAGTTTCTGTTGTCTGTGTACATCTTTCTTTTACTAAGACTTCTGAAAATTAATTCTATTTTTAACTTCCAGGTTTGAAGCAGCCAAACTTGTTATGCAGTGGCTGTGTAATCATGAAGATCAAAACATGCAAAGGATGGCTGTAGCCATAATTTCCATTCTTGCTGCAAAGGTATGAAATTTAAGCTTTGAGATGATAGGATAGTATTTCTAGAGTCTAAAAAATTGTTGATATGGTTTTGTTTGTTTGCAGCTTTCAACAGAGCAAACAGCTCAACTTGGCGCAGAACTCTTCATTGTTAGGGTAAGTCAGATACTTCCCTGACATCCCATCCTCTCCAGCTATTCCTGCTACCAGTATTCCTGAGATACAAAGTAAACATAAGGAGATAATCTGTTCTTAGAGTTCTAACTTGTGTTCTCGTGAAAGTTCTTTAGAAGGGAAAAGCCTAGAGATTTTGTTAGAGGTGATAGCAGAGCCAGTGGCAAGGAGATGTATTAGCACAGATGAAAAGGAACTAATGTGGAAAAACTTGACACAATTAATACAAAGTGAAACAGCAAGACTTCTCTTGATTTGAAATCCATTGTGTCAGGTGAAATATGCTCAGAGGGAGAATATTTGAAGCAAATGCTTCGTGCATTCAATGTTTGTGTGGGGTGCAGAGTTCTGTGGGTGGCTTTGTGCCATCCATAGTGGTGCTACACATGTAATTACTGTGAAAACAAAGGAATCCCTTTAGAAGGCAAACATGTTCAGAGGGGAAAATTTAATAGCTGTTTTGTTTTGTATAGTTTGACCCTAAACAAGTAGATCTTTACTCTGCATGTAAATGCCAGCTGTGGATTACCCTGGTTGGTGCAGAAGAAGTAGAGGAGCCAGTATGTATTTCAATACTCAGTCATAACTGGGATTTTTTGATTTTTATTTTTCCAGCAACTTCTACAAATAGTTAAACAGAAAACAAATCAGAATCTTGTAGATACCACCCTCAAGTTCACACTGAGTGCACTTTGGAACCTCACTGATGAATCTCCAACAACATGTCGGCACTTTATTGAAAATCAAGGGCTAGAACTTTTCATGAGAGTCTTAGAGGTGAGGAGTGCAGTGGTGGTGGTGGATTGACAACACAGTGTTCTAATTAATATGGTTTCAATAATAACATAAATGGTTACCTGTCATTTGTCTCTTTTTTCTACAGTCTTTTCCATCTGAATCATCCATCCAACAGAAAGTTCTTGGACTTCTGGTGAGACGAAAAAGAAAAATCTGGAATACATACTTCTAAATATTAATTTTGAAAGCGTTTTTTTTAACCCTATGTTAATCTGAAAAATTCCCTTATATTTTTATGTTCTTCTTTATTTTTTATAGTGTACATTATTCACAACTGACACATTTTTGGACTGTTTTATGCATTCTTCAAAAGTTTTATTGAAATTTTATGTTTACAGTAAATAAAAGGAGCTTTTAAGAAAGTACAATGAGTGAGGCTTCATGTGAGTCCAAATGCAAAAAGTAGATTGATAGTCAGTGGAATTCAAAATTGTGCACTGCTGAAGTTTCCTGAAAGTGTTTTTTAGAATGTTAAAATCAGCCTTTAATTTAGTGTAATCTGCATGTTAATGGCCTAAAATTATTTTATGAGAAAACCTGTTTGTTTTAAGACGTATTCCTGCATTAGGCTGGAAAAATTTTCAAAAGCAAAAGTAGTATTTTGGCATATGGTAGTCACCTGGACGTATGAAGATCTCATCCAGGTGTTTATATATGTTTACTGACACAATGTAGCTGAAGTTTATGTTTGTCTCCTCACACTATATTCTTTCTGTTGATATTCTCTCTTTTTTTTTGTTCCCCCCCCCTTCCAGAACAACATAGCTGAAGTTAAAGAACTCCATTCTGAATTGATGTGGAAGGACTTTATAGACCACATCAGTAAATTGTTGCACAGTGTGGAGGTGGAAGTCAGCTACTTTGCAGCAGGGATTATTGCTCACTTGATATCCCGGGGAGAGCAGGCCTGGACGTTGAGTCGCAGCCAGAGAACATCTCTCCTTGAGCAGCTGGTACAGAAATGATGGTGAATTTTGTCATACTCTCTTAGATTTTTTTCAATGTTTGTATTTAACAGTCAGTGTTCTCGGTTCTGTGTTTTGCAGCATTCTGCCATTTTGAATTGGCCAACCCCAGAATGTGAGATGGTGGCTTACAGGTAACTACTGTCTTGATCTAGAGTTTGGAAAATAAACTCAACTAGATTTAAAACTTGTTCCCAAAGCAGAGTGAGCTGCCAGTCAGACATGGTTTCATCCAGTGGAAAAACACCTATTGGCTAAAAATATGCAGTGGGCTAATTTTCCCTTTGTGACCAAAGAAGGTTAAGGACTCCTGTAAAATAAAAATATGCTGCTTTTCTGTTAAAGGTATTCAGCTGCAGGCCTAAAAAACTTAGACACAAAGATTAACTAGTAAGGTTATCTTGGCTCACACCAGATCAGCGCTGTCTGTCCTAGGTAAGAAACTTAAGGCCAAAAAGTACACTTAGATAATTGCTGGAGATCTAATACTTACATTTTCCACTGCTTTTACTCCTATTTTTAGGGAGCAGGAGGCATCCAGATCTTATGGTAAACACATAACATATCCACTATATCTGATTTTTGCTAATAACTGCCTTCAACTAGAGTTTTAGATGCAGCAGGCCAGTGTCTTAATCAGTGTCTCTCCCAGTTAACCTATAGCTGAATGAGCAGACCACATGTCACCTCTGAAGTAATGATATCTAATAGCAAAGCAAGTAGCTGTTTCTCTCCTCTTTGTTTTAATAGGTCTTTCAATCCGTTTTTTCCACTACTTGGCTGTTTCATGACACCTGGTGTCCAGTTATGGGCAGTGTGGGCCATGCAGCACGTCTGCAGCAAAAATCGTATGTATTGTGATCATATTACCCTTAAAATTCTTCTTTCTTAACATATTCACTAGCATGAAGTGGGAAAAAATAAGAATTCCTCAGATATTTGCTCCTAGTCCTCTGGAGAAGATACGTTTGGGCCTTGACTAAATGGGGCAGAAAAAGAAAGTAGTAAAAGTTCCTTACATCCTTTTTATTTACTAGAATTTTACTGTTAGGTGCCTAATATTAATTCCAAAATGTGGATGTATTAAGATTAACTACATTTTTTGCTTGCACAGGTGTTTTTATTCAGAAATGTAACTATTAGTAATGGGCAACAGATTTCTTTTAAGTTAAGAACAATGACCATAGCAGGTGTCAGTGTCTCACTGTGGGAGCAGAAATGCTGGGTAATCCTGCCCTAATCACCTTTTGCAGTAACTTGCTGGGATAGAAAGGTCAGTTCCTTAATCTTTCTTTCCCATCTACAAAATGGGAACACTAATGTCTAGTTTGTAAAATGATTTGAGAGCATTTGATAAAAGTGTTGGGAAAGGAAATAAATCTCCCAACCATATCTAAATGTAAGAGTGGACAAATGTTCCTGGCTTTTAATGTTGGGTTTTTTGGTTGTTTTTTTGATTTAAATTTTTGACATGAATGTGTGTATATAAAGCAGCTTTCCTCCAAAGTATTAAAAGTGTTTTCTGTGCCAGTTTTTAATCTTCTTGACAGCAACATATCTAGGCTTGTTTATCCATGCCACATAAATCACTATTTCTGCAGTGATAAGGCATCTATTCAGGACCAACCAATAAGATGGCAAAATATATAACTGCACACAGAATACTGTTTGCTGCTCTTTATAGAGCTCATAAATATAATGAGCTACTGTTCCCAGGGTGCTGCCCAGAAATCTGAGAGGGCTCTTCATGTTGAAGTAGGACTGTTCTGACAGAGCTGTTTTACTGGTCAGACTCTGGATAACAGATTTTGATTAAGACCCTGTCATTTCTCTCTGTCCTTTAGTCCTGTTAACTTGGTACTGTCCTATTTGTTCTATTTATTTGTAGCGTTTCTTTTGTGCTGCCCTAACCTCTGAGCTTTCAGCATGCCACAGGGGTTTGTATTGGCATACTCCTGATTTGAGATCAAGGCAGTTCCTGAAGTTTAGTTCTGATGGTAGTTGATGCCACAAGCTTCTGCACAAAGTTGCAGAGAAGCCAAATGTTTGGTAGCAAATGTAATAACCTACTCTGAGGGAAAATGTGTTTAATTCTGAAATATGTAGATTTATTTTGGGGGAAAATCTTCAGCTGTTGGTGCTTGGCTCCAAGGAGGCTTTTTCTCCTGGAGAGGAGATGCATTTTATTTTGACCCGCTCTTAGAGATGAGGCTGGAAAGTAATCTGGAATTAATGTGGTTTTTTTAATTTTTTCTTCTTTATTTTTTCTCCTTTTGCTGTTTCCCTATATCATATTCCCCTCAATGAGCTAACTTCACTAAAATATTAGTAACACTGCAGTAAATGTGATCCCCAGTGAAATGCTGAACGTCAGCACTTAACTCTGGTGTTGCATCATGGAGATGAATGGGGAAGTTGGGCCTGGCTGAGGCCTGTGGATTGCATTACAGTCATCCTGACCTTTCCATAACAACCCCTGGAGCCTGCACATTACATTCACCACACAGCTCTTTTTATAGTTCTTCTCTGCTCTCAGTGACACCAGAGCTGCTGGAGGTGCAATTTCAACTTTCTGAAATCAACAGTGAAAATGGAAGAAACCCTGGAAAGGCATTTGTAGCAACTTGTTGCTAGTTAAAGGCCACCATCAATAGTATTTGGCAAAGTGTATTTGAAGGAACTAGCCTGTTCACCACAAGCCTGTACAAATGGTGTGGTATATCTGAGACCATTTTTTGGTAACTGTTCTGTACTGAGGTTTTTGGCAAAGGTACTACTTTTACCTGAATACTCATAGACACTACAGTACTTCTTATTCCCATTTCTTATAGTTTGTATGTGTGCACTTAAAATGCCTGCAGAGGAGGTGGGGGAAAGAGAGAATCCTGTGCACATTACAGGGCACTTTCCAGTCAGTTGAGACAGGCTTGGTAACAGACCTCATTACAATCTGAGTCCTGTCCAAGTAACTCTTGTTGTGTTGTCACTTGCTTAAGTACCAGTGCACTTCTGTGGACACTTTAGGGAGTGTCCTAAATGTTGCCTGGAGACAAAAATGGATTTGAATCGGTGTTTACAGTATCTGCTACCTTTACCCTAGATAATTCTGTTTTTAATTCCCTTTCTATAATCTCGTTACAGCTGCCAGATACTGCAGCATGTTAATTGAAGAAGGTGGTTTACAGCATTTGTACAACATCAAGGAAAACGTCCAGACTGATCCCCATGTCCAAAGGATTGCCATTGCCATCCTGGACAGTTTAGAAAAACACATTATGCGTCACGGGAGACCCCCACCGTGTAGGAAACAGCAACAGAGCAAACCCAACTGAAAGCTGCAGGTAGAGGAGTGTAAAGTATTGTCTCTGTAATAATCCCTTCTGATGTGTGTGTAGTTGGAGTAATTTGTAATATATTGGTCACCATTAAAGTGATTTGCCAGTAACTGTGGTACCCAAAACCATGTGTGGAAACCTTTGCTGAACGTCAGCTTTGATGGCAACCACGTGTGTGACTTGTCAAGGGTCAGGCTTGAGCTGGTCATAAGGTGGGGTTAGTGCTGCCTACCAGGAGATGGGACTTGTACAGATCAATATGCACATCTGAAAACAAGACTTGAAGGAATATCCTGTTTTGTGACTCCTGGGAGAAAAAGTTATTCCATCCCTGTGATTGCTCTTCATAACACTGTTCACCAGTTTGGTGTTTGAATAGAACTGTGTGTGGTTGTGAGATCCAACACTCCTACAGACTAAACCACAAGTCCGTGCATGCAGGTTACAGTGAGACTTGTAAGTAAGGCGACCAAAATGTCCATTGTCTCATAACCCTTCTAGACACAAATGAGGTCTTCAGCTTCCTTTTCCTTTTGCCTGCAAGCCATGTTCTTTTGTGTTCCTTACTGCTGGAACAATGCCTTTTTGCAGTTCATTTCTCCAGAGTCCTCCCTGCTCTTAGCAAGGTGGGGACCGCATCATGTTCAGGGAAAGGGGAAACCCACTCAAGTAAAGCAGTAGAAACAGGACTAAAGTGAAACAGTACTAAAAGGATGAACTAAGATTGAGATTTTAAACTTTATAACAAGAAGGGAGTTTTGTTGTTGTGTGACTACTTTTAGTTGTGTGTGATACCTTTTGTTTTTAGAATACTTGGGAATAGGGAAAGGAGAAGGCTCATTAGAGCAAAATACTGACTTGACTTCATCATGAAGGGGATTGCATGTACTCATCAGAGGCCCAGGATATTTGGTCACCTTATTTATAAGAGACTAATGATTGCTCTCGTTTTCTGTAAATATTCAGTCAGTATTGTGCAGTGAATTATATTTCCAAGTCATGGCAGTGAGTGTAAAATACACCCAGTGTTCTATGTAAACCCTGTGTCAATGGCATTGTTTTGTGGAGTGTGAAATTTTACATGAAGATGCTAATTGTAACAACTTGTTC
This sequence comes from Lepidothrix coronata, assembly GCF_001604755.1. NCBI lineage: Eukaryota > Metazoa > Chordata > Aves > Passeriformes > Pipridae > Lepidothrix > Lepidothrix coronata. The sequence continues at coordinate 2,601,215 of NW_016690192.1, forward strand.
CTTTCTTGGTTACCTATGGGTTACAAATGATGTGTCCAATGAAACATATTGCACAGCATACAGATGCCTGATACAATGCAAGTGATGGAAGCAAACTGCATGTCCATTCAAATTCAGTTTAATTTCAGGTATTGTTTTTGTTTATCTGCTTAGTCTCTGTATTTCCATGGCCACTGATTGATATTCAGAGATACTTCTGTAAATACTTGGGAATTGAGTTTAAAAAGAAAACTTAGGTTTGGTAGCTCATGAGCAGGGATGGCTCCTTCATGATGACCATAGTTTACTATTTTTAACTCCTTCCTTCTCCCAGCTCCCATCCTTCAAATAAAAAATATCACCTCTAATCTTCAATAACATTGTGTATTTCAGCAACTTCAAAAGGTGCTCATCCAGTAATTTAATCAGTGTTTTCTCATTGTTTTTTGTACAAAAGTATAATTTGGCTATAATTTCATGTGTGTATCTGGCTATGTACAGTTTTCTCAATTCAGATAGAAATTCAACTGGCTGTAGCTTTGAATTATGAAGGTGGTTTAAAAATTAAAAACAGCCTACAAGCTTTTACCCCCCACCCTTCTGAGATGTCTGCTATGGGACTTGTATAGAGTTTCCATTACGTGAAGTGGAACACAAAACTTGTCAAAATTGGTGTTAATAGAATAAATATAAATCAATTGCTATAAGATTTTAAAATAAAGATGACAACTCTCCTTACAGTACTGTTTTTTCCTAATAATAGGAGAACTTGCTGAAAAGCATCTTAACTAAAACTGTGCAGAAAAAAAAGTACTACTCCCTGCAGCACAAAATGCAGGTGATAATGGCATCAGGCCACAGGTCTGGAAGAGGTGTCACTTCATGAAGTTCTGCAACCAGCAAGCAGAGAGATTCTGAATGATTTTTCATACCCTTATTCTTTTGCTCCCACAGACTTCAGGCAAACTGTGAGCAGAATTCTTTCAAGCTGAAAAATATAAATTACTACAAGGTATAAATCCACTAAATTTACTTGTATGTACCACTTACAGAAAGGTCTCTTCACACTCCTGTGCAGCTTCAGGAGTTTCTGCCAGGGTACAATAATTCTGGAAGCAACTTTTAAACTCTTGTATCCCACCTCTAGCATCTTTTGTGAAGGCTGAAGATCCTGACTGCTTTATCTTTTCAGATCTTTACATAGAAAACTTGCAGGTGTGCAATTTGTTAAGGTGACCTCACCCACAGAATTGTTTGGGTAACTTCTGGCACAAGTGAAACTGTGGTTTGCTTTGAGACAATCATAGCATGAAGTGACAGCCAGTTCCAATGTGGTAAGCCAGACTTAGTAAGTATATTTTGATAACCTGTAAAGTGTTTACTAAAACCACATTTGCTTCCTAATTTACTTTTGCTTGAAATCTCCTGTCTAGGGAAGTAAGCACTTTCTAAGTTGTCTTTCTCTTCGGTGTTTGTTTTTCCTAACAGTGTTTAGGTGCAGCATGTTTTCTGCCTTTTTTTTTTTTTTTAATTTCTTTATGGTGAGCCAAAGCTTCTCCATATTCCTTACTTGACATCTGTGTGAGAGCAACACTGGCTCGAGATGTACGTGCTTTAAGGATCAGGTGTACAAAGTTAAATCTTTATTGGAGGATTCGTACAGAAAAATGATCCAGTGGAGTATTCAGAAATGCAGTCCAAGGCAAGGGGTTAAGTGCACAGAATGGTGTCATAAAAATTATCCCCAAGAAATCAGTGGGTGCTCTTCAGTCCTACTTTACTTTCTAAAAATCAAGGGGAAGCTAGAAAGTGTTATTTGCCGATAAAGCGCGGTGGTCGTTTCTCCCTGAAGGCAGCCATCCCTTCCTGACGGTCTCTTGTGGGAATATTCTATATTAAAAAGAAAAGCAAAGCAAATGGTATGTTTTCCAATGACAAGTAGATGTGGTTTTAAGTCCTGGCTAATTTGGCAGTAATGGTGTAAGACTAAGGTTGCTTTTCTTTCAATACTTTAAGTCCCAACTTCCACGTTTTGCGATTAGGAAAATAGAGACTGGGTTCTAGAGTAACTCACAAGCAAAGCATCTCAGACAAAGACCGTAGAACTATATAGGAAAACAGTTTTCCCTAAACTTAATGCTTTGCCATCTTAAAATACACTGAGAGGCACATTATATTGTAATAAAATAATGTACTGTCTTGTTCCATTAGCTAAGACAGGTACGTGCTCTCAAAACTTGGCACAAAGAAGATTCCTCACAGGAGGAATCATTTTTAATTTGTTGAAACCAAAACCACTTGTAAGGCTCATCCTATAATTAAAATACAGTTGTTCCTTTCAGGAATGAATTCTGAAGGTGACCTACCTGGGCATAGCACATCCCCTCAATAGCCATCCCTGATGCAATGTCGACCTGGGGATGAGAGGGAAGGGTGAGATTTGTCTGAAGTACAGCCCTCAAAGCTCTTCATAGTTCTCAAATCAATAAACATTCACTTGTAGTACAGAGTGACCTTCACTCCTGTATTAGAACTGCAGTGTTAGTGACTAGAAGAGAAATTCTGCCCTATTAATTTTATCTTTAAAGAAAATCTTTAAAACCTCTGCAATGGCTTTAAATGCCTGGTCTAAACATAGATTATAACTCATCTGTTCTGAACGTTTTTACTGTAGTAATTTGTAAGAGCTGCTCGTATGCTTCATTCACCTCAATATTTATAAAAAAAATTTATTACCTCCATTCCTCTGTTTATTGCCAGTTTTCCCATTTTCACAGCAAATGGAGCCTTTATTAAAAAAAAAACAGAAACCAAACTACAACAAACATTTAAAATAATTAAAGCCACATTCATTCATAATAGAGGAATTGTTATGTCATTGTCCTAGCTCCAAATGACCTTCTAGTCTACAAAAATTTGCAGCAAGTTAGTAAGTATTTTTAAAAAAATTAAAAAATTGGTGTTTTCTGCAGTTCACATAATGTACATGATGAAAGGTTTCAATGTGTCCTGCAGGGCTGCATGGCTGCAGCTGGGGGTAAAACTGTCCTGTAGGTTAATCAGCTGGATGTTAATCCTTGTTCCTACAGAAATTGCATTCACAAAGGACAGTTAAGAGACTTAAACGTGAGGAACCAAGACTTCAGTATTTCACAGGAAGGAATTTCGGTTGTTGTTTGCTGTCTTTACGTTGCCCACATGAACACCACACTTACCTGGGGAAGGATTTCTTTAGCCAAAGCTAGTGCTCTCTGGTAAGCTGCATCTCCCTCGCTGTTCTGTGGCACTGAGTGATTTACCAAGCCCATGGAGAAGGCCTGTTGTCCATCAATCTGTCTGCCAGTGAAAATGAGTTCCTTTGCAAGACCTATTCCAACACATCTGGGCAGGCGCTGGGTTCCACCTTAGGATAACAGTGAAAACACCTTTTCTCATTTCTGAGAAATGCCCCACTAGTATTCTGTCTCCTTATAAAACCAGGAGGTTTAAAAAATAAAGGCATTGTATAAGCACTAGCTGATTATGTCAACATTTTTAAAGGCATCTGAAAAGCTTCAGCATCCCTTTTGAGTATTTCGATAAACAAGAAAAGGTGTAAAGGGACTTTCCTAAATTCAGATCAAGTCTGAGACGGGGTTTGGGACAGAACTCTTGATTCATTGATCTGCATCACTGTAAGATGCTACTTCTAATTTACATCCAAAACACTTAAAGTGCTCTAATGGCAAAATATTTACTGTACAGCTGAGAAGGTGTGACTGAAGATTGAGTGCAGGTCACCTGCTCCAGGAATAAGTCCTCGTGTGGTCTCAATAAGGCCCATTTTAGCTGATGAAGCTATTAAAAAAATAAATGCAGGGTTAGTTACTTTTTGATTTGTATAACTACAAGTTTTCCATACTGAACTGATTGATAAAACTACAAGCTGGCAATACTGAACTGGAACTCCATTTCTCCAAGTAGCCAGAAAGTGAGTACTACAGTGTTTCACCAATGTCCATCTCAAGTGCCATGGGGGATGTGTGGTATGGCTGCTTAGCCCAGTGTAGCAGTTTTATCTAGAACAATGAATCTTGTGTCCATACTAGATAAAATGTAATGGATGGAAGCACAGAAACAGAAAAAGAAAATCTTCCAGTCCGAACTGATTTAAATTGGGAAGGTTAGATCTAGCCAGAGTGCTGATCCAGAATTACATTCCAATAACTGTTTAATTCTACTAATAAAATTTTCTAAAGGAATACTAATCTTACCTAAAAATAGGCTTTACTTTTTAAGCATGGAAACTGCTTTTCCAATAGTAACTAAACGTCACAATTTTTGAACAAATGCTTCCTCATTTCCTGAACTGTTTTAAGTTCCTCTCAAGCTTCTGGATTCCATTAACAGTCCATTCTCAAGCATGTAAGTTCTCTTTAAAATACAGTCACTGATTGCAGGACGATTCCTACATGGAGCAACACCAACCTGCCACTCGAAGGTCACAGGCCAAGGCCAGTTCTAGTCCCCCTCCCAGCGCGTAGCCATCGATGGCAGCGATCGTGGGAACAGGCAGGGCAGCTGCAGAACACAGCACAGGTTACACACTTGTGTTCCAGAAGTTCTCTTCTGGAATTTGAATCCTTAAACTCTAAAGCTTTTTAGTCCACAATTGCCCAAGAACTCATTTTCTACTGCAACACAAAACAGGGTGAACTGTCTCCTTGCAAACTGATCACATCAATGTCCAGCTGGTGCAGTTCAACAGTCAGAGCAAAGATGCCATCCCAAGTCACTGTCACGAGGATCAGTTTTTCTGGTGCTTTTGTCAGCCAAGGCTCCTGAACTTGGTAAACACTGTTGTTACCTCACAGTTGAGCAACGTGATGTATCTGGAGATTATCTGCTTGATACCCTTCCAAATATTTTGGGAGCTGGATGCAAACTTCAGACATGTGCTACTTCTGTGCTGTAACCACCCCTCCCTGACTACTCCTGTGGGGTTTTTAATTACTGCAACTCTGATTGGTATTTTAGTCAGCTTTCACTTTGGTTTTTCTCTCTAGTGAGAGCAGAATAATTCATAAATAGGGGAAGAAAATCAGTTGCATGAGTCCATATTCCTTTCGGAAAAAAAGAAAAAAAAAAGAAGAGGGAGTGGAAGAGTTGTAGATACAAACCCAAACATTCCACAAATCCATTTAGCAAATCCATTCAGAGATTCAAATCCATGTTGTTAGGGCATTGCCATATCATGAGAGTTTCAGAGCATGTACTGGAAGTGGGACAACCAGCACAGCTCACGTTGTCTAGTACTGCCTCCCTAGGATTCCACAGAACTGGATATAAATGCTTTGCCATAGCAGGTATTTTATTTATTACACTCATGTGTGTGCACTGCTCTTGTTGTGGGTAAGGCAGTACTGAAATGCATCTTGTCCTGGGAGTGGCAGCAGGAGAGTTAGTATTTTACCAGATTTTTGTTTCAAGCATAAGATGGAGTCATTTGGGAAGCAACTCCTACATGGATAACCTGCTGGTTGTCCCCTCCTACAGCATGTTTCACTACAGGTAGTCTGGGATAACTTTTCCAACTGAAATAATCCTTTACCTATTTCATCCATGAGATTTCTCAGCCTTCTAACAAACAGTCCAACTTCTGCATCATCCATCTTTGCACGTTCTTTCAAGTCTGCTCCTAAACAATGGAGAGAAAGGTTAGAATCCAGGAAAAGACATCCAAACTGTGTTCCCTCCTGTCCCTCTCAGAGGACAGACCATTTAATTTCAGAAGTTTTGAACTACAGCATTCTGTAGAGGTTAAGTAAGGTCAGAGGAGGTCAGAGTGTGGACACTTGGGCTGCAGCAATGGGGGGTGCTCCTCTGTGCCCTATCCACAGATTCCACAGAGGAACATCAACCACTGTATGTAAGGATGACAATCCATAAAACTGGAAATAAGAACTCCAATACCAGACCACCTGTGCTTGAAGAAATGGAAAACAAATAGTGGCACCATGCAGCCTATGTGGCTCACTGTGCCACACACATCTTCATCATGGAAGCCAAGAGACAGACAGCTGAGAGAACAATGTGGTTGTTATTTGCCACACAAAAAATTGCCTATTTTTCTTTTAGCACACGTTTTCTGCTTGATCTGATCACAGTCCCAAGAGCCATCATGTTTTTTGAGCACAGTTTGCAGAGCCTTTGTTACTCACCTGCACAAAACACACCTTTCACCTGGCTCTTGAACACCACCACACGCACCTTCTCATCGAAGCGGAGCTGCTCCAGGGCACTGAACAGCTATGAGGGAGGGAGGGCAGACAAGGGGGGAAAAACTTCAGGCATAAATTAGAGCAAGCTCCTAATAATATATGATACAAGGGTTTTCTTTTTGCCCTGCAGGTGCCAGGATATTTCTGGAAATCATGTAAGTGGAACCAGCAGGATCTTTCCCTGACAGCCTCAGAATGATGTGTTTCCCCATCTCTTTTTTCCTTTGCTGTACCTTAAACTCATTCCCCTTCCTGTCAAGGCATGAGCTGGACTTTCTCGAGGATGTATTATCCTTGAACAGATCACCTGCTAAGGTGTGACAATGAGTAAGTTTTTATTGTAATTACACAAGTAAGGACATTAACTTGCATCTGAGTTAAATTAAATTAAATTAGCTAACTTCAATAACTCCAGTATCTCTGTCCAGTCCACATCTGAGATACTGCAGTAACTATCACAATCCCTTTTTCTCCAGGCTAACCTGCCTTGCCCTGGTGCCATCTCCCACTGACCTTCAGCAAGGGATAAGATTTTGTTTTACATTTCCTACAACTTTTCTTACTGCAGTTGGTTATTGATCACAATTCCAAACATACTTACAGGCCAGGTCCATACTCACTTCGTTTACAAATACTTTTCCCAGTGAATTTCTCGCGTGGGGTCGGTTCATTAGGATTTCAGCAATACCTTGGTAATAGGAGACAATTTCAGTTATACTTCATTTAGTTCTCTGACACAGTAATTCAACTGGGAACAATATCTGCATGTGCTGCATCTTCTCTTCCCTGAAAATGCATGTAAAGTATTTTCTAAACCAATCAGTTATTTGAAAAGTAGAGGTGGCACACCATGTCTACAAAACCCAGTTATGCAGAAAAACTGTAAAATTCAGCAGCACTGTAAATACTATAAGACTTAGAAAAATCAACACAACATCCAAGAACATATGTCTTAGAATCACTGCAGAAATGGGGAAAAAAACCCAACAAACCAAAACCCAAATGATCCATCTTAGATTTTTCTTTTGAATGTTACTTAATTTAGTTTTTATTGTACAGTGTTACTATGTTCAAGTACATTTCTTTAATGAAGAAAATTCTCTTGGGATTGCTGTTGGGATGAGAACAGCACAGACTGGTTACTCTCAGTTCATGTTCCAGAACCGCTAGGAAATTGCAGCTCCGTTTTATTTAAACTTAATAAGCTTGTCAGTGGAAAAGACTCCACTAAAAGTTCCTAAGTCCAGGCAGAAAAATAAGGCCAAAATATATATCTACTTCTCCCTTGCACTTGTGACTTGTAAATTATTATCCAATGGCTTCTGTGTGCTTTGGAAAGAAAAAAGATCTATCCTGTTTCCTTGGCTGGACTTCTGCTCACTTCCCAGGCACGAACGTTCTAAGATGCTGTTGCTGCTGCTGTAGGTGCACAGCTGTACTTTGCACGTGTGTATTCCTTTGCCTGTGCCAGGGGCCAGCTACTGAACCAGACACAGGTGACAGCAGCACCAGCAAAAAACACAGCTGTGGGAACTGTTCACGGGTATGTAACTAGCAAAACTACCAAGAGGTGTTTAGGAGCTCTTGCAATAGTTACACAGAAAGTAAATCCATTGGCAATCTGAACCAAAACTCAAACTGTTTACTGGCTGTCATGCATAAATGTGCACAGACATGCCCAGGTCCTGTCCTACCTTTAGCGCTGTACATTGCTGATATCAGAAAAATCTAAGGTATGCAAACCAGAACTTCCTGTGTTGAGCTCTCCTGCACCCATAACTTAAGAATATGCATCTAGCTGTTCATTTGGCAGGAGCGTTCTGGGAAACAAGTATCAAGACGTAACTGAAAGCTAAGATACGACGGACGACCCGGCTTCAACCCGCGCCCTCCCTGCAGCACCGGGTCACCGCGCCGGTCCCCGGGCACTCACCGCCGCTGTCGCCGCCGGCCGAGCCCACCAGCACCTCCGCGCCCCGGCGCGGTTGGGCCGCGGGGGTCCCTCGGCGGGCCCCGCGCAGCGCGGCGGGCACCGCCCGGCCCAGCCGCAGCATGGCCGCTCTGGGGCCGCTCCGGGGCCGCGGGGCCGCGGGGCACGGGACGGGCCGCGCCGCCTTTAAGGAGGACCTAGAGGAGTCAGTGACACAGTGACAGCCCGCTGGAGTGGAAGGGTTACTGACAAGTGAGGACCCGTGCGGTGGAAAACAAGGTAGATGCCGCCTGGATATCTGTGGAAGGCAAGAGGTGACCTCCTTTCTGTCCCGTGACGGAGCCGTGGAGATCCTCAAGGATGGCACCGTGAGGGAAGGGGAAGGACTCTTGGAAGAGTGGGTTGATGAAGGTCAGATGTTCAGTTTTCACTGTGAACCCATCCAGCATTTCAGGAAAAGAGTATGATCCTTCAAGTGACGGACCTGAAGATATCTCTGAAGGAAAAGAATCACAGAATCAATTGGATTGCAAAAGATCTCTGGGATCATCGAGTCCATCACGAATCATCACTGAGTACCATGTCCAGTCTTCCCTTAAACACCTCCAGGGACGGTGACTCCACCACCTCCCTGGGCAGCCCACTCCAGTGTCTAATCACCCTTTCTGGGAAGAAATTCTTCCTGATGTCCAACCTAAACCTCCCCTGGCACAGCTTAAGACTATGTCCTCCAGTCTTATTGCTTGTTACAAGGGAGAAGAGACCGACCCACACCTGGCTCCACCCTCCTGTCAGGGAGTTGTAGGGAGAGAGAAGGTCCCTCCTGAGCCTCCTTTTCTCCAGGCTGAGCCCCCCCAGCTCCCTCAGCCGCTCCTCATAGAACACGCGCTGCAGACCCTTCCCCAGCTTCGTTGCCTTTCTCTGGACACGAAGAGACTTGCGTCATTCCAGCTCCACTTTGGAAAAACGTCTGATGAGTCAACAAGATAGGGCGATTCGGGGGAACAGGCCAGGATGGCTGTAGGGATGGCCATGGCTGTGCTATGGACGGGTTCAACCCGTTCGGGGCCGCACCGGGTCCTCCGCTCCTTTAAGGGGCGTGGCGGCGCTGGCCCGCCTCCGTCGCTCTTCCCGTCCCTCGGTGTCGCTGAGGGCCCGCGGGTCGCGGCGACAGCGGCAGGACAAGGAGGAGCAGGAGCAGGAGGAGGTCACACTGCCATCATGCAGCGCCGGGTGTTCGTGGTGGGCGTCGGGATGACCAAGGTACCGCCCCCCGCCCTCCCCGACACCGCGTGTGTGAGGGGGAACGGCCCGGGCCAGGCTGGGCTCGGCGGGTGTCCCTTGTGTGCGCTGAGGGGACGCGGGGGGAGGTCGTCCGCTCCCTCCCTCCCCGGTGGGGTGAAGCCCCTCACCGCGCCTGGCGCCGCCTCAGCGGGCCCTGGCGGGGCAGAGCCGTGCGGTGCCGGCCCGGGAGGCAGCGGCGCCGCGCAAAGTCCGCCCGCGCCCGGCGTGAGGGGGAGGCCGGAGCGCGGCCAAGGGGAACGTGGTGAGCCCGCAGAGCGGGTCGATACCACAGACCTGCAGTGGGCACAGTGTCCCCAGAGTGTCACCGCAGCCGCTGGCCCGCGGCTTGGCCTTGCCCGAGGGGCTCAGGGCAGTTCTGTACCCGGTCACTCAGCGGCCAGCACAGTTTCCTCCACAGCTCCCTGAGAGCGGGTTGCAGGCAGGTGCGTGTGGGGCGCTTCTCCCCAGTAACAAGTGACAGGACAAAAGGAAATGGCTTCAAGTTTCCACAGGAGAGGCTTAGGAGTAGGCTTAGGATTAAGTAAAATTTCTTCACCCATAAAAATTGCCAAGCCCAGGAAGAGGCAGCCCAGGGCAGTGGTGGAGTCACCTGAGGCCATCATTTAGTGGTGGATTTGACAATTCTGGGGTAATGGTGGGACTTGATCTTAAAGGTCTTTTCCAACCTAAATGATTTGATGATTTTCAAAGAGGAGCAAAAGCTAAAGGAACAGACTTTTACAATGATCAACTCGCTGACTGATTTTTCTTATGACCTTCAGTATAAGGTTCTCAGACTAAATTAATGGAAGGAGGCACTACAGAAAGTACAGCAGTGTTGCAAAACACTGGAGTTGGGGAGGAAAGCACAAGGAGGCAGAAAATTAACTTTTGTACACTCACAGGGAACGTCAGATAATTTGTAGAATGAAGACTTTTTTTTTAGCAGCGACACTTTTTGTTAGTGATGTAAAAACACAAAGCACATGTGTTTGTGGTGGACTCTAATGAATCACTGCAAAGAAAATAGAAATGCCATCTCTACTCCAGTGGTGAGGGGTGAGGTATGATAAATTCTGTACAAAAAGCAAGCATTTTCTTGTTACAAATAGGAGTAGAACAAAATAAAGGGGAAGAGAAGTATTTATCAAAGTCTTAGTGAGGATTACGATATCATATATTACGATGAATCAGTGACAATGACAGTTCTTCTCTGTCCCACCTACAGGCTTTGCACAGGGTTATTGTCCATATCCACAGCCATGGATCTTCTTTAAGACTGAGCAAAAATGGCCCTCAGCTTCCATAAAGTGCCACTACTTTATCTGGATTTGGCAGTAGCACTTGGGAATTGTAAAGGTTTTGTGCACATACTTTTGGATCAATTAAATTACACTGTTTGCATTATTTAAAGATGACTTCCAAATTAAATACAAAGCTTTTAAATATACCAGTTTGAGGAAAAAAGGTATTAAATCTCACTGTGATTTTTTTTTTGTTTTTGTTTTGTTTCCTCTTGTCAGTTTTCAAAGCCTAATGAGAATAGTGCTGATTATCCTGAAATGGCTAAGGAAGCAGGTAATTTAATAATAAAGCATTTTGTTTGATTGCTGATGCTTATTTTAAGTCTTACAGTTAATATTTTTATTATACATATGAAGGAACAACTGCTGTTCAGTAAGTAGATACATATAAAAAGAAAAGACCACTCTCACAAAATCCATAACTGACCTGTCCAACTCGCTGTCTCCAATGCTGAAGTCAGCAGGATGGCTTAAAATTGGATTGGACCCTTAAATAATGTAATACTTAGCTGTAGTATTCAAAACATACTTTCATTGGGATGAACAACCTTTGTGCAGGAACACGATTGAATGAAATTTGCTGATAAAGAAACTTGTTCAGAACTCAAAACAGTGTGAAATTGTCCTTGTGAGTATTAAGGTACAAGACTACATTAACCATTTGCATCATATAACAATGAATTTGTACGACTCTCTTTTTCTAGTTTGAATGCAGGAATTGTACATACTACTACATACTACAGCAACTAGGGTTGCTTGTTATGGTTGTGAGAGCTGCTTTTTTTTTTCCCCCTTCAATTTTAATTTTTTTTTTCGACTTGTAACTGTTTTTTAGGCCAGGCAGCTTTAGCTGATGCTGGGATTCCTTACTCAGCAGTGAAGCAGGCGTGTGTGGGTTATGTTTATGGTAAGTAATGTTTGATTGGGATGTGACATCCGTGGCAGTTGCAGACATCTGTGTGGATAAAATTTATCCACATCTGTGTGGATAAAGTATGGGGGAATCCCGTCCATAAGCTTTCTATTATGGGGAAATCTATTTAGAGAGAGTTTTGCATTTACTTTCTTCCTGCTTCTCTCTTAATGGCTGTATTATGGCAACTGGAGTAGGGTCAGTCAGCTGTGATACCTACAGCAGCTTTCAAGCTGCACCTCTAAGTCCTTTCTGCCCCTTTATCACAGAAGCCTGTTATCACAGAAGCAGGACAAACTTCTGTCTTTAAAATCTGTTGAGTTTCACCTTTTTTCTGAGGTTCTTTGCTGTGGATACCTGGCAGACACACTCAAGGGGACAGTTCGGAAGTTCAAGTTTACAGTTTAAGTGGTAGCACTGCACATATATGGCAGGATTTCTTTTTGTGAGTGGAGTTGGAGTTTGTACCTTACTTTAATGCTGTGTTTCTCTCTAAAGGTGACTCTACCTGTGGACAGAGGGCCGTCTACCACGGGTTGGGTCTGACTGGCATTCCCATCGTTAATGTCAACAACAACTGTGCCACTGGATCCACTGCTTTGTTCATGGCCAGACAATTAGTAGAAGGAGGTGAGTTGTTTTGCTCTGGAGCTGGGTAACACATAGTCTCTATTTCTATGAAAGGAAAAGGAGAGAAGAATCTGCTAAAAAGCCTAGCTTTTAATTTTTTTTTTTAACTTGAAGTTAACACAAGTGTTTGACTAACACATTTTTGGAGGGGAGGGGAAGAGCAATGCCTTGTGACAGACTGCTTTGAACTGATAGATGAGCATTTCCTTCTGTTTCTGCAGTTCCTTTATGGACTTTGATACTTTCTTGCACTTAAATGCTGATGTTTCTGTGGTGAAAACTAGAGTAACGCTGTATGATTATTCTAGTATTTGTAGCAGAGACATAAGTGCTTGCTTGTCTAAGATAATTGCTGGCAAATGGTTAAAATAAACCCAAATCCTGGAGCAGTCTCTCATTCCTGAGTATCAATATGTTTGTATCAATTTAATTTCCACTTTAATTTGACTCCCTTTCAAAAATGAAGGAAGGAGGAAGGGCGGCTGGTAGATGTTTATGTACATATCTTATAATTGAATAGTTGTTAGTACACAGTGTCATTTATAATCACATTGTGCTTTAAATGGCCACAAATTTTATTTTAAGGTTTGGCAGACTGTGTTCTGGCACTTGGCTTTGAGAGGATGGCAAAAGGATCTCTTGCTACAGGTGTAAGTGTCTGAAACACTTCATATGTTCTGTGTTTGTAGCGAGTTACACCTCCTCACTCTCTGAGACATATTCTCATTTATCCCAGTTGCTTCATGATGTTGGTGTAGGTGATTACAAAATAAACCATTATTTTGATCCACAGAAACTTTTAATGAGTTTTATCATTCTGATGACAGCTGACGTGCAAATTTTGCACAAAATGTTTCAGAATTAATTTTGTGTAATATGTCCTGCTTCTAGTATTTTGTCAAGACTATGTTAAAGGTTGGGTTAATAGGGAACAATGAAAATACCAGATGGAATACTGAAGCTTTGAGTAATTGAAGTGTCTTCCTCAAAATGACACAGCAAATCAAAGAAATAATCTGAGTCTTCTGGCTTGATGCTTACTCAGTTGACCTGTTAAAACACTTTCCCAAAACTTGAGGGCTTCTTGACTCTTCTTTGTTTTTACTGGAGCAGTCTGTGGGAGTATGTTTATATTTTGCCTTATGGCAAACTGTATTAGAGACCATGTGTCATTTAACTACAGAACTGCCAAATTTGGTAATATGTGCAAGAGGTTTGGGTGAGAAATGTTACATTTAACAAGTGATAAAAATGAGCATGGGTTATCTTTTAACATGCTCTACAATATTTCATCTAAGCTTCATTGAAAATATTACTATAGAATTAATTTTGTAACTTGAAACTATATTAACTGTAGGGTTTTAAGTGAGGGGAAAAATACCCAATGTCCTCTGCTGAAAATAGTGACTGTGGTAGAAATCACATAGCAATGATCCTTGCCTTGAATCAGTGCAGTGGTTATAATGTTAAGCATTTTCTGCTTATTTACTCTTTTTCCTAGTTGGGAAATTACGAATGCTTAAAAACAGGTCACTGAAGTGTAACCTACTGTCCAGTGGAACTGTTAAATGATCAGAAAAACCTTTATTTTCCTTGAAATCCATGGCACTTTTGTGGTGATGTTGTAGAGAAAAAGAAATTATGACTTTCTTCGTAACTATTTCTCTTTGTAACTATTTCTGTTCTCTTTAGTTTTCAGACAGAACTAATCCAATGGACAAACACATGGAAATTATGATAAATAAATACGGCTTAGCAAGTGCTCCAGTGGCACCTCAGTTGTTTGCAAGCGCTGGCAAAGAACATATGGAGAAATATGGTATGTTAAAATACATTTTTTCATTGTCTTCTTTTAATGAATTGATTTAAAATAGTATATTAGGATTTTGTTTTTAAAAAATGGTAGCATTCAGTATCTTTTCTTTTACCCAAGTGCTGCAACTGCAGCATCTACAGCTCACACACGAGGGAATACATTTGGATAAAGAGTTCCCTACAGAACAGCTGGTGATGTGTAGGCAAACAAAACCATCAGGAGACAGAATTAAGGCTGTGATACAGTGTCTGGTGACTGTGCTCATGGTATGGTCCGTGTCTGTGTAAGGTGTGAACAATCAGCCTGCATAACTTCCTGCATTTTTAGCTTGTGCCTTAGGATGGGTGGATGGGCTCGGGACTGGATTCCTTGGCAAAAACTGTTGGGTGTTTGATTTAATACCTTGAACTAGGCTGCTGACACTGCTGTTTCTTACCCCCTCAGCAGATAAGAGAATTGGTCCCAAGGTAACAGGATGGACAGTTGTGCATCTTTTACTTGCACTTATTTTTAGACTATTATAGGGAAAAATGTTAGGCTCTAATATTTCACTGCAGCTGTTTTGCACCGGTAGGAAAATGAGCATTCAAGTTTCAGTTGTATGGTAATACATCAAATAAAATGCACTTATTTTCTGTATTTTTATGTAACTGTTAGGTAGTCAAGTGGCTTGTTCTGTTAGCTAGAACTCAACCATGTTGAGTAGTCTTTATGTAATTTTGAGACCTAAGCTGAGCTCTAAGGAAAGCCTTGATAATAATGAGTCTCTTGTAAAGATGCTTGTAAAGGTCAGATGCTTATGACACAATATTTAAACTGTTACGTTACCACTGTTTGGGTAAACAGAATATTTCAACACAGCTTTCTTTCCCCTTCCAGGGACAAATCCAGAGTACTTTGCAAAAATTGCATGGAAGAATCACAGCCATTCAACTAACAACCCGTGAGTTGTGTGCTCTGCTCCTGTACTGAACATCCCTTGTTAAAAAATTCATGCACCACCAAGTACTATTTTTAGAAATGCTTTATGGAGTATATTCTTTACTGTGGAATGAGAATTTTCCCCAGCATAAATTCTATGTCCAATGCCTTATACGTTGTAAAACCAGCTCTATAGCTGCCTAATAGTGTGATCTGAGTATGTCTAGTGCTGAAACTGAGATGGCATCTGTGTGTTGTCCTCAGGTATTCCCAGTTCCAGAAGGAGTACACATTAGATGAAGTTCTGCAATCTCGCAAAATTTTTGATTACTTGACTGTCTTACAGTGTTGGTAAGGAGAGGACTTTGTATTGTGAAATAAATCTTGATGTTCAGACAAATACGGTGGGACATCTATTTAAATAAAAGTCTGTTTGCGTGTAAATTAAAATTTACAGATGACTTTAAGGAAAACTTTTTATAGATAAAACAAATGTGGAAACTCTGTCATGACCAAGCGCTGGATACTTGTTCACAGTGCAATACAATGAGCTGAAATATGTTTTATACTTTGGGGTTCTCACATAATTCTGCATCTTTTACTCAGGTGCAGCCATTGCTGTTAAGTGTTGATTTTTCTCTTCAGTGTTTCCTATACACTCTTGGTCTGTTTATAGCCAAGTAGAAGCTTTGATTTTTCCTACATTGAAAAACCTTTATGATATGTTTCTATTTTGATGTCATGATTTTCAAATGTCTGGTATAAATATTACTGCAAGTGCCCAGTAAACACTGTTGGAATTTATAGTTTCAGCCAAAGAAAATGTCTTTTCATTTGTCCTCTTTGGTTTTTTTTGGTTTGTCTTAAAAGATAAATCTATGGAAGATCTACATTACTAATTTAGAATAATGACATCATTATTTTTCTTTCACTCAGTCCAACATCAAATGGTGCTGCAGCTGCAATTTTGGCTAATGAGGAGTTTGTGAAAAGGCACAAGTTGCAGCCAAAAGCTGTGGAAATTCTAGCCCAGGTGATGGCTACTGATTATCCAAGCACATTCGAAGAAAACAGTTGTATGAAGATGGTGGGTTTACAATTCCCTGTTCTCTGGTACTCGTTGGGATGGTTCTTCTGGGGTTTTTGGTTTATGGTTTCTTGTTGTTTTTTTTTTTCTGCTGCAGTCATGTTCTGTTTAGGTTTAAAATACAGTCCTAGTCAGTGGCTGATAGAAAAAGGGAACAAGACAGTTTGAAGATTTGTTGCAAGGCTGTTGGTCTGACTCACACAAAGGAGCAATGTGGCTGGTAAACAAGGTCCAGAAAATAGAGGATATTCCCCAGAAAGTATTTGCATACCAGCAACAAGACTTAGAATGTATAATTTCTTTCTGTACAATTCATATTGTACAAATATTAAACTCTGATATGTGATACATTAAAATAAATCAGAATACCACCTCCTCTGGGTTACTTTCACTGACAGGATATATAGAAGCACGTTTAAAATTAAGTGTAGACATGAAATGGCTGGCTGTACTTCTTTAATGCTGCTTTAACATACAATTGCTTCTTTTGGCAGGTTGGCTATGACATGACTAAAAAAGCTGCACAGAAATGTTTTGAACAAGCAGGCCTAAAGCCCACAGATGTTGATGTGATTGAACTTCATGATTGCTTCTCAGTTAATGAGTTCCTTACCTACGAAGCTCTGGGGCTGTGTCCAGAAGGTAACAGCATCAATGGACATCACTGTTTTATTAAAGTGGAAAGCACTAAAAATACCCAAATTAAGGATTCCTGTGATCTCAGTATTATGCCCTTTTTTCAGGGCTACGTACTTACCTACCCCAAGATCTCCATCCAGGTATTTCCTTTTAAGAGGATAAAAACTGGACAAGAATTGCCAATAGAGGGCCTTAGCAAGTCACTGATCTTTGAAACATCTTTGCCTCAGCAATGTTGGCAAGCAGTGACCATGCCTCTAAAGTCAGCTGGGTAACAATGCACAATCTGCCCAGATTAGTGTAATGCCATTGAAGTGGGTGGATTTACAACAGGTTAAGTGGTAGTGGAGTTTAGTTCTGTGTATGTAAGTCAAACCATTAAAATTTTCAACTGAAGAGGTTTTCGAACTGCTACTTCAGTTTGTGATATATTTAAATTTTAAACATATTCTTGCTTTGCATAAATTACCATCTAACATAATCTTTCTCTAATATGTTTTTAACTGATTTTGAGAAAATACCATATTCTGGCACTAGGTGGTATATTGAGTCTGAGCTTTCTTACCAAAACAGAGACATCCGTGGAACTCCAAGGTGACTTTTTATGTGTTTGTAGGTCTTCAAATATTTGCCTTTGAATGGTTGCTTTTGACTGTCATTTTTGCTATATTTTTATGGTATCTGCAGCAAAAATGGTAAATTTTTGACATTATTTAAATAGGTACATTAAGCTCTTTAGCTTCATTTCTTTGATTGATACAGAAGAATCCTGATGGTAGTTGCTTATTCGCCTGAAAAGTCTTGTGCATGGTAATTTAACAGTGCAGGTCTCACAATCTTTAGTCAGTCTGACCTTAATAGTAGATGGAACTCATCTTGCAACGGTAGATTAATTAGGCATAGAGATTAATGAAAGGGCATAAACCACACTGTGGGTTCAGATCTGCAAGACCAACCTGGTGTTCTCACTTAGTGGCAGAAGTAAGTTATAAGTACAGGAACCACAGCAGATTCTTTTTAGATTTCAAAGTAATAATCTGGGCCCAAGAAGCTCGTACAAGAATAAAGGAATAAGAGCTTGGTTAAAAGGGAGAACTGTCTGTAGTCTGGAAAGCTGTGTAATTCTAAGACCACTGGTCTTAAGAGTGGTTTTATTTACTATCTTAATGTCTTAATGCAGCCTTTGTGGCAAAGGCTCGTGTCCAACTTGGTGTTGACCTCCCATGTACTGGGGGTCACAAACTACAACTCTTTTACAAAAGACATAGTTATCACTGCAGTTTCGTGAGCAAAGTAATAAATAGCTGCATTATATTGGTTATATCAAAATACTGTATATCAACAAAACAATTCAACAGCAAATTAAAAACCACTTTTGTATCAAATACTTCTCTTCCCTGTTTCACTTTCTCCAGTTATATAGCAATTCTCACTAAGGTAGTTGGGCTAATTCCAGTCGACTCTTTGTGAAATATGAGCTGTAGCATTTCCTGGGTTTTGCCTGACATGCAGCATCTCTGGTAAGTGACAGAATTGACAAATCACTTACAAAGACCATTTTTCTTACATAAATACTGTTTTCATAGGAAGAGCATGTGACCTGATCGACAGAGGAGACAATACTTACGGAGGAAAATGGGTGATTAATCCCAGTGGTGGCTTGATTTCAAAGGGACACCCTCTTGGTGCCACAGGTAAGCAAGGACACTTCACTGAGTCACAACCCTTAAATAGGAGATGCAGCCCTTGAGCAGGCAGGGGCTTCCCACTGATGTTTGACACATGAGAGCCTCACCATCAGCTCCAGAGCTTCTTTCCAGTTTCTCATTTCCAAATAATGCAAGTGTTAAGGCAGATTCACCACACAGGATTGCTCAAACCTATGTGAATTTGACCATTAGCATTGACTTAACTTTTGGTTCTTATTTTTTTTTTTGGTGTTACTAAAGCAATCTGCAAACAGTTAAACTTGTTTTTTTCCTAAATAATTGCTCAATAGTACAGTTTCTGATTAATGTGGTTTGAATAACTGTTTTTATATTATGTCATCCTTTAAATTTGAGATCTTGGAGGCTTTTACTGCCTCTGAATAGCCTGTTCCATTGTTAGCTGTACTAGAAGCCATATCTGTTAAGTCTTGCATGTCAAAATATTTATCTGATGTTTACAACAGAAGCTCCCTTAGTCACCATTTACCAGCAGCATGGCTTTTCCTTTTTGTTTGTTGGTTTTTGTTTTTTTTTGGTTTCTGTAAAATGCTGTGCTTGTTACCAAATGAGTTGGCTCTTGGATAAAATGTGATTGGATTTGTGAAGATAATTCACCTTCCTTGTTTGGAAATGAGAAGTTGTCAGAAAACTGGAGAAGAAGAAACCTTGTAAAACAGCAAACCTTAATCTAAACAGCTGTAACAGTGAGATAATACACAATTGGTGTCGGGGGCAGGAGGAGTTTTTAGGAAACTTTGGAGAAAAAAGGTTGCAGATAAATGAGCCTGTGGGTGTCTAACAGGATGAGAGTGTTGCATTGCCAGGTTTGAGTTAGTTTTTTGTCAGTTCCAGTGACAGATGTAGAGGCAGTTATTGGTATTTTTGCCTCTCTATTGCCATGGGATGGAGGAAGAGTTGTTAAATTTCCCAACCATGCTAGGGCAGGCTGCACCACTGTGCACACTCACTCCTTGAGGCTGAGAGAGTGTCAATGAAACCTATTCTATGGCTGGAATGATAAAATTCCTTGACTTGAGTCATGCTTTTCATAATGTGTTAAATTCAGTCCATAACATGCAGATTCCTTGTCTGCCTTGCCCAATGGGCTGTGCAGTTGTCCAGGGGACGGGATGGAGGGAAGGAGAAATATGTGAGAAATGTCTGGAGAAGGGCAGTGGGGCTGGGGAAGGGTCTGGAGCACTAGGAGGGGCTGAGGGAGCTGGGGGGGCTCAGCCTGGAGGACAGGAGGCTCAGGGGGCCTTCTGGCTCTCTGCAACTCCCTGACAGGAGGGTGGGGCCGGGGGAGTCGGGCTCTGCTCCCAGGGAACAAGGGACGGACGGGAAAGGGGGAAGTGGCCTCAAGCTGTGCCAGGGGAGGTTCAAGTTGGAATCAGGAAGTTCTTCCCAGAAAGGGTGATCGGGCTTTGGAATGGGCTGCCCAGGGAGGTGATGGAGTCACCGTCCCTGGAGGTGTTCAAGGAAAGAGTGGACGTGGCATTAGTGTCATGGTCTAGTTGCCATGGTGGTGTTGGGTCTTAGGTTGGACTCATCATTCCAGAGGTCTTTTCCAACCTAATTGATCCTGTGATTCTGCGTGTGGTGGAATCGGTCTCTAACTACAGAAAGAGCTGATGGAACAATAGGGTAAACGTAATCCCAGAGTCAGGGCTGCGATGAAAAGGGGTTCTCCTCCCTTTGTGCCTCCCAGGGAGATCTGTCCCTAGATTCCCGCGCTGGCAGGAAAGTAGCTTTCCCAGTGCCCTGACGGCTCTGCGCTCGATGTTTCAGGGCTGGCGCAGGTCGCGGAGCTCTGCTGGCAGCTGCGCGGCCTGGCGGGGCGGCGGCAGGTGCCGGGGGCGAAGGTCGCGCTGCAGCACAACCTGGGGCTCGGCGGGGCCGTCGTGGTGACCCTGTTCGGCATGGGCTTCCCGCGGGGACACAGGTGAGACGGGGCTTCCCGCGGGGACACAGGTGAGACGGGGCCGCCACGGCACGGGGCACCGCGGGGCGCGCTCACGGGCCTGGCCCTGCTCCTCTGGGCTGCGCACGGTGAGAGAGGGCGAACTGCTGCGGGAACATTCCTGCCCCTCACCCTGTGCCCCCGTGGCTTTGTGCCTCAGAACTCGGTTATGTTAGAGTTGTGGGTGCTGCTGCGCAAAGAAGAGAGTGCGCTGTTAACTCAACTTGCTCTCGCTGGAAACTTGCTCAGTAACTCTTCTGTAGCCGCAGCCGTGTTGCTGAGGCTGTAACTCACACACTGCCCTGACTCCGGGAAATAATACGAGTTGGGAGGTACTGAAAAGAGTGTGTTTGGCAAACAACGTGTACTCGGAGTTGGGAGTCATGGAAAAGAGGAAACCGGTCCCTAAAAATGGGTCATGTGGCTGTTTCTAAGGAAATGTCCAATGTTTGGAGGAGAAAAAAGTCAGCAAAACAAAACAAACCCTTCCAAGAACAAAACAGGCCACATCACAATGAATGAATTGAAAGTAGGCATCTGCTAAAAACAGCAAGACATCCATGGGAATAGAGATACCCACTGCTTGGCTTCCCAAAGAATTGCTCTTAGCTGTGTTCCATGTGGTATTGTGAGTACTCAGAAGAGTTCAGGTGTGTTACTGGTCCAGTCCTGGCTACAGAATTTGCAGTTGTAGCCTTTTTCGGAGTGAGAGGAGAACAGTGCTACAAAGGTGTCTGCACTCTGCTACAGTTCTGTGCTGAGGTGGACAGGAATGGAGAGAAAACAAAATTTGTATTATACTAGAATTTCAGGAGAGACTTTTTATACACAATTCCCTTTACATTTTCACTTTCAACTTTGCTCAGAAAGATGGAGCTGCTCTTTGTGGGACTTAAAGGCTTTTAAAGGTTGATGCCAATACTTTATATTTGCTCTAAAAACCTGTGAAGAGCAAAATTTATCAACTGGCCTTACAGTAATAAATATTCTCCTCCCTCCCAACTCATATTTCTGATGTCTATTTTAGCTAAACCTGAGCAGATCCTGGGAGGTGATGATATAATCTGGAAGAGGTGACAAGAGAAGCTTGGAAGGGCTGCAGCAGTATTTTTTGTAGTATAGAGTCAGGAGTGATAATCCAGTCACTTCTGTGATCTCTAAGAGGTTGTCCTATGTGAGAAAATAGGTGTGATAGAGGAAGAATGTTTTCTCAGGGCTTCTCTTCAGACTTGCTCACAGAACTGGGCAGGGGGTGTTGGGGCAGTTTTAAATCAGAGGGGGAAGGACTGTTACAGGGAATGTACTATTTTCCACTGCTTTGAGCTTTGTCTTTTAAAATACTGTAACTTTATGGAACAGAGAAACTGTTGCTATTTTTATATCCTTAACCTTGAGGTACTGCTAGAAGTGTAGTACCTTCCTGTCAGGAAGAGCTTTGCATGTAGATATACTGTTTCTCCTGAAGAAATGAAGTTTAATTTACTACAGCTCAGGTCACTCTCATTGGTGTTGAAAATTTTTAAAATACTTTGTTAGGTACAACTCAAAGCAGAGAAACCTTAGCAGGGCTCATTTCATCTTCCATTGGAGAGGCTTAAAATCCTTTAGTTCCCCAAAGGCTCTGTGTGGGAGATCCCTGACATGGAGTTGCACTAATGTATATCAGACTTTGGAATGAAAGAGCCTGATCTCTTCAGACACCTCTTACGTAACTGATTTATGATGTGCATTGTGTAATTAAGGGAAAGGTGGTGAAATTCCGTGTTTATGGAGATATTTCACACCAGTTTGCTACAGCAATGTATGTAGAACTAACCACTGATTCCAGATCTGGCCTGTGACTTTAGTAAGAGCTGACAGGAATGTGCATCCAGGTGAATGGCAACAGCACTTGATCCATTTGGATTTTTAAACAGTTCTGCTTTTTATTTGGTTGGGTTTTTTTTTTTTTAATACCTTACAAATTTTGCATCCTGTTAGTACAGCCCTGGTTTATTAATAAATTGGATGTCTCTCCTTCAGATGACAGTGCCCACTATTGCTACCCTGTACACTTGTGGGGCAGTGTCAGCACCACACCAGTAAGCTCCAGCAACATTTCTTAGGCAGTTCTGTCACTTCAGTAATACCAGGCCTGACCACAGTTTTGGACTCTGCTGCCAAGAGATGGTAATAACTGTAAACTTGTTTTTCCTGCTGCTTGAATTGCCATTTCTTTGGACATCTCCATGCTTGGCTCTGTGTGCCCCTGCAGAAATGAAGAGTTGGGTTTCATGCTGCTGTCAGGCCATGCAGGATGATTGCTCCAGAGAATCAGGAATAATAATATTAATGATTTACTTCCATTATAAAATTAATATTCTGTTCATGCATGAACTTGATACCTGATGTGATTGTAATTCAAGCTGTCAAGCCCATGAGAGAGCAAGCTTCACTTTGACAGCAGAGTTGCTCTGTGTTGCTGAAATGTTTCTTGCTGGTGTTAGGCCTGTTCATGATGATTTGAGGATGCTGAAGATGTGATTAAAGGTTCATAAATTAATGGTTTTTGTTGCAGCAGTGGCCGCATCGCGGCTGTGCCGCTCAGCGCAGCTCTGGACGGATTTAAATCACAACTGGTCTTCAAAGAGATTGAAAAGAAGCTCCAAGAGGTACTTGACTTATTCTCTTACCTACAACAGGATTTTAATTGGTAACAATGTGTGTGAAACCTGATGGGAAAGAAGTGACATCCGTCACTTCCTCAGCACTGCTCATTGAAACAAATGGTACAAATTTGGTTCTGCTGGGCCAGAAACCTTTCTACCTGTGCCATGATTTTAAATTACCTTTTTTCACATAGTTCCTACCTGCATAAGGCTATTTCAGTGAAGGCAAGTTTAGACTGTACGTGAAGAGCTTGCTAACTAACACGAGAGACTTTGTGTCTGCTGTTGGGTGCTCCCTTTGTAAGTGTGATTAGAGAAATCACATTTTGTCAGACTTCCATCAGGACGAGGCTGTTAGGACTGTGGTAATTTTTCTTAGTTTAATAGATTTTAATCTAGATTTTAGTATAGATAGTCATAGTTTGAGTTTTTTGTTTGTTTAGATTTTTTGGATGGTTGTTTAAATGATGACTAATTGGGGGATACTTTTATATTAGTACAAATGGTAAAGGTTTTTAAATTACTTTCTGTTAAATTCAAACTATCTGAAAATTATGTTGAAGTAAATCACTAACTTTCACATTACCTGGTCATTACAGGAAGGAGAGCAGTTTGTCAAGAAAATTGGTGGAATTTTTGCCTTCAAAATAAAAGATGGTCCTGGTGGGAAAGAAGCAACTTGGGTAGTAGATGTGAAAAATGGTAAAGGCTCTGTGGCAGTTAATTCAGGTCAGTGCTCCTGTATTACGTCAACTGTAGAAAACACATAAAACTAATGGAGATAAACTCATATTCTTTTTAAGCTTTAATGAGCAAAAATTATGTAGAGCTACCTTAATTAATTTTAAACTTTTCTTATTGCTGACACTTTTCATCCAGGATGTTTTGGACCAAGAGTTAAATGTCTTCTATCTGAATCTATCCAGAGATAATTGTGTATTTTCTTAGAGGCTCCAGGCAGATCTGTCATAGACTTCACAGGAGTCAGAATGAAAAATAAAGAAGTAAAAATCAAACCTTGGGGATTTTGTTGTTCTCACCTCTTAAAATTTGGGCCAGAAATGTAACTTGCACCTGTTTTATTTCTCAGTTTATTGGAGACATTGGTAGGTGGTGAGCTGGTCTATCTTGTCAAGTTACTTCTCTGCAGGTAGTTAAGCAACAAAACTTCACTGATTTCAGTGCTGTACCAACTGACAGAAACTGCAAGTTCCATTTTAAAAAAGATAGAAATAAATGAGACACAGACTGAGGGGTGGTGAGGAACCCCATGAAAGTATCAGAAACACAGGATTCATACCCTTGCCTTGAAGGTGTCTTGGCTCATGTCAGAAGTCACACACCCCAGTAAGGCAAATAAAAAAACAAAGACAAGAGTGTGTCCTCAGAGTCTCATCTATCCATGAACCTGCATCACAAACCTTTTAGTTAAAAACAGGAAAAGATGTGTGCAGGTTTTAGCCCTTTGGTATATCTATACCACTTTATATTGGAGCTTATTAAAATAATTTTTCAGTTTATTTTTAGTAAGAAGATCCTAAAAACTTCTGCATTTTAATTAATTCAAATGGGTGCTTTTGGAATGCACATGTTGTTCCCAGGAGAGGACAGGAAATGCCTGGAATGTCAGTAATGAATATCTTCAGAGTGTCACAGGGGAAAACTCATCTATTCTGATTTATTTTAATACTAGCAAATTTAAACTTGATAAAACTGAAAGGCAGCTATCAATGCTTGCAATCAGCATTCTGTCTGATATTATTATTTCTTTTCAAGGAATAAATTTGCTTTCACAAAGGTCCATCTTCCTTCAGTGTTGGTCTCCTGCTGTTATTTTATAATGGCTCTTGGATGTACTTAGGTAACATTTTGCTAACCTGTAGTATCAACAGATTCTTCATGGGGTTGCAACTTCTATTACTGTTTTATTTCTAATTTTGAATCTTCACAGTCAACTCTTCCCTTGCAGATAAGAAGGCAGATTGTACAATCACAATGGCTGACACGGATCTGTTGGCACTCATGACTGGCAAAATGAATCCTCAGACAGTAAGTGCAGCAAACATGGGATGATAAGAGGACTGACTTGTTAGTTCTGAATGTGTTTACATTGAAATTATTTAAATAAATCCCCTGCTCCAAAACTGCTGTGTCTGATCTGAAAAATGACAATTCTTGACCTTGTCTAAACAAATTGGCCAATGTAGGATTAATCAAGAAAGACAGTTTCTGCTCTTCTGAAACAGGTACACACTATCTCAGACATCCTGTAGGTAATCCAGAAGGGGATGTAATAGTTCTTGGTTTGCAGAGAACAGGGGGAATTCAGTGTTTGCAGTGTGCCATAAGAAAGGAGGAATGTGGACCCTCTGGAGCGCTTTATGCTCATAGCTGGCGTTAGTGTAAGGAGTGATCTTGATGCCAAAAAACCAGAAACTGAGATTAATCCACTGAATGCCTGTGATTAGTTGGGGGTTTTTTGTTTGGTTTTGGTTTTTTTTATTCCTCATGTCTGCCAAAAGCAGTCGTAGTGTATGAGTAAAGCAGATGTGTAAGTTTATGTGCTGTCCTTCTAAATTTGAAATGCTCTGGGTAACATTCTTTCAAGTTTTTGGTCTGCTAATCACAGGGTAAATAAGAATTTTCACAAACTGAAGTGTGTCTGGGAGAAGTTTGAAGGTAAAATACATTACAGAAATGTTGTAATGTACAGGTAGAAAATTCAGAAGCAATTGCAGTTTTACACCTACAGTTTGGATATTTTAGTGCATGTGCTTCACCTTTTTACAAGGTCTGGAGGAGAAAAATCAAAATCTTCTGTATATGTGCTTCACAAACTAAATTTGCAAAATTGAATTGATCAGTAACAAAACCAGTTAAGGATTTGAGTTGAGAAATAAGTTGTGGCATCTGCTGTACACTGTGACTTTATGATCTGCAAATGAATTAATCAGTTGTCTTATATGAACACTCAACACCAAAACAGGGAGTGTTGTGCCCTGCTCTGTGTGCAGATCCAGGGTTGGGATAATCCAAGAAACAAGCAATACCAAGTTTAGGTGTCACAAATACGAGAATACAGCTTCCTCAGTTTACTGTTCTACCATCCAGTGCCAGCAAATGCATTTATCCCTGGGTGTGAGGTGTCTGCCAGAACTGTTGGAATTTTCAAACCGCGCATACGTAACTCTCTGGGGGGGTGCATTTGGGGTAATGTGTTGCATTGCATTTCACAGACTCTTTCTTTCTTTCCAGGCATTCTTTCAAGGCAAATTGAAGATTTCTGGGAACATGGGCATGGCAATGAAACTTCAGAATCTACAGCTTCAGCCAGGCAAAGCTAAACTTTGAACTCAGTAGAGTAAATAGTCAGTATTTGATGTTCTTGACAAAAATGTAGAATGAGACTAGACATTATCAATAATATGGAGCAGGCTGGGTTTGATTGGACCTTTCTCACCTAAATTCTGTGGTCAGAGACCTTAATTCTCTTCATAAATTCCATCAGTTTCTCTATGGCTAAGCTGGAGGCACTAACTCTTACAAATGATATATGGTGGGGTTTTGTGACAGTTTTCCTTCTAATCAATATGAAAAATTTTATAAAACTTAGGGTTGAATGAGGCTGCTTTCTGTTGTTCAGGTTAGTTGGGAAGGAAGTGAGGAAAATTATAAATAGTTTGGCATATCAGTTGAGTGAGTTGCATTTTTTAAAAGCTGTAATAGCAGGTCATACAAATGCTTTCAGACTTCCACTCTAACGAATTTGCTGCTGCTTACATTAAAATAGTCTTGTAAAGGGGATCTCTAGCAACATTTTTTTAGAATAACTGTTAGGAATTTGCTATAAAATACTTTTCTTATTACTACTTTGGAATGAAAAAAGAAATAAAGTATCCAGAAGTAAGCAGGAACTAGAATGTTGAAAACAGATTACGTGTGCCAGGAGAGCAGAGAGGGAGTACAACCAATATGTTACCTGTTTTCTCCTGACAAAATCTGGTGTTGATCATGACAAAATTCTTGTCAGTAACATAAAAGCTTTAAGTTCTGTTTTGGGCAAATGTTTTCTGGTTGGAAGTTTAATAGAAAATTAAATATACTTTTCCTGTTCTTCTGTGTGTCTCTTGCTCAGATTTATAAAAATGGATTTCGTGTTAATGTGCTGAACTGACTGTTTTGTTCAGGTTGTCACAAGGGGCACCTGCAGATGTCCATTGTTTCCTCCTCAGGCATTGTCAGTAGATAGTCCATAAACTACATCTCAGCCCAGCAGATACATCTCACATCCTCACATGTGGGCTATGACTGAGGAACTTAGGCTGAAACTTCCACTTCCCTGGTTTAACTAAAATCATAGTTGGACTCAATGATCCTTGTGGGTCCCTTGCAACTCAGCATATTCTGTGATAATAAAAATGAGCCAATTCAAGCCAATCATTCTGCTTCTCTATAGTGAATGGTGACATGTTGCTGAGCAGTAAGAATGGCTCTACTGAATGAGACCAAAAACCTTTGTAGCCCACTAGATTTCTGACAGTTGATAGCTTAGAAGGAATATTAAGATGGCCCAAACATCTGTTTACTTGGAGTACTTTCCTAACTGCCAGTGATTGTAATTTTGTACTTTTTTTTTTTCCCAGCTCATAAATTTGAGCCAAAACTGATAGGTCTGGATTGCCTTTCAGGAGTTTATCCAGTCCCTTTTTGAATCCTTGGACAGCTTTTTTCACATGGGTCATGAGTTTCTGTACCTACACATCACGTGGAATTAAACTTTATCTTCTACATTGCAGTTTTATACCTCTTAAGTTTTTGTTCGTGGGTTTTTTTCATGTTTGATGGTGTTGGTTTGTTGGGTTTTGATTTTTTTTTTTAACTGGAAGAAACCATGAACAGCTTCAGAGGGCTCCTGGTGTTTATAGTCTTGCCCTGTCACCGTCAGGCTTCACAGCTCAAAGAGGACATTCTCCTTAACTGTGTCACATGGAGACACCCTTGTGACCTTTTGGCCCTCCTGGTATCCTTCCTGTATGCTGCCTTCCCATTGTCCTGTTAAAAAGTTTTCTAGATACAAGAGCATTTTCTGCTTTTATTTTTCTTTCCCCAGTTGCTTTTCTGACCACTCCTAGTTTTAAGATTATGTTTTCTTAGATCCCTTAAAACTGGGGGCTCATTTCTTTCCTGCTGACTCAGTGCTTGTTTCTGCCCTGTGAAACTGAAATATTCTTAATTATTGCTCCATATGCTTAATTTATACTGAATTTCTACTGTCTTTTATGGTCCAGGCACTGGGTTTTCAGACCTGCCTGCAGCTCCTGTGCTCAGCCCGGGGCTTTAATATGTAGATGAATCAACATTTGTCACCCCACTGTTCATCTTCTTTTGCAAGGCATTAGTTTTCTGTTAAATAGGACAGAGATGGCCTTGCTCCACTGTAAACTTCTTAAAATACAGTCTGTTCATATGAATCAGGTTTCCTCTTGGGTATTGTTTGTTGACTTATCCAAAGGACTGGAGTAGACAGTGATGTCTCCAATTAAAGCAGTGTTAGCTCTCAATAAAATAACGTTTGTCAATGCACCCACTGCTTTTTTTCTAAGTTCTTGCCATTTGGCTTTGGGTTCAAATAAAGGGGAATTATGGGATTGCAGCAGTAATTTTGTACTGAAAACAGTTTGTTCCTCCTTTTGAATCACTGATACTACCAAAGAGCTCTGAGTAGATGTTATGCAAGCTCAGAACATGCCTTTTTCAAGAATTTTGAACACAAATGTATTTTTGGCCTATGTTTAATTAAAGAAGCAAATGAATTTTGAAGTATAAATAAGCTAACATAGATCATAAGAGTCCATGCCAATTATGGTTTAAGTAAGATGTGCTCAATTGCAGGTTGAGGTAGTTTTTTTAGAGGAGTGGGGGGAAAGTTGCACAGAAATACTAAGAGAAAAAAAATTGTGCAAAAATAACTTTCTTTGCTGCCAAGTGAGAGAATATACAAGTTTGGCCGTCAGAGAAATCTCTGGGTTTTTACAGGCCCGGGGCTTTCAGGCTTGAGCCCTTGCAAATGCGACTGTAACAGAAGGAATCCCAGATGAAATGCTCAGTTCCCAGCAGCAGTAGCTAGAGGGAGCACTGCAGGGTTAGCACAGCCTGCGACAGAGAGAATCAGTCAGTCCTGTGTTTCTCCTGCAGGATTTAAGAAGATGGAGTAAAGGACAAAGTTGCATATTTACCACGTCTACCAATTAATGTCTTATTTAGACATTTGTCTTGCATTACTTCTTCACTTTCAGCACCTTCTTTGTGTTGTAAGTTGCTGAGTAATTTTTAAATATAATATGTTCTCTGATTTTTCTGGAAGTGAGGGGGGGGCGTGGTCTTTTCTAAAAACACCAGATCCTCCATTAACATTCTGCAGGCTTAGAATATGATAACTTTGAAAAAATACATTTCACAGTGGATAAAATAATTTACCCAGTTCATCATGAGGAAATAGGCAAAGCTCTGTGGTGCAGAACAGTCTTTGCCATTATTAAGTTCTGTTACTCATTTTTTGCATAACTCAAAGCATTACCTAAGTTTGTACCATTTTAGAAATCTTGTTACAAAAGTTTTCTTTCTCGCTCCCTAATGCTCTGCTGACCAGGCAGCATCAAGCCCCTCTTCTCCATCTAAAATCCTCTGGTGAATACCCTTTGCAGCTCTTGGTTTGGGGTTTTCTCAGACATGATAAATGTGACCATCATTTGACAGCCAGAGGTGCTCTCAGGTTGGCAGGTGTATCTTACCTCTACTTTCTTCTGTAAAATTTGTGCTAATTCTTGCAGATAGGAATGTTCATTGTAAAGAAAAAAGTAAAATGTGTTTCATTGCTGCAGGAGAAGCAAATGGTTTGTCAGGGTTGGAGCCAGTGAGCACAGTGATGCCTGACTCAGCAGATCTGGCTTGCAGGAATTTGACTGGATGTTTTGGTTTTGGAGCACAGATTTTATTTTTAAACTTTTACTTGAGTTTTGTGTTCCAGCCCTGCTGCTTTGCCTGATCACACATAGGTTCAATGCAGAGCAGTACACTTTTGAAAATAGGTATGGTGTCAAGAAAGTGATTATTGCTTTTCTTACATTTGAGTCATTAGAAGAAAGTCCTTTTCAAAAGAAAATGTGCTACTTCAAGAAATCTCAGTTTCTGTGTTGATCAGGATAACAAATAGGAATTCATTGGAAAATTCTGAATTTGGGGTATTTGCAAGAGAGCTCTCTGGATAAATGAGGCACATCCATGGGCAGCTGAGGCAGCCTGGGGGGAGCAGGGGCTGCAGCTGTAGGTTGGTGTGTGGGGCTGTCCAGACCCCTGGAAATAACTCCCTGGGGAGTGTGATCCATGTCTAGTACAGGTGGTCAGAACTGCAGGTGTCAGAGGGGGAATGGACAGTCTGGCAAAGGGCACCATCCTGGCTTTCCCTGTGGAAAGCAAGTCCTGGTCCAAGGTATTGTGGGATCCCTTTGGTGAGGAGCAGAGGGATGAGCTGCTCAGAGTGAGGAGGTTGTGACCAGCTGAGCATGGCTGGTGACAGCTGGGCTAAAGAGCTGTTTTTTTGGGCAGTAGATCATTTCAGGCTGCAAAAGGATGGGATAAAGAGACTTGACTACATCTTCCCTCTCACGACAGAAGAAAATTCCGATAATCACGAGGCTGGTTATGTCCATTTCCCATATGTCCAATTCATCTGAGGTCAGATTAAACTCTTACCTCCTTGGAACAGGAAATACAGGGCTTCCTGTTGCACAGAGCTCTGAGCTGCATGTCAGCTCTCGTTAGACAGAAAAGAGTAAGAATGCAATTAGCCTGCTGGATAAAAGGCAGGGAAAAGTCCCTTAACTACGAAAAATCAACACTTGAGGAAGCAAACCACATGTGGAGAACAAATGCTGGAAAAAGCCCCGACTGTTTGGAACAAATGCCTTTATTACTTAAATAAACAGCAGCGTAATTTGTTGGAGTGACAGTGTGAGCTGTTCTGTGCCCTGTATCTGTAAGAAGAATTCACTGCTAACTTGAAAGGAGATGGTTTTATGTGGCCCTGGGTGGGTTTTCTGGGAAATATTAGTTCTATACTGCCATACAGGAACAGAAATATCCTGCTAATGCTGCAGCAGGCTAAAAGGAACAGGGATAGTGTAAAACAAGTATGAAATATGCAGTGTCTGTAGCCCATATTTCAGGTGGATTAAAAGCAGTCATGGATTTTTCATTTTTTTTTTAAACATCCTCTGGGAGAACAGACATCTTAAAGTTCATTGGGATCAGGACACAGATGCCAATAGGCTCATAGCCAGGCTCTGTTGTGCATTCTTAGGTTTGAAAAGTACTCCCCTTCCTGCTTTGGAGACAAAACCCCTTTTATTCCATGTGTTTTGATTATTCATTTTTTGAAGCAAATGACGGCAAGTTACTTAAAAGAATTTTAAATGGTCTTTTTTCTCTCCTTTCAAGTAGAGGCACGATATCAGCACATAGCAGTGGTCACCTCAGCAACCCCAGTATTTCTGTAGAGTTTTAAGCAGATAAATAAGGATGAGAGTAGAGACCATTTTGTAACTTCCACCTCCTGAATGCCTCCTGCCTCACTCCATGCTGATCACAGGTGAGCTGGTGCCTGTAGAACCACTCTTCTACATAGAGCTGCTTGTACCTTTTGTTCTCTGCCATGCTGTTGTTTGACTGTATGTCTGTTACCTGAGTTAATCATATCACATCTAAATTTAGCCTGTAATCTCTTTAGGACAGTGGCAGTAGTTGCAAAGTCAGAGCTGAGCAGGTCTCACGTATGTTGCCTACTGCAGCTTGGCCCTGTGGCTGATGCTGAGGTCTGCAGGAGTATCTTTGAAATCTAAGAGCTCGGGTTGGCAAAGCTTGTCCTTGACCTCCGCTGGGGCAGTGCAGGAGGTTGGGCCCTGCACAGAGCCCTGTGTGCCAGGCCCATTGCAAAAGCACTGGCTGTGTTGTGGCACACCCTGTCACAGCTGCCTCAGCAGTTGGGTGCCCCAGGACCTGGTTCTCTGCCATCTGTGATCTGCAGAAGTAATTGTACCAAAGTTTAAACTGAGTCTTCAGTTTTTAAACCTGAAAATGTTTCTTCATGCAGGCTGCAGGCACCACTCACAGCCAGCAGCAGGGAACATGCAAGAATGCAAAGACTCAAGTTGACTGGAGATGTTTCCTGCAGCTGATTCTGTGCTGGGGGTCTTGCAGTGGGAATCCTTTGCTCTGGAAGCTCCAGAAAGCTGCAGTGAATGAACAGAGACAGTGGCTGCTGAGCCCATGTACCATGGCAGGGCATAGCCTTTGGCTCATGCCAAAGGGGTGGGTCAGAATGCCTTTAGATAGGTTGGACTCCAGCTGGATGATGGAAATGCAGCACTGGGCCTGGAGACAGGAGATTATGAGTCTGGGATACACTGATGTAGGAGGGTAAGATGTGGAAGAAGTGAAAGCTTGGAAAAAATGCCCATATAGGTAATTTGTAGCACAGTGTTAAGTGTGTGTTACCTTTGCGTGTGAGATAATACCTGGTGTCTAGTCCTGGCTCTGTGCTGATGGATAATCCTGGGCTGGCTCTGACACTTGGGTGCCTCTGTTCCCCCACTAAAGGAAGCACAATGCCCCTCTTCACAATGTCCTGTACTACCTCTACATGCTACCTGACAGCTAATTACTACACTTAAACAACAAAAACCCAGATAAAAATGCCCTTCTGGGGAAGGCTGATGCTGCTCTCTACCTTGTGGGCTGCTCTGGCATCAGTAGTGAGCAAGATGATCCCCCTCCTCCTCCTCCTCCTCCTTTCTCTCTGCAGACTGGGATGAGGTGGGGTGGGCCCCCAACATAAGCAGAGTTTTTCTCCTCCTTGCAAAAACTATTTACATTTTGTTGTATGGACTCAAGTACTGTAATACAGAAAGGGTAGCAGGAAAAGGTGTCCTGCATCTGTGAATCACTAAGGAAAAGCAGTCAGCTTTGTTTTGTTTTTATTTTTGTTTTAGTAAAAACACACTTCCCACTCTTAACTTTTGAAACTTCCACGTGGCACAGAGGGGGATCGGTTCCAGTTGATATAAGCCTGGATGAAGAGAGGGAGGAAATAACTTAATTGCTTTAGTTCAGCTGGAGTGGAGAGGAAAGAATCAGTGTCCCTTTTTTTGGAATTCAGCAAGAAGATTGTGTTGTTGGTGAGGACAGATCCCCTGCAGGTTCTGTGGAGGTACTGTATGGATTCTGGGGGCATTCACAAAACAGGTGGCTATATATTTAAAATAGGAACTCTGCTGTCAGGGACAAAAAGCTGTGTTGCTTTCTTGGAAGTATTGCTGCACTTGGAGCATACTGTGTTATCAACAGGGTGTTTCTGTGCTTTCACCAAGAGGGGGGAAAATAAGGAATGGGGCACTTCTGGGCTGAATGGGGGGGGGGGGTTGTGTTATGGAAGGTTCTGATGTTAGTGCTGTAACGTGGGGCTTAGAAGATAAAAAAGAGATTGGGTAGATGGGATGTTACAACAAATTTGGGGACTTTGCCTCTTAAACATCTGTAGTTTCAGCCCGTTGATCCCTGGTCCCTGAAGATCAGTTGATAGGTTGAAAACCAGGGAGAGTTAAAGGGGAGGGAGATGAAATGCAGGAAAAACTGCTGATCTGTCACTTGTAGCTAATTTGAACCAGACCCCCAGAGAATGGGAGGACATTCCCACCTGGGATTCAGATTTTGGGTTGAATGCAACTCAAATCAAAGATCTAGTCCCAGTGCAGCTCCAGTCTCCTGCAAGGAAATGCAGAAGCACAACCATCTCTGTTCTCCTCTGCCAATTCCAGCACGCTGGCTTTTGGCATCCTCAGGGAGCCTGCAAACTGTGTTGACAAAAAGTAATGGGAGATTGTTTATTTCCCAAGTCTTTATATTCAGTCAATAGCTGCTTCCTCTTTCCTACTCACATTTTCCCATATGGTGACTTTGGAAAATTCCTCTCCGATTTCGTTGGGAAGTGCAGGAGGCTCTCGTTGGTAGAGGGTTGCCTGTTGCTCTCTAATTCTGCTGCTCACATCTGGAAAGGATCTGGCTTGGAAAGGGGAGACTCGCTGTGAGCTCAGTGCATGTCACTGACATGGCATGAGTGAGGGAGCCTGTGGGGGCAACAGAAATGTTCTTCTCCATTCAGCTGAGTTCTGACAGCAAAGGTGAGTTTTTCAGCACTTTATTTGTTTCAAAAGCTGGATTGTCAGAACCTGCAGCAGCAGCAGCAGCAGTCTGCCTTTCAGCTGCAGCTTTTAGCAAGGATGTTCAGTGTAACAAACTCAGTTAACCTGTTGATTTTGAAGGAGAATCCTTCCGTTTGGTGGATGTTTTTCCTATCTCTGTGTGTGTGTGTGTCCTGTGAGAATGTGTGGACGATAACAGATAACAGAGATGAGATACTCTGAAAGAGATTCTGTTGTTTATTGAGGTAACTGTGGTCACTGAGAAGCATTCAGTAACTCCTAAAACTTCAGTTTACCTCTGGAGACTGTGTCTTTTGTAGCACCCTGTCTCTGGTGCTGTGGGGCACCAAAGGGCAGGTGCCAGTTCTGTCTGGACTCAGAAGGATGCAGTGCAGAAGCCCCTGAGCTGGTTTCAGGGTCCCTTCAGCCTCTGGGTGGCAGGACCTGATCCAAAGTCCACCTACAGCCAGGGAAGAGGACTTTATAGTGTGTTTTGAGCTACTCCTTTAGAAAAGTTTCTTAATAAGGCTTTGGATCAGGCCCATGGGAATGAGTTGAAATGGAGTGAGTTACCTCAGACTTTCTTTGAACTAAAAATCACAATCATGCCTGGTTTTGCTGCCTGCACTCCAGATGTACACAGATGTTCCTGTATCCAAAGTGTCTCCCTGTGCTAGAGCAGCATTCACTCCAAAGGCATTGTAGCAGACAGTAGTGTGCATATTGCTGACAAGGGGGTGAGATTGCCTCTGAAATTTTATTGTGCAATAGATAGAATATTTCATGTTAATTTTTTAACAACCTTTCAGCTGGATATGTGGAAAAGTCAGCATGTTGCAAATCTGTAGAGCCCAGTACCAACCACAATGTAACTGTGTTTGTATTGCTACAGCAGGGCTGGTTGGGACCTGCATATAAAAGATTTTTTTCTTTAGTTTCTTTTGTAAGTATCTGTAAGGGTAAGCTTATATACTGGGAAAATACTTTGTTAGAGACCTGAGATACTTTCTGAGATTATTTTCTCTAAGATTTCTGAAATATTTTCTGAGATTAGGTCACCAAATACTAAAGATTTTGCTAATCCACTGTTGGCATACTCATATGGCCAGTTTTGATCTCACTGTTAATATTTAGCTGCCATACAAGGAATGTTTTATAAAAGAGATTAATTTCATTATATTCAGCTATATGGAAGCTGTGAAATAGTGGAGCAGGGGGAAGAGAGATCGATGCTAAATGCTTAAAATCACCCGGCATGTTTGTAGCAAAGACAGGGACCAAAGCAAAACCATCCGTGTCTTGGGATGCCCTGCCCTGTAGTCCCACCTGCTCCCATTTCTTCAAGTATAAGTCAATGTTTAAAGAAATTATTTACAATTTTCATGACTGTGACTGAGAGCAGGATCTGTCCAATGCTCCCCAAGCACCCAAAGTCTGTGAGAGCCCCTGGTGCAAAGCAGCAAAGCCCAGTGGGTGTAAATGGAGATGTGCAGTTCTGACAGCCGCCAGTGTGGCTCTGGGAGGTTCTTGTTTCTGATGCAAAGAAGGCATGTGGGCTGGCAGAGGTGAACAGAGTACTTATTTCATGTCATAAATCCACTGTGCCTTTTTACCTTAAAAGATCAGCCTAAATAAGTCTCATCACTGTTGAATGCTTCTGATTAGAATAGCCAAGAGGATAAAAGACAGGCCATAACCAGCCCTGACTGAAAACCTTTATGTATGAAATCTGAGAAGGGCAACAAATGGGACCGAGGGGGCTGGGTTAGGGCCAGCTGGCTGCTCCAGTCCATATCCAACTTCTGTTTGGATTATTTTAACCTGCTGCCAGAAAGATAAAAGCTGAACGTGAGCCAGGCCTCTTAGTTCAGATCAGCACTGTCCAAAATCCATAGGAAGCCCGTTTTGTTTTCAGTAGCCATGAGGTTTTGTTGTTGCTCCATGCACGTGTAGCAGCCCCTCCGAGAGTCACTCTTGTCCAGCCTCTGTGTTGTTTAAATAACGAGAAGAGTTTCTCCCTAAGCAAAACTGCGAGGAGCAATGCGACCGACAGCCACACTAAACTAACATTTTATGAATCTCTGGGATCACCTGGAGTTTCTCAATATGAAAAAAGCAATAAATACCCGGAGGAACTGGGGCCGGTGTGGGGGATGCTGTGCCCGGGGCCCGCATCCCGGTGCCCAAACCGCGCTCAGAGGGCGTGAAGGCGCCCCAGGAGAGCGGGGCCGGCGCCGGGCTCTGGTCCGGGCCGTGCCCCGGGGCTGACCCGCCGTGCCGGGGCTGACTCGCTGTCCCGGCCCGCAGGGGCGATGCCGGCCGGCGGCCGGGCGCTGCTGGCGCTGCTGGGGCTCCCGGCGCTGCTGGCGCTGGGCTGCGCCGCCCACACCGACACCGAGCCCGAGCCCGAGGGCGGCCCGGCCCCGCGGCCCGGCCCCGCCTGCCCCCGCGACTGCGGCTGCACCCAGGAGGGCGTCGTGGACTGCGGCGGCATCGACCTCAAGGAGTTCCCGCTGCTGCTGCCCGAGCTCACCAACCACCTGTCCCTGCAGGTAAGGGCGCGCCGTGCCCGCATCCCACCCTCATCCCGCTCCTCCCCGCTCCCTTCAGCCCCGACCCGGCTGCCCGCAGGAAGCAGCAGGTGCAGCGGGCCTTAAACTCGACGGATGTGCCTGGTTATCGGCACTAATTCTCTCCCCGCAGATCCAGGGAGGGCAAAAGATACGAAATTTTTCTCTTTAGTCTCTCACAGCTTCATGGAAAGAATTTTTGTCCGAACTAACAGTTACTGTTTCTGGTGAAGGCCTTTCATTTTGAGGTGTCTTTGAGAAGGATGGGCTAAGTTTCTGGGCAGCACTGCCTGTTAGTCCAGGTGTTGAAGACACAGTGAACCCGTGCAGACACAGGGCCAGCCCGTGTTCCCTTATGTCCCATCTCTCCCTCAGCACACAAACTCAGCAAGAAGCAGGGGTGACACAGCCAGTGCCATCCCTCACCTCCAGTGGCACTGCCTGTGGCAGGGACACTGATGTCATGCCTGCAGCAAATGGTTCCACTCCAGAGATCTCGTGTCTTGTTAGGATAAGGACATGTAAGGTTGTGAGATTCCAGCTTAAGGTAGAAGAAGCAGGATGTCCTGGACTGTCAGCAGGTTTCCATGCTCTGCTGTTAGTTAATTGATCCCTATAACCAGCATTTGGGCAGGTGTCCTTTCCATGGCAGTGCTCTGACACCTGCAGGCGTGGCAGGGCCAGAGCATGGCAACCTTGTGGCCGTGCCTCCTCTGAGCAGTGGCAGCAGTTCCAGGATTTCCAATGCCTTGCTTTTGGTTTATTGCTCCTATCTGCCAGTTCTGTGCAAAGGATGAAATGCAGATTTTGTTCAGAGCTTTCCAGTTAGAAAAACTGTAATGTAAGCTGGCACCTTCCTCAGCAGATCTGTCCCAGGCGAGTGCTAGCCATGGCTCCTGCCTCTGCTGCCAAAAGAAAAGCAGCTTTTTGGAGCAGCAGCTGTCACTTTCTGTGCACTGGCCTGGCTTCCAGCACAGCAGGACCTTAACTGGTCCCTTAGATGTTAAAATAGAATCACTCATTAATGGTCAAAATGTTAGTCAGCACATTAATGAAAATCTGATGGCAGTCACCCCTGACAGTGGTACTAGTGAAAGTGAGCCCAGTTTGACGCTCCCTTTCTGTGACAAGTGGCTTTTAAAACAACCCAGGAATAACAGAAGTGATAAACTTGGAAATCCACCATACCAACCTTGTAGCAGCTGCTCTGCTGCAGCCACAAGGTTTGGCTTTGGCAGATGGATTATGGGCCTTGTCAGGCATAATCTCACTCTGTGTGCTACCAGTGCATAAAACAGGTATTCCTGGGGATGAGCATAAGTTCAGGTCTTCCAATGCTGCTGGGTTTGGATGTCTTGTTTTTGATGTTTGAGTTTGGCTCATTACAGATAGAAGTCTTGACAGTGATTTGGCATGGTGGGGTCACTTCCAGATTTTATTGGAGTTCACAGTCTGGGTTTACTGGGATCCTTCTTGGATTACTTTGCTGATGATTAATACTCTCCATTTTCTTAGAATAACCAAATAGAAGAAATCTTTCCAGAAGAACTTGCTCGTCTTTACAGACTGGAAACTCTCAATCTGCAAAACAACAGGCTGACTTCAAAAGGTGAGCTGGCAGAGCCATGGGGTGGACAGAGCCTGTGCCTCCAGAACACCAGTGACACCTGATAAAGAAAACCACAGAGTGATGGATTGACTTGGTTGGAGTGGTTCTCTGCAAGCCTAACTCCTTTGGCCATCACACACATCATGGAGACATTTTATCATCTGAAACACAAGACTCAGTGTACAAGAATGCAGCCCTGCTGAACCAGGAGGAGACCTGGCAGCAGCTCTGTGTGCTGTGGCGTGAGATCTCCTCATCCAGGAAACTCCCTCTGGTCCCACAGGCTCTTTCATGCAATGCACTGGGGAACCAGAAACCTCCACATGCTCAATGATTTCCTCCTGACTGACCTTGTTCAGTTCAGTCGAGGCATTCAGTTCGTGTAGTTCAGTCCAGTTCTGTCCTCATTGAATTTGGTATAAATACAAATATACATTGCAAATAAGGACATTTCTACCCTTCCAAAACCATTTTGATTTTAGTAAGCAGGTTTTCCTTGCTCGGTCATATGCTTATGAGGGAAACTTGATGAGGAGCTATTAAGGAAAGCAAAAGAAACTCAGGAACTGGAGTAAATAGTAAGAAAGCATGATATGGGATACAAAAGATGTAATTGTTGTGCATCACATTAACTTGTGATCCAAATGCTCTTGCTTTCCTTATTGCAATGACAGAGGACAGCCTTTATTGAGAATGTGGGAATATTATCCCTGGGCCCCAAGGCACGGCACTCCTACACAGCATGGGGAAGGCTGTGCCTAATAGATTCAGCCTTTGACATTATTACCTTTGGGCCTTCTTGTTCCTTTCACAAGCTGCAGTGCAGCCCTGAGTTTCCAACATGTTTTGACATGGGAAACGGCTTCACCTTTGACTCCTGGTTATCTCAGTGCCAGGTGAAAGTGTTACTTTCAGTGTTTCCATTGTGACAGCAATTGTGGTTGTGTGATCAGCTGGATGTGGAGTGACTCAGCTGAAAATGAATAATTACTGGGGGAGGATAAGCTCTGAGCTGGTTACTGTGTCGATGGATATCTCTGCTGTGGGGAGCAGGACAAAGGAAGGGTTGTGGCATGCAGATACTGGTGTGATTTTGGCACTGTAGTCCTACATCAGATCCATTCATTGAGCAACCTCAGATTATGCCCTTGCAAGAAAAAAGATTTGCAGAATCATAAGCAAATTACAAAAGAAACTGCTCAGACAGTGTGGTTGCTGCAAGGGGGGTCTGCCTAGCTCTGCCCCTGACTCCTGCCAGGGGGGTTGGGCACAAGCCTTGTATGCTCAGCATTCCTAATAGTCTTCCATTGCTCTTAACAGCCAGTATTGTTTTGTGGCATTTTGAATTAAAAAAAAATAACAACAATAGGTGTGACCCAGATTGTTTCATTGGCCATAAAAAATAGTTCAATCTCACATGAACAATACCTGAAAGAGAAAGCTGCCCCCTGGTATTTTCTCTCAGAGAGGCAGTAAGGTGCCAGTGTCACTGATTAGTTATTCCTTTTTTAAGGGTTGCCAGAGGAAGCATTTGAACATCTGGAGAACCTGAATTACCTGTACCTGGCAAACAATAAGGTAAGTGGCTCTGAAGCCTTTCAGAGTTCTTTTCTAAATTGGTTCTGCAAGTTAAATGAGCAAGTTGTCAATTCTTTTAAAATGTACATACTAAATAAGCAAAATGTGCTAAAGTGATATTCTAATGCAGGGTCATCTAAGGTCAAGACAATCAGTATGTGAAAAATTTAGAGGCTACACATGCAGGTATATTTTGAACACTTATTTATTTGTGCAACTGGTGAAAGGTTTCCCTTGTATAGGGAGGTACAGAGAGCCCCTGCATGCATAAGTTACCACTGTCTTCAGTAGGCTTTGGATCAGCTGCATGCAGATTTGTTTTCTGCCTGTATGCAAATAAACTGTGAGGGAATGGTGTGAAACGCTGCCTGTCTCATCAGATGAGGCTGGTTGAAAAATTTGCGAACAAACACATCTTAGTACCTGTGTTTGAGGCATCGAGATCTGTCAAAGGCTACCCAGTTTTCCCTGACTCCCATTCTTATTAGGTTTGATATGAGGAGGATATCCACACACAGTGAAATGTGCCAGTCATTAATTTATTCTTTTAGCTGCAGTGATAGGAGCTGAATTTCTTTTTCTAATGGAGAGGATTCTGAGTGCTTTCCTATTACTGACCCAAGTTGGATGTCTTGACAGAAGCCCATCTTTCCTGCCAAGGCTAGGAAATGAAATAGCTTCTCACATACCCTTACATCTGGGTGGTTACCATTATAGCTTTCTTTATCCCCAGTGATTGTCCACAAATATTTGTTACAGAAGAAACTGGGTTACCACAGAAAAATATACGTTAAAACATCAGACAGAGCTTCTTTGTCTACAGAAATCCTGCCCTTCCATCTCACCCTCCCTCTCTCTATATATATATTTATGCCTGTATATATATATTATTTTCCTCTTAAAATCTGGGACCATTTGATGTTTTTATTAAATACATGTGGCCCCATTTAGGTTTCGGTCAGGCCAAGACACATCCAGAATCACTCCATACAGAAATATATGGAGTGATTGAGAATAGAACCCATTCCTTAGTACAGTAACATTGTGTTCTTTTCTCTCTTTCAAGCACCATTTCCA
The DNA here is from genome assembly GCF_001604755.1 of Lepidothrix coronata. Taxonomy (NCBI): domain Eukaryota; kingdom Metazoa; phylum Chordata; class Aves; order Passeriformes; family Pipridae; genus Lepidothrix; species Lepidothrix coronata. The sequence continues at coordinate 2,642,384 of NW_016690192.1, forward strand.
TGTAACAATCTTGGCAGTTAATAACCCCATAAAAGGGAACAAGCCAGGCTGTGAGTAATATTCCAGAACCTTGCACTCCGATTTTCCCTGTGCGACAAAACAAAGTGTTTGGTTTTTCTGGCTCTATGGCAGAGAAAAAAAGAGTCCCAAAAGAAATTGCCAACATCAGCGAATGTCAGAAGCAGTTATAGTGAGAAGTTGTGGACCCACAAAAATAACACATTTCTATATAAATCCCAAGCCAGGACAAACCAGATTGGCTTCAAACTGCAGGAAACGCTGTGGATCAAGTTACTGCGGTGTCTGGAGGAGAGCAGGGATTTGCTGGTAGTTTGCTCCTTGTTTTATGGATTATCTTAATGCATGTTTATCTTCCATTGTGATCCCATCAGATGTAGCTAAATCAACTTTCATTAAACTGGCACAGATGGTCAGAGAAAAGAAATGTAATAGACTGAAAGCCTTCTGTGGGTTATGAGTGCCAAGTACTTCAAGGAAAGAAGGGATGCTGTAGTTTCCTTTCTAATCTTTCACCCCATTCTCATATTTTGTATCTCTCATATAGTATGCACAGTAAAGAAATTATTTCACCAAACTGTAGACCAGGTCCTGAGCTGTCATGATTTACTATAAGTTGGTGACAGAAGGTTTTGCATTTCCTCATATCCCCAAAGTGATATGGGATTCACCTGGATCCAGTACTTCTGTTTATATCAAAGCTTGATCTAAGCGAGAAAACCTGTTTCAAAACTTTTGTATTAACCTTCTGAATTCATTAGTTAACAGTGGATAAAACACTCTCTGCCATATGGAAAGGAAGGTCCAGCAGTAAAGCTGCAAGGAAATTGCAGCTGGAGAAAGTCAGGTTGTTAGGCAATAAACTGGACAAAGCTATTCAGTCAACCTCGTTGTTGCTAATACTTATAACAATCCAGCATTAATCCTTCAAGCAGTCAACCAGTGGAATCAGTCTCATGACCAAGTGCTGAAATGCCAAAGCAAAGTCCTGAGCAAGTGAAAACTCTTTCTGTATGAAACTTCTCTTTCTCTTTTTTCTCTTTCTTGTGGTTCTGATGTCTCTCATTCCACATGTCTGAGCCATGCCCTTTGTTCTGTATAAAAGTTATGACCTAACTGACCATGTTTCTGGAGAAAAGCTTTAATGTGCCACCCTGTATGAAAATGATTAAGTCTTGTTTCCTGTGTCTGAATTCTCAATATTATTATGTCACAGTAGAGACTTATTTGAGGCACTGTCAGACCTTCCTAGTCAGAGATGAGTGCCTTTATCCAGTTCCCTGGAACCACATCTCCCACATCAGGAGACGAGAGATTGCCATAAAGCCAAGAGCAGTACTGTGGCAACTGCAGTAATATGCAGAATGCCTAATTCCACTGCTTACATACATCTGGGAATACTGACAGGAGTGTGATTTGTGGGAAAGGTCTTTTCCGTGTTTGTGACCATTAAACAATTAAGACAGGCTAAGGATGGAGATTTCAGGACAGCTGAAAATGAAGAACAGTAAATAACATACTTTCATCTTTTTTAAAGAAAGGACTGTTTTATGAGTCCAGTAAATTGGAAGTTCATGGCTGTAGTTCATCAATGCACACTTGACACACTAGATGGGTGTAGACACCCTTTAGATAAATACATAGTTTAAGGCTTGGGTTAGGCAGTTCTCCAATGAAGTGTCTATTCTCTCACACAGTGTTCATATTTTAAATGTTTTTGGTTTTACACTATCATTCTTAACCAATTGAAGTTTTATGGTAATAAAAATTTGAAAAATATGTTTTCTCCTCATATAAGTCTTACTGTGCCTTGCTGGCTGAAAGGACCAGGCTCTGTTTCACACAACAGAGCTGTGAGGACGAAGCTTTACAGATCCCATGAACCTCAAGCTAGAAGGCAGATTTCATCATCCCAGTTTCCTATCCTGATCTCAAAGCTTTAGATGGCAATGAATTCGGTATCTCACCAGAAAAGTTCTCTCCATAGCCCTCCAGAGTGTACATAAAATACTGGGTGGTCTCAGCAATGAACACCTGTAACCACAGGGACTGCACCTGCCCACTGCAACTCAGTGCCTTCTGCTTCTGTGATCAAGGACTCTCTGTTACACCACTGTATTACTAATTTGTCTCCCAAGGGCTTAATCTTCATGCAAAAATCTATGGGTTTATGCTTCCCAGAAAACTTTCCTCCAGCCTGGATTGTAACCTGTATTCCTGGTTTCCTGGTGAATAACTTTGCTTTTAACAGCCACTCAGTGAACCTGGCTATTGCTCTGTAAAACTGAGCTTATTTTGATCAGTGCTCTTCACTCCACCAGTTTGTTCAGGTGCACGTGTTTCTAGTATTATTTTTCAAAATCCCTGATAAAAACAGCAAGAGACCAAGAGCAAACATATTCAATTCTATACCTGTTGTCAACTATTAAGTTTTGGAGACAGAACTTTTCTGTATTTTCTGATACATCACTTGTTTATTGAACAGAGTATCACTGTACAGTAGGTTTTTGCTTTGAAGTCCCTTTTGATAACCCAGCATTCCTGTTCTTTGGGAACTTGGATCCTAAATTGCAGAGATCCCTGTAAATGGATGCAATGGCACAGATACACGAAATGACAGTTGCCCTCCATAATATCCTTTCACAAAAGAGTAAGCAGTAGGTCACTGTGAGGTGGGCTGGAGTTTCTTGGCACAGCAAACTGAGGAATTAGGAACAATAATAAGCAAAGTGTTTGCTCTCTGAATAACAATCTCTTGATTTCTTCCACCAAAAAGAGACAGGACTCTTCCAACCAAAACAAACATTCTCATATCTTAGAGCAAAAGTCTGTCTCCTTCCTGGAGAGATTACTGAGTGGGGACAATTTGTTTTCCTTCATGCAATCCACATTCAGTTTAATTTATTTTTGCCCGTTTAGAGAAGATAAATTTGCAAATGTTTTACTGCTTGTCTAGTACTTGGTTAAAACTTGTTGCATTTAATTTGAATTCCCTTATATATTTCTTTTCCAGCTAACAGTGGCTCCGAAATTCCTACCAAATGCCTTGATCAGTGCAGATTTTGCAGCCAATTATCTCACTAAGATATATGGGCTCACATTTGGACAGAAACCAAAATTGAGGTAAGGGACAGGGAAGTAAAACAACAGTGTTCTGCCACTGCTTGGATACAACTGGTGGGTGATAAGAAACTATCTGGCTAAACCATGTTATTGCTCACTTGTGTTTTTTGGAGAGAAGTTGACTGTTTATTATTCTCAGCATGAAAGATCAAATAATCTCTTAAACAAACACATTCCAAGGGCTTTTACTGGCTGCCAGGCACTTTTGCATATATAAAATTAAATTGTCCCCTTTTCATTTGTGTGTCAGTTAAGAATTGAAAAGAACAGCTTTAGTTTCTCAAAATGGAGATTAATGTTTAGAAATCTCTGGTTTTATTAGACCCCGTTCATTTTTAAGAATAAAATGGGGTGGAGAGTGCAGTAGTCAGTGCAGGTGAGTATAACTCAATTCCAGGAAAGCTTAGCCCTTCAGCACCTTCAGAAGTGGCTCATTCCCTCAGACCTGGTGTCAAAGTCTCTGCTGGTTTCAGGTTGGGATTTGCTCAGCTGGATCCAGTGCAGCACATTGGCCCACCCCAAACTCAGATGCACACAGACCACCTCCTGAGAGACAGGGGCTTTTCCAAAGGGGTTCTGAGTAATCTGTATGGACACTGCAGCATCCAAATCCTGCAAAGACCTTCCAAACTCTGTTGGGAGCAATTTATGCAGCCAAGTTTGGAAGCAGTTAATAGCAGCTGACCCAGCTGAGCCCCTGCAGTCCAATCTTGTGGTGAACTGAAGAACTCTCCATTCCCACTGAACTCTTTGGGAGCTGAAGCTCCTCTGCACTTACTGGGCCTTTTGTCTCCTGGACTCTTGGAACCTGAAAAGGCTGAGTCACTCACAGATTTCTGGCAATATCTCATGATGAAAGAAACTACATTTATACATGTTTTCTTCCTTAATCTGAGGTGCAGAAGCTGCTGTGTTTTGATTTCATATTGAAATTACTGACTCTTCTGAAGTGATTTTCACACTCTCCTATACCAACACTAATTTTTATCAGAATAGGAACTCACTGATTTCCAAGATTGCTGATATAAAATCCTAACACGGTTGCTTCAGTTGTTTTATTTGCCCCCAGCAGAGTTCATGGTCTCAGAGTGACGATTTGGAAAGCAAGGTTTTCAGAAAGGCAAATATTTGTGAGCTAAAAGTACAGCTGACCATGCAGGGTAAACAATATTTCCAGTGTGGCTCTGAACTCCCTGGAGTGTGTGATCACACAATTGTATTTCCATACTGAGCCTTTCCTTCCTTCCAACAGGATGTTGCCAAGTTTTCTGCAACTGGTGGAGAATCCAAGAACAAGTTGAAAAAACCCACTTTGTGCTCTTTTGCAGTTTTAACCTGTCTCTACAAATTTAGCTGTCTGCTGCATCTTGGGGTAAACACAGGAAAGGGAGAGGGAATCAAAGTCAGTAAAAAGAAGTCAAATGAATTCATTTAGTTGAGCCAGTGAAAAGCAGGAATAACTTCATAGGGGTCCGTTGTTTTGTACAGAATTGAAA
>NW_016690192.1:2647066-2698088 GCF_001604755.1 Lepidothrix coronata
AATTAATCAGTTTTTGAAAACTTGATTGGAAAAACTCTTCTGTGAATATTAAAGATTTAAAGTAAGAAGAGCAAAGGGAAATAAGAAACCCTGTTTCTCTCAATCCCAAAGGCTTATTAAAAAACAAAATTCTTCCAGAATAAATCTGCTGTCTTTCTGTCAGTATCTTTTGCCTTTCTGAGTTCTAGGAGTAGGAGAGAAACTGAAAATTGTATTCATGTGCAGGTTTGGATTTTGAATAGACCTAAATTTCAGAGAGTGTTGGGACCAACCATTTGGTGTTGCATCTATCCTTGCTAAATTAAAGGGCACATTTTAAAAACAAATCCAATTAACTCAAGGAAAGAAGAAAAGATTGAAATTTAGTTTTAAACAGCTTTGTTGCAGAAAAAAACCAACTCCAGATCTCACTATCTGTTGAACTTCATCTTTTATCTCCTTCCAATAGATCTGTGTATCTTCATAACAACAAACTTTCAGATGCTGGGTTACCTGATAACATGTTCAATGGCTCTGCTAATGTGGAGATACTCATCATGTCCAGCAATTTCTTGAAGTATGTTCCAAAGAATCTCCCTCCAGCACTGTATAAATTACACTTACAGGTAATGACAACAAAGTTTTGTGTTCCTTTAGGGTTGTGACAAAGTGCTGTGTTGTGTGGGATTCAACCCACACAGCCAAGCCATTCCAGTGCACATCCCCAGGCCCATTTTCAGTCTCCTCTGCTACATCCTCAACAGTTGCTGTCTCCCATGTCCTTGCTTTGTTGTCCATGAGTAACAGTGTGTTTTTGCAAAACACCAGGATGCTCACAGGGGACAGAAATGCTTTTCTGTGTTTTCAGGGTAATGTATTGCAAATGCCTGTGTGGTTGCATTGCTGGTCTCTTCCCTGCATATAATGATATTAATACATAGTAGAGCAAGAAGGTGGGTCATTCTCCATGGCCATCCAGAGACTGGCCTCCCAGTTAAGTTTGCCACCAGTGCTGTTTTTCCTGAAGCTGCTTACCCCCCATGTCCTGGCTTTGCTCACTAACTCCTTTCACACAGACACTGTTTCCCATCAGTGACTCCTTTTTGCTACTGACCTGGCAATTCCGACAACACAGTTTGGATCAGTGATTCTCTACTGCTACAACTTCTCCAGCAACAGTGCAATAGCAGAAGTTGTGGTATTAACTACTCTCCAGCATTTTTAATTCCATGTCATCTGATTTTGATAAAAAGGCCTCGTCCTGTCTGTGCTGGAGATCCCAGCCCTGTAACAATGGCAGAGCTGCAGCAGTGGGGAGCCCTGGATCCGCCTGCTCCGAGTGCTGACAGCTCCTTGGACATGGTTAGGCTGGAGTCTGTTATCAGCCCCTGCACTTAGGCAGTTCTCTGCTGCCTCCCAACTCTCTTTTCCCTTGAAGGTTTCACCACTAATTCCTGTTAAAGTCTTCTAGAGAATAGGCTTCTCCAGCTTGAAGAGCAGTAAAGGCAACCAGTCTGATCCTTTAAATCACTGGAACTTCTAAGTGGCATTTAGTTTTATATTTCATTTGTTTCTGACTGCTGGCTACTCCAAAGCCACACTAAGGCCATGGGAGTAATTAAACACAGGAACTGTACCTCTGGGTATGACATTAATGCTGGAAGGATGGCTGATTCCCAGCTTCCAGCCTAATTTTTCTTTATGGTGAAATCTGTCTTACAAGACTTAGAAATTCCGAGCAAACTCCAGAGGTGGTTGCTTAAATTACAGTATACATTGCACATAGGTGGAAGACTATGAATGCAAAATAAAACTGTCTGGGAGGCACAGGGCAAATTCTGCCTTCTTAGCCCAAAGGTTCCATGGGGAATCAATAAAAATAGTTTGTATTATTGCTTCCTAGTATTTGTATTTATTTCTTCAGTGGGATTATAATGCCCCCTGAAATATCTTATGTCTAGCCCTTTTGAAGGTTAATTGCCTGTGTTAGCTGAACAGAACCTGAATGTCCTGAGTTGATTCATGCCAAGTAATGTGCTTTGTGCTCTAGAGCAACAAGCTGGAGAAGATTCCCAAAGGAGCCTTCAGTGAACTCACAGGTCTGCGGGAGCTGTACTTACAGAACAACTACTTGTCTAATGAAGGAATGGACAACGAAACTTTCTGGTGAGACTGAGCTGTGCAGTTTGTACCTCTGTGTCTGTGCCTCCTGTGGTACAGTCGAACACCTACTGAACAAAGGACATCAGAAAAATCAAATTTATTAAAAGCTGAATGACATTGTGCATTTCACTGCTAAATCTTAGATGCTGCCATCAAAAGCAGAGGTCTGAGTGAGTGGTTGCAGAATAGTTTTATACAAAAGACACAACACTGAAATCAGTCTGTGCCACCCCCTGACTGCTACAGTGCCAGTCACACCAGGTACTAAGTGCCCTCTGGGTAAAGTCACCTAGAACAACGTTGGCAGCCAGTCTCTGTTCTTCCAAACCAGTCAAAACTGAGGTTGCTTTGGACTTTCCAGTTTCTAGGGCAGTTCACTGGAAGTTAAGGCCAGACCTTCATCTCTGCTAAAGCCACTTGTGAGTTTCTGTGAAGGTGACTTGAAAGCAGCCACAGACACAGAGCTGTGAATTCACCTGGCCCAGCTGCACCCCAGTGCAGGGGACTGGAGCAGGCAGGGATGCAGTGGTGCTGCTCAATAGCCAGATGGCTGCAAAAGCTTTGCTACAAACTGGTGTAACAGAAATAGCCTTTGGATGTCCTAAATTTAGCCTGGGACTTAGCACTCGAAAAGTTAACAGTTATTTCTCTGCTTGTTTTACCTGAAAATCCAGACCACATAATTGGTCCTGCCCATAATTTAGTTCTGTACACTTTCCTGATCTCCAGGCATGAAAATGTATCAAACTGTGCTTTCCCTTTCCACTTCCCATTCCCAGAAACCTCTCTTAGTAGTTCACTATATCTGTTTTGAGTCCACCTCCAGGTCATGTTGGACATATAATCTCTGTTAAGAAGTTCCCAAGCTGGGGAAACCTTACAAATTGCAGCAATGAAGTTCTTTACCCAAAGAGTCTATTTGTTCATTCAGAGAATGCTTGGATAGCTGTGAATAGCAGTGTAGTAAGCAGTAAGTGATTTCTGTAATGCATTAGTTCTCACATTTCCTGAACACTTCCTAGTCCCCTGCAGTGGGTTATGTAGTGCCATGCAGATTGAATCTTTGAACTGAGACAGTGACTTGAAATACAGGGAATCCAGGATTCCTCAGTCCTGGCATATAACACCATTGATCCACATCCAGTTGGTATAAGTGGTTGAACTGAGGATTTAATTTAGCTTCAACTGAGACCATGGAATCCAGATTCAGTAGCTTACACAAAGCAGCTCTAGTCCTAACTCACTTCCATAATGCTGGAGGGTCAGGAGAAGTTCACTACCTTCGCCCAGGACACTGAGTTAGCATTTCTGCTTTTCATAAGAGGAACATTTCATCATCTAAAAAGCAGACCTGCTTTTCAGTTTCAGTATATCCTTTCAGAGAGACAGAAATTACTCCCGCTCAGGCTTTGTTTCTGTGAAACCAAGACCTAAATTCTGTGCTCTGATGGCACTCCTGTGGTACCTTCCTCATGATCTTTCTTCGCTGAACTTGCTCATGTGTTGCTATCTGTGGTGTCAAATGAGAGAACAGTGACTGCAAAACTCAGCCCAGTGGCAGTTTGGATGTCTGTAGACTGTGGCAGGTCCTCTGGCTGGTGTGGTTGGGGAGCAATGGCAGTGCCTAGTCTGAGTCCCTAATGGCAATACAGGAGCTCCCTGTTTTGCTGTGCACATCAGTCACACCATGAGACAAAAAGGGCAGTCAGTAGTGGGAGCTGTCCTGGGTAAAAAGACTCTAAAGCAAAGACTGTAAAATCCTAGGGGAAGTTGGTTATCATTTCACCTTGCCAAATCTAAATGGAGAATGTTTTCTTTCCTTCTTTCCCAAGGAAATTGTCCAGTCTTGAATACCTGGATTTGTCCAGCAATAACCTCTCACAAATCCCAAGTGGTTTACCTCGAAACATCGTCCTCCTCCATCTGGAGAAGAATGCAATTAAGGTGATTGACAGAGATGTGTTAACCCAAATTAAGAACCTGGAGTACCTTCTGCTCCACAATAACAAATTAAAAGCCCGAGGGATTCACCCATTAGCCTTCCAGGGCTTAAAAAAGCTGCACACTGTCCACCTGTACAACAACATGCTGGAAAGGATTCCCAGTGGGCTGCCCCGGCGTGTGAAAACACTTATGATCCTTCATAACCAGATCTCTGAGATCAACCGGAATGACTTTGCTACCACTTACTTCCTTGAGGAGCTGAACCTGAGCTACAACAAGCTCAAAAGTCCCCAGATCCATCGGGAGGCCTTCCGTAAGCTGAGGCAACTAAAGTCCTTGGATCTTTCTGGAAACAATCTCCACACAGTCCCCTTTGGCTTTCCAAAGAACTTGCAGGTCCTGAAGCTGAAGGAAAATGAGATAAGCATCATCCCAAAAGGGACTTTGTCTGGCATGACAAAACTGCGGGAACTCTATTTGAGCAACAATAAACTGAAAGTAAATTCAATTTATTCAAGAGCTTGGAGAGAACTCAGCAGTCTCCAGGTAGAAACACCACCTTCTCTAATTGTTGTAGTGATGCTGATGTCCTTGTCTGTCTGCCTAAGCCAAACTGCATAACACCAGTACTAGATGTGCTTGGTCCTCATGTTCTGGGCTTGCATTGTAAGAGCTACACACTCTGTTTCTAGATAGAAATGATGTGCTGTTGTGCCAGAGGTGGGTACCTCCCACTGCTGGCCAGGGCATTGGCCCACCATGTACTGCTAATTCTGGGAAATGTAAAGATAGCTTTGTTTCTGAACCCTAGCAGTGTCCTATATTTTCAGATAAACATTAGTGAATGTTGTCATTAAGACTGAAATTAGGCCTTTCAAATAGCTTGTCTCCCAAAAGATTTAAAATCAGCTCTGAATAGAGACAGCAGGAGGAAGGAATGCATAAACAAAAACACTCTTAATTCTCAAAGCCCCCACATCAGCTTATGGTCAGACAGGCCAAGCTGTAGGATTTAGCAGCTCAGCTGGCTAAGGCACCTGGATAGCAGCTAGGAGGTCTGGATTCAATCAGCAGTCTTCTCATTTGCTTAATTGTTGGAGAAAGTTAAACACAAACCATAAGGCAGGCTGGAACAATCAGATTTGTGCTGTGCAAGATGACCTTTCACAATTGTTACACTGGCTGAAGGATTTGTCTGCATTTCCTTTTAGGCAACAGCCCCTTTCCTGCAGTGAAAGGTATTACCTTTGTCATATGGCAGCCACTGCGGGTTCATATGGTCACTGTGCAGGCAAGGAGTGCACATCTCAGAGCAGATCAGGGATAAGGGACATGGAGCACATGTCACACTGGCCCCAGTGTGTGTTCAGACAATCCAAATGTTAATCTGTGTGAACATTTCCCTTTCTGTTGTTTCTGGAACTAAACAATAGCTTGTTTTTCAGTTAATATGAATCAGCAATGCAGCAACAGTATCTGCAGAGCTGTTGGTTTGCATCAGCTGCAGATTTGATCCATGGTTTAATAATACACTTTGCCTTTGTTTCATGCCTCACTTATATATGTTTGTGTCTGTGTGTGTGCATGCAAATACACCTAACATGAAAAGTAGTCTGGAAGGAAGATGCTGTTGAGAATTACAGCTGCTTGGATTGTTTTTCTGCAGTACCTTAATAAAAATGTAGGTTGTTTTATTTTCAAACAAAATTGGGTCATGAGACCTGTTAGGCAGCTTGACTCGGCTGGAATAAGCTTTCATTCTTGTAGGGCCCATTCCAGCTACTTCATGGCACTTTTATTCTACTGTCACTCCCTTGTCACTCCTCAGTGTCAAGCCAAAGTAACATGTTGGAGAATCAAACACTGGCCCTGCAGTTGGACCTACCCCACAGCAAACCCCATTCACATCAACAAACAATTCAGATAATAGCACACACTTAAAATTTTGTGGGACTCATGGTGCATTTTTGGCTGGTGCTTTTCTTTGGAACAGTATTACTGTTGGTTAGTTGTTTCCATTATAGTTATAGTTGAATATTTTTTATCATTAAGGGCTTAACTGTGCAAGTGGTTGCATTTGACTGATAACCAGCACATAAGATCCTGATCGTGCAGGTACTTAGTAAAGGCTTTAGTCCTCACTGTTTCCATGGAAATCACTGGAGACTTTCTGCAACTGCAAAGCGAGACTTTTACATAATGCACTTGGCAGTGCTGGGCTAACAGTTGGACTCAATGATCTTAAAGCTTTTTTCCAACCTAAAGGATTTTATGATTCCATGATAATTGCTTGCCAGACTGGCATTATGTGGGGAATAAAAACACTGGAATCATGTTGTTTGCAGAAGTGTAGCTTTGAATGGTGTGTAACTAGTGTGTGTCAGCTTGGTTCTATGAAAATGCTGCAATACAGGATAACAAAACACTGCTATTGATCCATTCTCTTGCATAAAATTAAACAGAGGAGTGATAACGACCTTTAGTCCTGATGTCTCCCTCCATGTTAGAATATTTCCAGATGTTTTTATGTGTAGCTGTACCTAGTCCCTAACCTTAGCCAGGGAAGTGTTTGCAGTAGCAGCTTCCAAGGAATTCTCAGGCATATCTCAAACCCAGCCTGTTTTTAATTTACTTAAAGCCTGGGGACAGAGATAAAGAAATGTTGGAGCTCCAAAACAAACCAGCATGATGTCTGATGTGAAATCAGGATGCTAAATAGCAGTGTAAGAGAGTAGAATTGTCTTGGCCACACTTACCTAGATGCAAATTAGAGTCAGATTAAATTAGTTTATGCTATAATAAATATCAATTCAAACTTAAATATCCTCTGGATTGTTTCTAATATTTAAATTCAGTTATTTATTTGACCCCTGGTTGTCTCTTCCTTGCAGTCACTAGACATGGCTGGCAACCAGCTGACATCCATCCCACTGGGCCTGCCGGAATCTCTGGAATATCTGTATCTCCAGAACAACAAGATCACAACGGTTTCAGAGCATGCTTTTGAATCCACACCCAAAATAAAGGGGATTTATCTCAGGTAGGGTCAAGTTTCCACTTAAGCACACAAGATTTGTTTTCTTCTTTGTCCACCTTATAATTGCTTACGTTTTAGGAAGTGTTTAAAATGCTAACTTTCTAAATGAGCAACTTTGTTTTATAGTAATGTGTGAGGAAACTATGTTCATCTGCTCAGGAAAGACATGGATACACACAATAGGCTCTTTCTGTTCAGAGAGCTTGTCTTTTCTGTGCTTATTAGAATGGATTGACATGTTAGTAATTCTGGGAAATTAATGTTTAATATTGTGTCATATTCCAATATTCAACTGTGAGCCAGAAGTTTACAGCCCACTTCTAGGAGCGCAGCTTTGCCTGTGCCTGTTGGCCCTGGATTTTGACAAAATCCCCCTCTGGTGAGGGTGTGTGACTAATGTTGAAGTTGTGCACATTCCCTTGATAGTTTTGTCAGAAACAAGTGGCCAGTTACAACTGTGACAGTTACGTAACTAAGATTAGAAGCTTTGCTGGTTTTTTTCTCACTCTGTCAATTGGATGAGGATTTTTTTTTATAGGTGACAGATACTGACCTTTTTTACATGTAATGTAAACTCACAGTAATGTAACTGGTTTAAGCAGAGCTTTATACCACAAGAAGTGAAGCAAGAATCTGTCCCAGTAATATATCCAGTTTTAAACTGATGGCATATTATTGAAAATATTTATTAGAAGTAACTTATGAATCCCTATAGAATATTTGATTAAGCTGATCCAGTGGATGTGTTCAAAAAGCTCAGTCTGCACAAGACTAAATATGGTCTTATTTTGTCTGTATGCAACTAAACTGCCCTGTAGTTCTGAATAACTCTGGAGCATACCTTTTTGGATGAATGATTCCATACCAGGCAAATAAAATTACAAAGTCTGGTGTAAATTAGAGCAGTCTGTCTATTCAGCTGCTCACATTTATGAGATTTTAGTGAATGCTTGGATGTGAACCAGAAACCACATACCACATTCTATATTTCTATATAAAGAAGAAAGGAATTTGCAAAACAGTTTTGCTAACATATTTAGGAGGCAACTCCACCCAAGCTAAGTTGTATTTTTTAATGGGAGACTATTAATCACTGGGAAACAATAACATACATATGGAATATTAGACAGAATATGATTTTAAGCGTGTTCACAAGTCACAGACCAAGCAGTAAATGTGAGAGGTTCTTAAACTGCAGATTAGTTTATTTGTATTCCTGGAAGCACAAATAACAGCTGAAAAATTACTGCATGTTGCTTTTTTTCTAAGGAATACTTGGTACCAATATTTTGAGTTTTGTGGGTGAGGAATTAAGGTATCAAGGGGTGACAGAGAATCTCATGAAAAATCAAGCAACACTTTGAAATGTGGGCTATGGAGCAGATGACTTTCCTCTTTGGGAAGGAGGAAGCAGAATAGCAAGAGAAAGAATTTGTGGGGGAGGAATATATAATGATTTTGTTTCCTTCCCCCATCCAGAGGAGCCAGCACTTCTAGAGCACTGTTGTGGGTCAGTGTAAAGATAGAGTAACTTGGATCAGTGGAAAGTTAGAGGAACTCTGCAGAATGGCTTCCTCCAAGTCTCCTCATTTCTGTGTTGGATATAAAAAATGGGTTTATTTTAACAGAAGGGCATTTTTGTTTGTTTACAGGTTTAATAAGATTGCAGTTGGAGCACTGAAAGAAAGTACCTTCCAAAACCTAAAGCACTTACAGGTACTGGATATTGAAGGGAACCTTGAATTCAGCAACAGTTCAAAGAATAAGGATGATTCAGAAGAGGAAATGGAAGATGAGGAAGAGGAAGAAGAACTGAGATAAAATGTGAACTCACACAATCACACCATGTGAGAGGTAGCAACTGTAGTTCAAGGATCCAATTCTCAGACTTTTGTGCAAATAATTCCAATTTACACATATGATTAAAGCATAACAAGGGTGATTGAGCCCTGGACTCAAAGACTTCCACTAAAACATGACTGTGAATTGCAAATCAAGAAAGTTTGAAAATATATTATTTTGTAAAATGAAACAGTCAGTATATATCTGTGTTTTAGCAGAGGCAGTGGACTGTTCATAGTGGCTTCTGCTTATAGCCACAGCAGGCACAACAGTTAAATATGAACATCCTTGTTTACTAATTCAGATAACAAAAAATGAAAAGGTATTTCATGATAACTTTTAAGCAGGTAGCTCAAAAGGAAAACAAAGAACAAACTAGAAAGCTTACTGATGCAGAAGACCATGTGAGCTGAAAATGGATTAAAAAAATTATGCAAATTAAAGTAAGATTAGACCCACTGTCTGTTAAACACGGCATTAAGATTACAACCTGTCTCAAGCGGTACTTAAATCACTGACCACTTGGAGTGGGAAAATAATGCTATACTTGGTATATTTCTTATGGAAAGAATAGTCTTTCTAGTTGAATCTCTTATATTCAACTGCAGAAGAAAAGATGAAGGGAGAATAACGTTTGAAGAATATGCATTTTTTCATAAGAATAACGATCTGCCTAATGTATCTCTTAAGCATCTTATATTCAAAGACGATGAGATTCAGGACTACTCTTTACTTCTGGAGATTTAAACTTTAAGAGTGGAAAAAGAGAATTAGCTTTCTCCCTAATCAACATTTTGTCACGGAGAGTGACACAAGGAATTGCTAGGAATAGTGCTAATACGCTTAAAAGATGATGGGGCTTGGAAAGGGCAGAAGCTACTTGGAAAGTCAAACACCAGACCTCGAGGCTGGGCTGTATGAAAACTTTGTGAGGGAAGAAATAATTTATATCTGCAGACTTAGAGTACATATAACTTCAAAATCAGTGTATCTCTGGTTTAGTTTAGGACACGTGTGACATGTTAGCAGGTACTAAGTTTATCTTACTCTGAATTCTGTATTGCATTATGTAATTTATTTTATTTTTCTGTTTTGCAGGAAAACATATGGAAACTTACATATATGTCTATGTGTATATATCTATATAGATATACAGAGAACACTTAGCAGAACGTGCAATGAATTATGCAGAAACTGTCGTGGCACTGAGCCAGGCTCATGGAAGACAGTGTGTTACAGTGCCTTATTCAGGGAAAGACCCTGAATGCCTTTCCAAAGCTTCCAAATCATCTTATACAAGACCCAGGATCATAAGGGATTGCTCGGGAACTCACAAAAGCTGGCTTTTGTTTCTTCTGTTTCTCTTCTTTCACTGTTTCCATCTGTAATATGGGGCTGTTTTCAACACATGCCTTCAAATGCCATTTTTGTCGCTGCATTTTAAGTGAACCATGTATAAGCTTCTTTTTCTCCACCCCAAAGAAGCTGTTGCTGATCAGGCAAGATGAATATTTTCAGTAGTTTCATGTGTGGAGCAGTGTATGAGGCATTTTGGTCATCAAGCAACACTAATAATTCTGGATGCAACTATTCCTCTGTTATAAAAATGTGTATATTTGGATGAGAAAAACAAAATAAGGCTGGATCCCAAAATATTTTATCTCTACTGCCAAAGCCTGCAGTATATTCCTGTTTTAGAAAGGTTTTAAGATAAAACTATTGCTCTTGTGAATATATATATATATAAAATCTGTATGTCTGCCTTCCAGAGCTTTGCTAAAGTCTCTGTTTGCTCTTGTATGCCCGTGTGGCAGTTGTGTGAATGTCTCTAAAGGTATGGGGTGACAGTGTGAAGTGTAATATATGTGGTTGAATTTTTTACATAGTGTATCTTATTCTCATTGAGAGTCAGGAGTGAGACTAGTGATGTAAAAGAGATAAGTGAGCGTGGGCTGTCTTGGGAGAAAACTGTTAAGTGTCAAGAGAAATTTGTTTAGTTCAAGTCTTGAGACAGTGCCTGGTGTTGTACTCAAAGCCTCACCTATTTTATGATGTCAAGTACTTTCAGCTCCTGTTGGAGTCATGGAAAATAAGGAAACCAAGGAAAAGAAGACCCACGGAGGTACAAGTTTTTTAGTTGATTATAATGTTCTTCATCTGAGGCAGTTAATCTGCATGAGGAAATGGTCTTTTCTTTTGAGGATTTCTGATTGAACACATGTTGTTTTGTACACTGCATTCCAGGATTTACTTGGAAACACAGTTGGCTTAATTTTTTACCAGCTGTTTTCTTGCTGGAGATCTAGTTCCACACTCTCCCTTTGGTTCCCATAGCACATGACAGTAATTTCAAGCTGTTTCCTACCTTAGACAATTCAACACAATCATCAATCATGGAAAGATTTCTTCCTGAAAAAAATAAGAGCTTGGCCCTAAAAACTGCAAACCCCCATATTTTTGAACAGCAGCTATACAGCTGAGCAATAAAATGGCCTTCTTGACTGCTGGGATAGATTTCTACATAAAATGTTTACAGAAGTAGCTCAAGTCAACTAGCTATCTCCAGCAAACAGCAGTGGAAGTTGGTCTTTGGTGAAACAGAGCAATTGAATAAACTCCTGAACAAGCTGAGAATATGCAGATTTATACAGTTTTATGGAGAACTGTTCTATTATCTTTAAACTTCTGTCCCTTACACTGTGCTCCTGTGAAGAGTCAGGTGCCTCAGACTTCCTTTGAATCCCTTGAGAGTCTGATGCACTGAATGCAGGGTGAAGGTGCATTTTAGCACCCGTAGGTCAGGCCCAAAATGTCAGAATGATACATACACTGTTAAGCTTCTTTAGCAAGCAGCAGCCTTTGCTAAAGGAGACCCACCTACAGCTGAAGGAATGTATCATGTAGACCAGGCAGAGTTAGGAAACCCTTATCCAAGTTTATTTAAAAAAAAAAAAAAATGCATGCTGTCCTTTAAATAGGACAATGTTTTCCAGCAGAAAAAAAAAGACATCCTTCTTTCCCAGTAAAAGCCTAAAACCCCACGAGAGGAATGTATTTTGATTGCTTTGTAAGAGATTGATGAGGGAGAACCACAGGCCTGATTCCTCACTTACCTGGTATCATCAGCACCTATGACATTGGACATAATACTGTCAAACCAAAATGGTATTTTGTTTCTTTTAAAGGAGTAAAAAGCTTGATGAGAGATGTTGAGAAATAGTCAGAACTCCATGGGGCTAAGCCCACATATTTTTTTGACTGTGTGTGGTAGCCTTAATCCAAAGGTCCAGCCTTGGGTGGAGCAGGACCCATGAACAGGCTCTAATTTTATTTTTTTCTTTAGTGAAAATGAGAGTTGGGAAACTGGAATTGTCTTAGGCCACAAAGAGGTAACACAAATGTTGTTCTCATGTAATTTTCTTCCTGTGAATTGCTTGGATTTGGGAAGAGAAAAATAGAAAGATTTTAAAGCTGAGATAGATGTATAAATAGTGAAAACTTGAAGTCTAAAACATTCAGTTGGCAACTTTATCCCTAAGTATGCATTTGCACAGGCCGCATAGTCTGTATGGAGGAGTTTATTTGCTTTTTTGCTTTTAAAAACCATGTTTCCTCATTACAGAGGATACCGCACAAAACGGGGAAATGGGATTTTTTCAAGCTACAATTTTTCACAGCAACAGGAGAACAAATGCAGCATGTGAGCTAGAAAGAACTAATCGGGTGCCAAAAATAGCCCCTGGATAATGAGCTTTTATTTCAGACAGTGGGCACGTAGCCCATCTGTGTCTCCATGTGGATGGGCCATTCTGCAGCCATCCTGCCCCTCATCCCTGTTCCTTTGGGATCCTCACCCCATGGCCAGTCATCCTCCCCCCCCATCCCTTTCTTTGGGATCCTCACCCCATGGCCAGCCATCCTCCCCCTCATCCCCTTCCTTGGGGATCCTTGCCCCATGGCCATTCCCTCATGAGGAATGGGGCACCCAGCACCTGCTCCCTGCCCACTCCTGCCCTCTCCTCACTCCTACCCCACACGGCTCCCCTTGGGGAACCCCATGGCTTGTTATTTGGGTGCTTCTGGGAAGAAAGGCCCAGGAGAGCTGTTTCTTCCCCAGAGGTATTATCTCCCCATACAGCGTTATGCCCTTTGCCTCCCCTGGGTGCTGTGAGGGGCTGGGGGTCAGACTGGATCCTGGGAGCCCATTTTCCTCTGCTTTCCACGTTCACACTACTGGAGGGCTCCTCCTGCTGTCCCAAAGGGGCAAAAAAGTCCCCTAGAGGAGCGGGCGCCATTCCGCCGGCTGTGAGGGAGGAGCGGCCCTGGCCACGGCCGTTCCTCTCTGGGAGGGATGTGGCACAAGGCCGAGGCTCTGCCGATGCCAAGGTGGCGTCCCTGTGAGCCCCTCTGGAAGGAACACCATGATCCCGCTGTCCCCAGCCTCGGCTGGCAGGAGGGGTGAGTTGAGGGGACACCAGCGGCCATGTGGGCAGGGCGGGAGGCAGGTGAGGGGCGGGGGCTCAAGCGACGCTATGGTGTGGTGAGGGGGGTCCTGCTCTGCCTCGAGGGCCTCACACACCGTGCTGTGGTGGTTGGGGTCTAAGTGTTATATTTAATGAAAAAGAAGTGCTTTATGCAGTATGTATATATTTTTCTGAGGAGAAAATTAGTTAAAAAGTTTTTTTTTTTTAATTGGGAAAGATGGGGCAAGACTACAAGAGAGTATAATGACAGGACAAGGTGGGGTGGGTTCATATTGAAAGAGAGTAGGTTTAGATTAAGTATTAGGAAGTAATTCTTTACTGTGAGGCACTGGCCCAGGTTGCCCAGAGAAGTTGTGGATGCCCCATCCCTGGAAGTGTTCAAGGGAACAATGGGGCTTGGAACAACTTGGTCTAGTGGAAGGTGTCCCTGCCCATGGCAGGTAGGTTGGAACTGGATGATCTTCAAGTTCCCCTTCCAACCCAAACCATTCCATGAATCTGTGATTCTGTGAAAAAAAAAAAAAAAAAATTAAAGAAACCTCCAAAGGAAAACTTTGGATGAAATATGAATGGGGATGTGGTGGGGCAGAGCAAGGCTACAAAGGCCTCCCTTGTGGGAGTGGCAGCAGCTCCTGAGGAACCGACTGCAGCCCTGGCAGCAGGACAGAGTCCCTGGCAGTGGGACAGTGTCCCTGAAGTGGGACAGTGTCTCTGGCAGCAGGACGGAGTCCCTGCCAGTGGGATAGTGTCCCTGCAGTGGGACAGTGTCCCTGTGGGTCTGCTCCCTGGGGCTGGCAGCTGCATCCCTCACTAGGGGCTCTTGGCCATCAGATCTCATGGCTCATAAATCCTGCAGGATTGTACATTAAAAGGGCAGGTGGGGAAAGGATCCTCCAATTCCTGCAGGTGCTGAAGAGCTGGGCTGGCAGGGTTGCTCCTGAGACCTCTGTGCTACAACCCCCCCTGTTCTGCTGCTGTGCAAGACGGATAGAGGGGACTTTTCCTGAGCAGGCTGAGGACCTGAGTAGCAGGTGTTAGGTACATCCAGGAGGAAGGTTATGGACCTGCATTAACGAAGTGGATGAGAACGGGAAGTATCCTCCTTCCAGAGACCCCACTGCCATTTTTTCTGCTTCCCAGTGATCCACACAGAGCTGGGAGGCAGGAGGGGGCCAATAAAAACTTTTTGAATGTTCTCACTTGACTGTGTTTCCTAATGATCAGTAAGAGTTTAGCTTGTTAGGCTGCTTGTCACCATGTTGACTGAGCACACTAACTTTTTTACAGGTTCTGCTTACAAAAAAACTAAGCAAATTTATTCTTATTTAATAATAAAATACTTTACAAATAGTCTTTTTTGATGAGAAGCCATCTCTTGGAAAGCTTCTATGATATAGTCCAATATCCTGTAATTGATTTCATTATACTCTAATATTGGTGAGTTTTGCTTCCCAGGTTTGGGAATAGATGTCCCCAAAACTTAAACATATATAGAGTTTTATATAATATGAATTTACCCTTGTTTTTTCAAGATATTTCTTTTTCTGATGGGATTAATTTATGGAGGTCATTGTAATTGGTTTATTATGTTGCTAATACAAGAACAGTGAGTAAATTCCCTGAAGACCTCCATTTCCTTTAGTGAGGAAAATATTGGTGTGCCCTGTAGCTCTGATTCATGCTGCTATTGTGAAGTCAGCCAGCTGTGAGATATATGTGGATGATAAATGTGTTCTAATAATCCAGTATACAAAGTATTTCCATAAAAATTCTTCAGTAGTATCCAAGGACATTAAACAGTCCATCAGTAAAGTCCCTCTTTAAATGGTTTTGAATCAGGCAAAGACTGTTTTAATGCACAGTTGTACAGGCTATCTCAAGTTTTCCCCATGAAAGTTCCAGAATCTGTTTTTAGCATATGATTATGATACTGCTGAGAATGTTGCTTCTGATAAAAATTCATGTTGATTTTCAGTATTCTCATTTCTAGTTGCATACAAGAAATTAATGATACTTATGCTTTTATTACTTGGGATATAATTGTGTATTTGTCGACAGTCATCACAGGAGTTAGCTTTAAAAAAATCCCAAGATATATCTTTTATACAGGATTAAAATTAACTTTGATAACTTACGGAGCACTCTACAGCTCTCCTCTTCTTTGTGGCAGACTTGGATCTGTTTAATTCCAATGCAGCAGTGGGATGAAACTCAAAGCCCTTCCTGCTAGAGCTTGATCCAACCACAGTGGTGGACTGACACCCTCCTGTCCATCCTGATTCCTCCTTCCCCAGATATTTGGTTAGGAAGGATTTCATGTCAGAGAAATGCTTTCTTCTATTAAAAAAAAATCAGGAAGACTGGATGATTTATTCTAAAGCAAAGATAATATATTTGCTGATTAAACTAGCAGTGTAGACTACCCAAATCTCTGTGCTTTAAGTTTGTTTTCAAGAAATCTCATTAAATATTAAAGAAATATTTAAAGTATTTCAGTGGAAAAAAAGATGGAAGATTATGATTAAAAATGCTCAGTTTGACTTAGTTCTGTATACTTTCCACATGTTTTTAATAGCCTAGTGGTAAAACCCAATAAAACCACTAGAAGCAATGAAATCATAATGAAACATCTCAAGGTCAGTCTCATTTTTCTTTTGGTTTTGCCATTTAGCCCATACAGTATTTGTTGTAGATGTAATGTGAGATATCTGTGAACATAAAACACTTCTTGTTTTGCTTCCCCTTCTTTTTCCATCTTATTAAAATACCTGGGGTTTTTTTTTGGGGGGGGGGGAGGGTGGGAGCTGGAGATGTTAAAACCTTATTAGGAAAGTTCAAAAGCAACAGTTAATTACAGTGAGTTTCATGTGGTGGGTCGAATCCTGACTTTCAGCTGTTGCTGTGTGCAGAAACACAGCAGCAGGCATTTGCTTCCCAAATGAAATGCAGAGACCTCTTTGTGCTGAAAGGTGACTGCTTTCAGAGCAACAGATGCAGAACTCTGTGCCTTGCAGAACAAAAACTCTTATGATGGAGCCTGAAAAGCACAGCTGTGACCTACCTGAGCACATCTGTAATTTCCAGTGGAATGGGAAGTCTAGAGTTTTGTAATTACTTCAGGAACAACATTTGTTTGTTCTCCCCCTGGACTGAATGTTCTATGCTGGTTTGGAAGGAAGGACAGCTGGGAAGGGATACCTGTGGATACCTGCAGACTTGCCTCTAGTGGCTGTCCACAGGCAGGAGCTTTGGGAGGAGAGGGATGCCCTGCTCCCCCCTACATCTCCAGCTGTTGGTACCTTCTCATTTTGGAGCCAGCAAGGAAAGGAGGTTTGATTCTATTGCGGGAGAAGAGGTTGAACATTCTCCATCTTCCCCTAGCAATACTCCCCATCTTGTCTTTCTGAAGCCTTCTGTGCTCGTTCCCCAAAATACCACTGTCTCAGTAACAGACTGCTGTGATCTTATGGTGACAGCCTGTAAAATCTCTAAAATATCCTGTGATACAAATCTGCCAGAAATCTCAGCTGTGCCAAATCCATTCCTGTATATCATCTTCCAGGCAATGGGGATGCAACTGTTGCTAGTTTATAAATGATGGAATCTGAGGTTTTGTCACTTAAAACAGAAGCCTGGCAATTCTGTGAATACTGTGAGTACTGATCCTGTGCTTCCAGAGAGATAGAAGTGGCTGATCCAAGGTAATCATATGAGTCCTCTTTAATGTGTTACATAACTGTCTCAGTCTTCGGCTCATTTATCCTTGCCATGCATCACCCTGTTGAATCAGAAAAGGACTTTTTCTCTGTTTATAGATGGGCAGCAAACCCTGCATTCCTGTGGTCACTTGACCATGAGATCACATGAGAAGTCTGAGTGAATAACGGACTGACCTTAAGCAGTGACCACCCTTCCTGTTCTATTGATCTCATCCATTTGGGGGTTTGTGGGACAAACCCTCTTATAAATTTCAGAAGTATCAATCAGTATGCTCCAGCACTTAGTGAGGAATGTAATTTTGAGCATCTATCACCTCCTTAGTTTTAGGTGAAATCACAGGCTAAAGTGAGAATTTCATTTGCAGCTCGGCCCTTAGTGAATGGATGCATTAAATTTGTCTTTTCCAAATGCAGCAAAGTCAGATTTTTCCAGCCATTATTATTGCAAGAGGATATGCTCTCCCCCTGCAAGATAAACAACAGTAGCACCCCTGTAGTAAAACCTTCATTGCTTTGTCTCCTCACTGAGTACTCAGTCCCCAGCTGGAGGGCTGTGCTGGGGCCAGCTCAGTGCCTGGAGGGGAGCAGCAGCAATTCCTCCGTGCCCCTGTGTCTGTAATGAAAGAGCTGCCTTGCTGTAAAAACACACCTGGGCCTTCAGCAGAGCCACAGATATGGGAGTACTTAGTGTTGGGCAAGATCAAAGGCATCTGGAGTTTTCCAAATTCAATTCCCAGGTGACACATTTTGCTTGCACACATCAACCAGCTTCTGCTGGTAGTTACCTCTTTTTTATGGAAAGCACAGAAAGGACTGAGATCATTTCCAAGACTGTCCATCTGGCTGGAAGATGAAGCTTTCCGTCTGCTTTGAAAGTATTACAAATCAGTTCTCTGTTGTTACAAAGGGACTAAAATTAATGTTTGTTGTGAATTGAAAAGCAAGAGCTCATCAGGTGGGGACGTTACACAGTTACTGTGTTTTCTAAGTGATTTAGAATTCCTGGTAGAGCAAGGAAGGCATCTACAATTTAATGTTTTGGCTAATTATTTAGATCATCTTATTTGTGTGTTGGGATGCACATTCAGGTGGCACAAATAAGCTTAGATGCAATTAAGTGATTTAAGTGGAATCAATTAAGACTAGCTGAGAAAATGAGTAACTATTAGTTCCATAAACTTCCCTGTTTGGATTGACAGCCAAAAACTCTTGGGAGTTAGTGGGATATGTAAATGCTCTGGTTGTGTCTCTTTCTCCCAGTTCTAATTCTTGCACAAGTACTTATTACAGCAATTCAGCACTTCAAAACTTCCTTGGCATTGGCAAAATCCTCAGAAACCTGTTTAAATATGTGTTTAATGATGTTTCATGCCACAGCAATCTGGAGTGGCTTCTTTCCTCTCAGTAGTATCATCAGAGCAATGCAGCTGCAAATTAACAAGCATAAAACAACTGCCTCTGATAAGTATGTGTTAATTTGGGTTGCTTCCCAAATTATTTCTTCCATAGCTGTATACAATGCACCACTCTTAATTATCTTCTCTCCCTCCTCGAGACTCTTCCCTTGTGTATAATTTAATTGGCTCAGTTCCCTTTCTTTTTAGCAGGAGGAGGCAACTTCAAACTGATTGAATGTTGCCAGTTAAGAAATATGTTCTTCCCACATATGCTTGAAAGTATTCCATGCAAACTGTTGTAATTAGTGATTGATTGGTTGGTTGATTGATTTTTTTAATATAAAAGTTTTGAGACTATAAAGGTCACGTTTGTTTTTGTGCTCTGAAGAAAGTAGGAGAAACATATTTACCAACATAAAGCTTGCACTCTAACTGGATAATCAACAGCTTTGTTATTTTTGTTGAAAGGAAATGCCATTATAGCTGGAAAATGTGAACAGATCCATGCATACAAATATGTTGTGGAACCTACTGCTCTCCTAATTGCACTGTGCATCAAGCTGCTTGACAACACACACCAGGAGGCACAGAAAATAGCTAAATGGAGGAAAACTTACCATAAAAATTCTCGTAACTTCAGTGTTTGCCTCTCCCCAGCTCACAGTGGTGCCTTGTGTTCAGTGCAGTGACTGCAGGAGCAGTCAGATGCTCCAGTCAAGGTCACAGTACACTGACCAACATACACCAGAACAAAGAACCCAAGTGTCTTAGGCCTCCACTTAGCAGTATTTCATACCACAGATTATAAAGATCAGGGGAGAAACTGGACCACTGCCTTCCTCCCAATGGAATGGGAGGCACATATTGGTGTAACCCCCGAGTTTTAAAGATCCAAACACTGTAATGTAAAAACCACAATGCATTTCAAATTTGCAAAGCAGAACTGGACACTCCTTGAATGGCATTTGAATGCAGAAGGCTATTAAACAGCCTGTTGATGCCATACAAATATGCTCTCACACATGAGACTTCCACATTGCCTGCTTGCCAGAGAGTAATGGGCAAAATTGTGGTTTCTTTTGCTGTGTAGGACTTGTGCAGCACAACTGACTGAGTCTTCTGGTCTCTGATGCTTTATCTCACCCAGAGTTCTCCTTGTAGAAGTCACAGCTTCTTAAGCTCTGGAGTTGACTTAGAGCTCTTGAGACATGACTGTGCTGAAGAGTGGCAGACCAAGTGAGCTGTCTCAGGCAAGCAGGCAGAAGGATTGCACTTTGCAGTCAGCCAAAGGCTGTAGGTGGCTGGGGCAGAGTGTGGTGTTAAGACCAGCAGCACTTTTTGCCTGGCAGACCACGGCCTGTTGGCACGGTGAGTGGCCATACTCTCCAAAAACACTGAACTTGGAACTACTTACTTCAAATCTTGGATCTCCTTAGCCTCTTTCTTCATCATTTTATCTATGCAAAGTGACTGTAAACTGATGGATGACTGGCAGGATTATACTATCACTTCATGTAGCTGTAATTGGCTGTGTGAAGTTGAAACTTTGTGTTTTCCTTGTGGGCACAGTTGGCAG
The DNA here is from genome assembly GCF_001604755.1 of Lepidothrix coronata. NCBI lineage: Eukaryota > Metazoa > Chordata > Aves > Passeriformes > Pipridae > Lepidothrix > Lepidothrix coronata. Next base: position 2,667,208 of record NW_016690192.1, read on the forward strand.
GCAGAGATCCTGCCCTCTCCATGTGCCCTTCCCCTGCTTCATCCCTGGCTGCTTGATCTTGTCCCTGCATCACCCTTTCACTTGTGTTGACACAACTGTCTGTTTGGACTGTGCTAAAAAACATATGTGAACTGGTTTGAATTAAAAATACTTCTCATCTGATTCTTTGTCTGGCTTCATAAATAATGGGGTCTGTACAGCTGGGAGAGGAGGGGAGGCAGTGCAGGTTGGAATGGACAGCTGGGGAAGGATGAAGGGGCCCTCCTGCAGCTGCCAGTGCTGCTGAGGTGAGAAGTGTCAGATGTTGTGTTTGTCAGTCAGTGCTTCTGCCTGTTCAGAGAGGCCCAGAGCAGCCTCTGCTCTCCCAAACACTCATTTTAATGACACTCCATAGCACAGGTCCATTACAGGACTTGTTCTGGAGCAAATTCCTCTGAATCATTTCAGTTCTTCCCTATTCTTCGTGTTCTCTATTTGTTGTTTTCACTCTAGGGTCAAATCAGGAAAATAGTTACCAACTGTACCTGTTTTCAAATTAAGACATAATTTCTGAGGAATTATAGACAAAGGAGACTGACTATGTGTGTTCTTTCTGGCTTTACTATTTGATAATTAAACTACCTATACTACAGTGCTCTCAGGCAAGTAATTAGTGCATGACATAAGAAATAGTCTGAACAGGAGCCCTCAGAGAAGAGATGAATATACACATCCCAGGAAAAACACTAATCATATGCATGAAGCACTTCTGCTTCTTGTGAATGCAGAAATTGTCCTTTTGGACTGGGTTATTTTTAATCTTCAGATGAGAGGAGCATATTAGAATACCAGACACGTTATCTGAAACTGCCATGCCACAAGTAACTAAATATAATATGTCAAGTGTATTGGTATGAACTGGTATGTCATCTCTGGATCAAATCCCAACTTTTCAGAAGGTGTCCTCACTTCCACTCTCCATTTTGGCAGAGAAATAAGAAGACACTAATAGTGCAAGTGCCCAGACAGCCTGTTTTTAAATGGCAGGTTTATTAAAAATGTCCTATATCACAAACATTGGAAACATACTCGGCAGATTTTACTGTAACTGAAAGATCCAGTAGATCACGGAAAGGGAGTAACTGTCAGTGTAAATCAACCACTGGATTATGAGAAATAATGAGGCATTTTCCACAGCAAACTCCTCGCCAAACCCCATTGTCACTCAGCATCCTGGGGTTCCAGTTGGAGTTCAGTTGCCCTTAGGACGCAGCACACGGTTCATGAGTTGAGCTTTGAGTTTGTACATATTTACAGTAGAACAGCCTAGAGGTTCCAGGAGAGGACACGTTAGCACCAGTGCTTATGGATTAGGGCTCACCTCGCCTCTGCCACTGCATGTGCATGGGACTGACTTTACTGAAGAGTTAGGTTAAAAAAAGGTTCATAAATCTGGCACTTGGAAGGCAAACTGTGCTCTGCAGTGACCTAGGAATTCTCTGTGTATCACACTTGAATGCCTGGCTCTGGAGGCTGCCCATCAGAATTACCTTAATGCCCTTTCTTGCACAAATGCACACTTGGCTTCCCCTCTGCTTGGACTGTTATTTAGTAATAGATGTAACCCCTCGCGACAAGGAAATCAGTGTGATTTTCTTACTGCTGTTCTAAAGCTAAGCACAAACTCTATATTTAGTGAATGTTAGACAAAATTGGTATCTTTAGCAATTTTGGTGAAACATTTTCACATAGCAAAAATTCTACATAAATACAGTGTTCATAATTACCGAGATTCACAAAAAAAAGGCTTTGGTTAGAAAATCAAGACGGGTCAAATAGAAAAAGCTTTTTTAAAAAAAGGAGCCAAAGGAGTCAAATACTCTAATGAAGTCAAATGAGTGCAGAATAAAACAGCAGTCATCCATGAGTTAATTTTTCAGTATTAAAATCTTCCACCTAGAGAAGCCCATGTCTCTTGCAAGCTGTGTGCCTTTCCTGACGTTCACAGCTGGTCTCTTAGCTCCAGTACAAGCAGGGTGGCGATAATTCCACGTATTCCTGTTCAAGGCAAAGAGTCCCTCTTCCAGCTGTGAGGTAGAGATTGGGTATCAAGTCACTGGGGCGTGAGATACCACTGAGTGCAGCAGTTACACATTTGTTTCTAGTTCATTTATTTCAATAGTGCAGTGGTCTTTACTGTTGGATTTCTTAGTGTGATTCTCCACTGGAGTTTCTTCTTGCTCCACTTGTATGGGTGTATGGTGCTGAAACCCTTTCACTGTTTCTGGTCCACGAGATTCATTCATGGTCTTCACACAGCCATTTCTCTGGTAAGCCACAATCTGATGGATGTTAACAGGCTTAGTTTCACAGATCAGTGGCACCTATGTGAAAAGCATTAAGATCTGGAATACTGCCACTGATTGCTGTATACAACAGGATACAATTTTTACTGGAAATCCCGTGGGCTGCTTTACATTCACCAGAATTATCTAGAGCCTCCATAGACTTCCAGGACCTGTTTCTCATATACACTAAGGCATCTTTGCAACATCTGCACAAAGTGAAGGTGTCTCTGTGTAAAAGCACAAATTCTGTCATTACAAATTATGGTAATAACTGCACGCCATTGGTAAAGCAACAGAAGCAGGGCGAATACAGACTAGAATTTCAGGGCTGAGTTCAAAAGGTACAGACTCTCAGTGCTGAGCTTTGGGCAGTGCTTGCTCTTAAGTGCAGTTACTTAGATCAGTAAGTCATTTGTTGTTGCCTTCTGCCTTTTTTCTAACCCAATAAACTAGCACCTGTCTCTGCACTGTTTCAAAAGAAATAAAAAGGATTTTATTAACTGATTCATAAGTTAAATATTGAAGTGTTCTTTAAGTCAAACCAGATTCTGATGGGGAAAGTAAGACGTAAATACTGGCAGAGAAGAGAGGTGAGCTTGCAGCTGAGAAAATATGGCCTTTGGGTATTCATTACTAACTGCACAAATTATGCAGCCAAAATGTATGGCAGACCAGCAGTATATTTTAGTACAGTTATAGAGCATGATTCAAAGAAAAAATCTCATCACAGATGACTAAATAATCCCTTAGGAGGGATTTCATATTATTGAAACATCTCTTCTTAAGTTCTGCCTGAGTTCTAAGTACGGCAATGAAATGTCAGAGGCCTGTGTTGTGCAGGAGCTCAGGCTACACTTCTGGCTTTGTAAGGGGTGACATGCCTTAACATTAGGCTGTATGTTTAGGTTTTTTTGCAGCTAGCTGTATGTGTAGCCCATATATTCAGGCCTAATCCTGTCATCAGTAATTACTTCAGGAGGACACAGCAGGAATTTTAAATGAACATTGCTGGAAGGCATGAGAATGGGATTGAGTAGAATGATTGTAGAATGGGAGAGATAATGACAGAAATAAAACTTTGTCTGGAATACTACAAATGATGCACAGAAATTAAACACACCTTGTGAAAATTGGTCCTGATAAAGAAACTTTCCTGCATGAACTATTCTGTCTTTATGGAAGAAAGGTAGTGAGTCTGCCATGAGCTGAAATGGTTGGAGATTAGCACCTCCAAACATCATGGGCTCATGGAATTAGGAGTTTCCTTTGTCAAGGATTTGGAGGGCCATGAGAAGGAGTTCCAAAGGAAGGGGAAAATGCATAGGAGTGGAAGGAGGTGGGGGCTTCAGAATGCACAGGTATGTGTGGTGTATGAAATAAGGTACAGAGAAGGAAGAACAAAAAGATGTAGTGAGGGACTTGTATTAAGTGTAGAAGGCATGAAGATGCCTGAGAATGAAGTCTAGAATGGAGTAATGTGCTTGTGCTAGTCTGGAAAGAAAATGATTGCAGTGGTGGCTTCAGGTGATGCTGACACAGAATGTTGGAAACACCCAGGGGAGTTGCTTTTGATGTGAGCTTATTGATTATGGATATACACACTCGTAGGTACCTTCACCTCCCCCTACACACAAGCAGTCAAGAACATCTGTCACCCTACTCTGTTACTGGTCACAGTTTTAGGAGAAGGACAATTACTGTCCAGTCAGGACTGGGGTCCTGAGTGGGGGACTGGCAGCTCCAGCACCTTGTGCAATGGCAGGGCAGTGCAGCTGCTTCCCTGCTCCCAGCCCGGTGTGCCAGGCACAGCTGGCTGGCCAGCCTGGAACTCCAGTGGCTTTTCATATGACCTCATGGAAAAACATCCCTCCACCCCACCTGCTAAGCAGCACGTGCCCAATTCTGTCCTGTGTCTGACACACCCTTTATAAACTAGATGACCCAAATGTGGGCACTGGCAGGTTCTTTGCCACAGCATGGCACATGCTGGCACGCCCTGGCTTATGGCATAGTTACCTCGTCACCATCCTTGACAAACTCCTTCCGGCAGATGTGGGCCATGATCCCGGCAGCCAGCGCGTCTCCCAGGACATTGATCATTGTTCTGAACCTGTCTCTGGAAAATGGAATAGTCATAGTAAGTCGTTGGCTCTTTGGGTACATTCCTGTGCCTTCATCACTGCAGTAATTGTAGCTAAAGCCCAGTTTTGCTGCTTTTATGAGCTAAAAGGTTTAGAGATGGTAGTGAGGAGTTTGGCACGGGGCAGCCTCCAGCTATGATGCAGCTCAGCTGGGTTTTCCAGCCTTTTCTGAGCTCAGTGTGCTGTGCTGCCACACACTTTATTTTGTAACTGAGTTAACTGGAACAGTGATGCCTCCCTACACAGGCCAGCTGACTGGCAGTAAAAAGGTGTAACAGAGCAGACCACGACTGCTTTTTTGTCTGAGTGTACATGATAAGGTCCAGTAACATGCCTGATTTGGAGACTGGTGCTGCAAATGTCTTAATTCAATAGTAGTAGAGGTCAGTCAGTACAACCAGTGATCAAGGTCCCAATCTCAGCAACCAAAATGCTACTTAAGAAGGTTACTGAAGGTTATACCCACAAACCAAACAGGCACTGACCATATTTAAATCATGTTCATTCCTGAAAAATCTATGGTGGCTTTGGCTCTTATGGTGGCTGTGCAATGGCTCCTAAAGATTCCTCATTTCCAGTTACCGTTTCCAATTTAAATTTGTCTGCTTGACAGTACTTTGTATATATACAGTTTAACTACTTTTCATTTATTCATGTATGGAATTTCTTCCTTTCTTTCTTTACCTTCTGCCCACTGTCTAAAAGATAAATTTATTAAAATACAGACTGTAAATCCACAGAAGTAAGTGGCTGTCATAGACAAGTGTTACACTTGAGTCATCCTGGAATCTATTAGTTAAAACTGATGAGATTTCAAATAGACGATACAGCTTTTAAGTCTGAAATATATCACGTCTTTTCCAAGAAAAATATATACATTTGAAGACTGTGTCATATTAGTAACTTAATTTATAAATGTAGGTTATAAAATGGACATTCAGAAATCTCCAGATGTTTGGCTTATTGAAGTCAGTGACGGTCCAATATCAACACTACCTAGATTTCTGATCCTGTATCTTAATATAGAAAAGAATTGAAACTCTGTACTGATTTTTTTTCAGCTGTTTCAGGCAGGTACTTGGTGAATATGAATGTTTATCTAGTTGCCTGCTTAATTATCAGGAAAGTTCCTGCATGAAAGCTTATTTGTGTGTGCAGTTACCCAAGCTGTACTTGCAACTGCAAGTAACTTCAGCAATAATATTCCACAGCCTCCACCAGGACGTGGTTGTTGACTCCAGGACCCAGCCCTACACTTGTTTGCTCAATCCATTTTTCTAATTCCTGCTGTTCCGATTTTGGGTTTTGCCGTGAAGAAAATTCCCACAGGAATATGTTAAGCAGGGGAAAATACTGTTACAGCACATATTGATAAATATTCCTGTTAAACATTGACTTTTTTTCCCCTTGGTTAATCATAAAATTGTGATTCTTGGAAAGATACTCCGCGTTGTGAATGTTGGATTGTGCAGAGAATCAGCCGTGGTGGAGAAGAAGCTGTGTGAGCAGAGCTCGAGAGTTTGCACTCCCTCTTGAGCTCTGATGAGCATCTTTTCTGAAGACAGGATTTTTCTGAGGAAACAGTGCACCACACTGAAACTCTTAAGAAAATGAATTGCCTGGTGCATTGATGACCAGTTGTATTCCCTGTTCCTGTGTGTGTGGAGCAGTCTGCACTACCTCTGAGTAGAACCACACTGCACACACTGGCATTTCTCTGCTAAGAGCCCAACCAGCTGCTGGGGCATTTCTTTCAGTGCAAACATGTGAGTCAAGTTTGCAGTGGTACTTTGGCTTTAGATGATTTATTAAAGGTGCAAAGCTTTTACATCATATTTAATGCATTAGCTGAGAAACATTTTGATTCTTTTCTTTATGTCTCTAAGCACTACCTAGAGGTATGAAGGTCACATACATGTTATGGCTACCTAAAGGAGTTGTAGTATCTGCAGTGCATTGTAATGGGTATTTCAGTCTCGTGAGATCATCTAACCAGCCTTCTTTAAGCATTCTTCATACTCCAGTACTTCCAAAACTAATACTGAAAATATTCATCATGTCAACCATGTTGACACTTTGCATCTGCAGGCTCTTGAAACCACCAAGTGCCGAAATACAGAAAAATACTTTTTGTTTGAAAGGTCATCTGCAAAAGACAGAAAATTGGGTCTGTTCCTTGCTCACTTTTTAACACCGTCTGGAACTATAGCCTGAAAAGTTTTTTCTCTGTTGTTTTGAAAAGTTGTGTAAGACAAAAAGAAGCATAATTCCCATATATGCTGGAAGACTTACTGGAAAAACAACGAAATGTCGATGTTGCAAGAGCTGAGCAAAAACTGAGCAATATAGAGGGAAAAGGCTATTGTAATACGGTCTTAAAATATTCATACAACACAAGACTCATGACTCCTATTAATGATAATAATAGTAATATTCTATTACATTGAACAGGAAATCGTTCTTCTCACAGTTCTTTGTACAAAAAATTGGTGGCTAGAAGTTTAATAAAATGGGATATATAACAGAATGGACTTGTAATGCATTTTTACCCAAACCTTCATGTGATCAAAGTCTACTGTATTAAAGGAGATATATTTTATATGGGCTAAATAAAAAATAATTTGAAATCAGAAGGAACAGAATTGTATCGGGCTCTGTGATAAAAGGAGGACATTATTAGTCCTCTTGCAGTACGTGGCAAGTATTACATTCAGGCTGAGTCTGTCATAGTTCCATTGCCTGACTGTCCTTCTAGATAAAAATTAAGTTTTCCTGGATCTGACTTAAGATAGGTACTTCATTCTACTTCATCCTCCCTCCCTGTAAATGTGAAAGTTGATCACTGTCCTCTTCAGGACAATCTCATCTATGTAAGAAACTGCTGTGGTGACCTCTTCAGCCTGCTCTGCTTTTAGACCAAATAAACTCCATTTCTTCAGCCTTTCCATGCAGGTCATGTTTCCAAGTCTCATTGAGACTGTCTCTCATTTGTCTGTGTCTTTTTCCATATAATGTCCACATCAGCAGAGTAAATAATGAGGCCGCATTAACACCATTTCAAACAACATAATCACTTGCTATGCCTTATATATATATCTGTATTACTACACCCCTGGAGACCATCTGCCTTTTTAGCCAAGTTGCCACAATGGAAACCTCAGAAGCTGAATGTTACTTACAGTGCCCAGTCCACAGCAATTATCAACGTGATGTCGTCTGTTGGGAGCCCGACCGAGGTGAGAACAATGACCATTGTCACCAGCCCAGCCTGGGGGATGCCTGCAGCACCTATGCTGGCAGCTGTTGCTGTGATACTTCAACAAAGAAAGAAAGGAAGAAGCTTTACCAGTGACGGGTTGCTCTGCAAGAAGCCACATCATGTTCCTACAGGAGCTTTCCTAAACCATACTTCTTCTCACACAGGCCACTGCAAGGAAGTGCCAGTGTTTTGTGGACACAAACCAGGTGAGAGCAAGAACAGGCCAAACTGTCTGCCCAGGGCTAAATTCTCCCTCTCAACCTTTGCAGCCTTGGCACTGGTGGGGTAGTTCTGTTACCTGTTAATGCCAGAGGTGCAGAGCAAAGGGCCCAGCCAGGCTGTGGGTTGTGTCAGCTCCTTGTGGGCCATGGCACCACAGAGCACTGCGTGCCATGAATCTGCCAGTACTGCTCATCTCTGCTTCCCCCTTGGCAGCAGAGCTCCCAGCAGACATTCCTGAGTCACCATGGGCAGTCCCTGTGCCAGGCAAATCCGTGCCTGGCTGAGCCTGGGCCTTTGATGTCAGTCCCTCACAGAGAGGTGAGGCCAAGGGAAAAGAGGCTGGGTCAAGGTGAAGACCTTGCACAGCACATGGCTTTGCATACTTGGATCTAAATATTCAGCAAGCATGAATGTGACTGTACATCACCAGCTTCTGGAAAGTATTTTTACTTGACCTTCACACCATTTTTTCAACCAGGCAAGCAGAACTGAACGGGAGACCAGGGCAAGAGTGGACCTGGCAGGCTTAATGTTTTTTTCATAATGTTACTTTTAGGGGAGGGATTTCATTCCTTTTTCCAGGAGCAAAAGTGACTGGATGTACTAATTTCCACCAATCCAGCCACTTCCAAGAGCTAGGCCATTCAGCAGAAAGACAAAACCCAGAGGCTGACAGTTGTAAAAGGATGACAGAAAGTGTATACACTGCAAATCCACTGCATTCATCGGTCCAGAATGTCAGAGCTTTTGGCAATCAGTTAAGTGTCATCACCCTCCTGTGGAAAATGAGGGTAACAGTAATTACCCACATGGAAACTGAAACACAGAGAGATCCAGTCTCTTGCTTACAGCTGTACAGTGGACCAGTACAGCAGCAGCAGGATTTCTAACTAGAGCCCTTTTCTGCAATGAAAAGCCCCAAACATTTGCATGTGGGTGTGATGGGGAACGAGAAAGACTTAAAACTACATTTTGAAAAAGTTAACTTGCTTAGCATCCTGATAGCATTGTAACAGAATGTAGGTGGAAAGGAAGGGACACAAGCTCAGTAGCTGAGTAAGAGATAACTCTAAAAAACCTTAAAAGGCTCTTGTTTGTGATATGAACTGACTGGCTGATCAGAACTGCTGCTGCCTCTTAGGGCAGTTCAGGCCAGAAAGTCTCATGACTTAATTGGGAACAAACCCAGGAATGTTTGTCTAAGATTGTTTCATTCCATTTTTACCTTCATGTAGATGTTTCTTTCTATAATATGCTCAATTGATGAAAACAGAATCTTTACTCTCTTTCTCTGCTGCATCTTTGTTTGCAAAATCACATCGATAGAAACTGTCAGCCTGGATTTTACAAACTATGAGCAAAGTAGACTGATTTTTTTTTTCTGACATTTTTCCCCTCTGGCAAAAATACCCTAGAACTCAGAATATTTGAATTTTAAATCTCGAGGTCCCAAAGTCCCAAGATCTAGGGCAGAATTTGGATTAAGATATTGAAGGTACTGGGTCCACTGTGATTTCCTGTTTGCCTTCTTCTTTTGTGAGTCTTTTTATTTCTTTTTGTTTCCTAGATTTTTCCAATCTTTATTTGTATTTTCATTCCACTGTTTTACCTTGTGTCCTTGTGTACCAGCACTTGATGTGGGGGGTGAAAATAAGAGATAAAATAGAGTTCTGCTTAGAGAAAACTAGAATTTACCTTCTTTCCATTTACCATCATCCTCCTTCTCCTTAATTTTTAAAATTACCATTCTTTACTTCAAAGTGTATGTAATGTCTACTCATGCTCTGGGCCGTATTTTGGGATTACATGCTAAAAAAAATCTCCAAATTCCAAATCAGAAAAGACTAAATTTTAGCACAGGGTCGTTCCAACAGTGTTCAAAGAGAACGCGAGCCTGAAGCAAGAGCTCATATGGGCACAATTTGTTTCTTTTTCATCTGGTCTACCCAGATCTTGCCAGGAGCCCATTAGCAAACCTCAGCTGTCATGTGGGGTTTGTTTCAGGACTCTCCTCTTCTTGTCATGAAGGTTTTCAGGTCCAGCAGAAGACAGACAAGGCCCAGCAGTGTGAACGGGGCAGCGGTGAGGTCAGTGAGTGGGTAGATAAGCACATCTCAAATATGTTGCACAAGGCTCTGACTATGAGGAATGTTTTTATAATCATTTGTTCCCTGCTGGAAACCTGCAGGTTTCAGTCCCTGAGGGATTCTTTGGCAGTCACTGGAGTTATTCTGGCAGTAATTGTTCAGCTGGATCTTCTAGTCTTTTGGATCCATTACAGGCTTTTCAAGGATGGAGTACACAGCCATAGCACTCTCTGCCCACTGAGAGCATGGTTGTTTATGAAATTTTCTGCTTTAACAAGCAGCAGAGAAGACATTTTAAAAATATCTGAGGGATATGACATATTCATGAAAACCTGCCCTGATAGTAGCATCTGTCCTCCTTCCCTCTTCCCCCTGATCCTCCAAGAGCTTCCTAACAGACTATTCCCCGTTATCTGAAATACGACTTCTAGTTTTGCATTTTTTAACCTTCTCCTCTCGCGTAAAGACGCAAATCATGCTTGAAGTTGAAAACTTCCCTGAAGTTTAAAATAGTGTTTGAAACAGCAATAACAGTAAAATGTCCCAGTCCTAAAGTGATCAGTGTAAAAATGAGACAGTTATCCTCCAACAGGAGCACATTTGAGGTCCTGGAGCAGGTCCAGAGGAGGGCAATAAGGCTGGTGAAGGGACTGAAGCACAAATCCTATGAGGAGCGGCTGAGGGAGATGGGGCTGTTCAGCCTGGAGAAGAGGAGGCTCAGGGGAGACCTCATCACTCTCTACAACTACCTGAAAAGAGGTCGTAGCCAGGTGGGGGTTGGTCTCTTTTCCCAGGCAACTCTCAGCAAGACAAGAGGACATGGTCTCAAGTTGTGCCAGGGGAGGTTTAGGTTGGATATTAGAAAGAATTTCTTTACAGAGAAGGTGATCAGACATTGGAACGGGCTGCCCAGGGAAGTGGTGGATTCTCCATCCCTGGAGATTTTTAAAAAGAGACTGGATGTGGCACTTAGTGCCATGGCCTATTAACCACAGTGGTAGTGGATCAAGGGTTGGACTTGATGATCTCGGAGGTCCCTTCCAATCCAGCTGATTCTATGATTCTCTGATTTCCTGGTGTCCACGTGCATGTATTGAACAGGAGCAGTGCAATTTCTCTTCGTGCAGTCCCTGAGCTCTGCATTAGTTAAAGACAGCCATTCAGTGAGGAATGCACCTTTGGATTACCTTATGGTGATGATCTGCCCGAAGTCCAGCTCGTAGTTGTTGACCTGTGCGATGAAGATGGCGGCCACGGCCTCGTACAGCGCCGTGCCGTCCATGTTGATGGTGGCCCCCACGGGCAGCACGAACCGCGCGATCCTCCTGTCCACGTGGTTGTTCTCCAGCAAGCACTTGAATGTGATAGGCAGGGTGGCTGAGCTGCAGAACACCAGAGAAACACACGCTGATTTATTTTTATTTCTGGGGAATGAATGAGTTGTAGCAAACCTTCTCCAGGCAGGGGGGATTTTACACTGTCTGGGCACTGCTCTGCACTTGTGCTCACTTGCCAGGTAACTCGCTCCTCTGCTTGAGGGAGGATAAAGACAGTTACCTCTGAAAAAGGCATAAATGAATGTATAATAGTTCACATTTTGCTTCCCAAAGTTAAAAATATTGTTCTGTCTTTCCCTCTTTTGGAAAAAAAAGGGACAGAAATCCCACAGAGGCAATGTTGTACACTCAAATGAAAGAAAGACGAACACACTGTGCAGCTTGATAGTAGGATATCTGAAAGCTGTTGTGCACTCATGGATTCTAAAAGTGTTTCCTTCCAGGCCTGCCTCATATGCAAACATTTTCTTATTTCTGCAAAGGGTTAGGCAAAGATCTGATCAACAGCATGCCTGAAAGTAAAAGTTACAGACCAAACTTCTGTACTCGGGAATGTAAAATCCCATTTCCTCTCTGGGACAGGTCTGCCCACGTCCCTTGTGTGATCATGTAACAACCACATAATTGCAGGTTCTATAATGATGTGTGCATATGTAAATTAGATGTATGTGTGTGGAATAGAATGGAATGGTATAAGACTGTTTGACAGGTATTTATTTTACAACCAGCTTGATCCCTTCAAAACTTTAACCCTGAATTTCATACCCTGAAATCTGATTTTTGTTTTCGTAAACTGAGACAATTAATAAAATATTACATGGTCATAAATTTTCTCATTTTCAATGGGATGCACACATTTTTAAATTGTAACACTTTGATACATGTTTACTTGTATATTTTATAGGTCTTTTTGTAACATTCTGCATTTTACCATGGTGCTGTCACATTCACTATACAGTGAGTAATTAAACTGCATTCAAGTGAGTGAGTAATTTTTATGGCACATCAGTTTGTATGGAAAGTAAGTAACACCACTAAAGAAAATATACAAATGGCAAGATATTTTCCTTGTTGTGATACCAATTTTTATATACTGCTCAGTATCTGAGACCGTTTAAATACATGTAATACAACAAACTCCTTCAATACTATTCCAAAGTTACCTCTTTAAAAAGATAGTTATAAGGGAAATGTTGGTGTCATGATACTAAGGGTCTTTAATGTCCTGTTCTCATGTGATTTTCGTGCCCCGAGCCATGAAATGGAGGTGTCTTTCCATTGTTTTGGGCACTTCAGATGGATATGTCACCGTGGGTTGGGACCTTCACATCAGCAATGGGGCTCTGATACCTCATCTTACAACGGCCATTAGCTGTTCTGAATTGAAGATAACACATTTGATCTACAAGATCATTACAAATGACCTACAAAGGATTCCAAAAACTCCGAAATCATAACTCCAAGTTTGCAGGAATGTGTAAGATAAATGTTTCCGTGAGTAGGAGTTGTCATTTGGTATTTGTGCAAGCTATTGCTTGAGGAAAGTAACAGTGCTTGGAAAGAAAAAAGAAACTTCCTGCAATAGAAACACAAAAGAAAAAAGATATTTTCATTATGATACCTCTGTTTTCTATAACTTTTATAAAGCCTGACTGGTGAATGATTTACTACAAACTGGCAGCCATTGCCTGAAAATCTGGACAAAAGTCTTTCTCTAAGTATGGAAATAAACTGAAAGGGCGAGGAAGCAATGGAAATCTGATTGCTTTGAATAACTGGGGTATATTAAACTTTTCCATTCAGGCAGTCCTAATATTTAATCAATATCTAGTTTGAAAAACAAACCCAGCAAAGCTTAACCCCATAACCCCCCTAACTGCACATGAGATGTCATTTCTCTCTGGGCATGCCTGTGATTTTACACACAGTCTTTTGTGAATGACTGAAATTCTCTGTGTCTTGTTTACCATAAAATAAGAGGATGAAGGATGAAGTAGCTCACAGATAATGTAGAACTGAACACCCTGGTGGAGCTGCAACTAGGAGCAGACCAGGAGCACTTCTAGGTGTTCTAACCATAGGCATGGCCAAGAAATAATTACTTAATTTACTATTCATTGTCTTCCTTCCCTGCAGCTACTTCAGTTGTGGAGGGTTTCTTATTTTTAAAGACAGTCTTTCCTCTGCCATTTGGCTTTTTTATAAGAAAACCCTGTCTGATTTCTTTGGGGGACAAAGAGGAGAAAAAGGTAATCTTACAGGGCCTTTCCACCTTGCCCACACTCTGACATACCAGAATATTAAACCTCAGTGTCTGCCTGTTCTGAGAGCTGAGCTTTGAAATGTGCAAATTTTAGCTGATTAACATGTTCCAGTTTGGTTGAGGTGTGACAAAGATTGTGCAAAACAATCCCATAATACCAATGGATGGCACAGACAGCAAAATCTGTATCTGTTTCCATTGCTGTAAACCAAATGTGTGACACTGTTTGTACAAGAATTCAACTTGTAAACTTGTGCTCTATCTCAGAGTCAGGTGTGTCTTCCCTTTGAATTTTGTGCTGGATGAAGTCAAATTTCTAGGGCACATGACAAGGCAATGGGTTTGTTGTTTGTTAAGTATATTATAATAAAGAAGAAAATGGACAGAATATAAGTGCAGTGATGATGAGAAACATTGTGCAAGCTATTGAAAGGAAACAAATTCCCGGGTCAAGGACCCTTGTACCTTCCTAGCACAGGCAGCTACTACAGAGTTTCACTCAAATTTATGACACTGCATCCTTAGAGCCAGTAAACTGTCTGTCCTGACTACTCCTACTGAAAGGCTTTCCAGAACTCACTGCTCAGATGAGAAATTTAATTTACAATCTAGTTTTACTCTTCTCAATTTATACTAACTTTGCTTTTATGTGCTTTATGTATTTCTCCTTGCATAATCAAATGTGTTACAACACATGTTAGAAATCAACTTTGTCCTCTCTCAGCCTGGATTGACCCAGTCAGATTTCCAAGTCTTCTCTTACCAGACTGCTGCTTTACATCCCTGGTTACCCTTTCAGCACCTGTTTCATCTCAATGAACTTTCCCAAAAAATGATTCAGAGTATCCCAGGAGAGGTTGTCTTGTTCAATGATGGTTCCTTTTTATTTATAATGTATCATCTGCCACATACCAGAAAAACATATGTCCTACTTAAGACTTTGGCTGTTGGTGACTTACAGGTGGCAGTGAAAAAAAAAAAAAGAGTTCCTACTGCAATTTTTGAGTTATATAAATATATAATTTCAATATTATAAAAAAGTTACCAAATTAATACTTTATTTTGCCTCTCCAGTTAAATTAGGTGAAGTTTGTTTTCTTGAAAGCTATTTTATTTATTGATATTTATTTAGTGTTAAACAGTGGAGCAGTAACATGAAAGCCTGACATTTAACATTTATTGGGAGGAAAAAATACTCTGAAGTGCTGATCTTAATCTCTTAAGTCTTTTAAAAACTGTCCTAAAGCTTTCAGCTGAGAGGTATCTTTTCCCAGCACTAACTCCAACAATTAAAAATACATTTTCAGAGTCTTATCTCAATTTTGGGATAAAATGCTGCAGCTGCAGAGACTGAGCATAAGCTAATGCTGGATCAGGCCCAGCTCTTACTAGTGTGAGCCACAAAGACAGCTAGTCACTGTGGAAGAGCAGCTGTTCAGCTGCTCTGTTTATCTTATCATTCAAATGCATTTTGGTATTTGCTCCAAAAAATCAACAAACTGATCTCATCTCCCGTTTCTAAATCTGCCTTCAATTTACACTCTGCAATAGCCAAGATCTCAGTGTTTCATAAGCAGCAAAACCTTGAAAAAGTCGTGGTTTATAACTTGTCTTCAGAGCAGATGAAAATTGCTTCTTTTGATGGGATGTACCACTGAAAAGATGCTGCTTTAATTCATTAATGGTATGGAGAGATGACCTAGAAAAACAAAATTCCCTCTTGCCGTTGGAACGAGGAAAGCTAAAATCAAGATGAATTTTGCCTGCAGGCCAGATATTGCTTTTTGAGAGTGGTAAGAGGTGACAAGATCAGGGGGGATGTGGGGGGACAAAAGCAACCAGTGAGAGATCCCCAACTGTGCAGCCTGAACAGGGCAGGGCAGGGTGGGCAGGGTGGGCAGTGGCAGCAGGTGCTGCACTCCCCTCACCGAGGCAGTGAAGACGAACCAGGAAAATCAGGAGATATATAAGGAGACTGAGAATGGGGTACAGAACCTTTCACTAAGGGACGTGAGTTGAAATGTTGTTCAGATTCAGTAAAATCATTGCCATGAGGTGGCTGCTTACAGGCTTTCAGCTTCCCCTGGGTTACATTCTTGTTTTTGTAAATGGGATTGTTTTTGCTGCTTGTAGTTTGAATTTTAGCTTTGAAAATAAGCTTTCCACAGGTGAAATGAGTATCAGCCCACTGATCTGGGGTTTTCTATCTTTAGATGTAGGCATCCACTGACACAGAATTATCTCCAAGAAACACATCAGTATTCTTAAAACCAGCTCTTTGTTCTCCTCCAAGACGATTTGAAAATCCAATACCCACATGATGAGTGTTATATAATGCCCCTGTGGCAAGTCTGATTTAACCAAACACACATGTGCTGACTGTCAGGAGAAGCAGCTCTCCTGTCCAGCCCCAATTATTTGTGCATGTTCTTTTGGCAGCAGCTCAGTTATGTGCAGTATCCATTCCTTTCAGAGCAACCAAGGTGAAAAGTTCAGCTCTCTCTAGACAAGGCACTGCTATTTGAGCAGGAAAACATTAGAAACCATGTTGGGCCTGTGTTGGATTTCCAAAATATACACACTCTTAAGAAGGGACAGACAGAGCTAAATCCATCAGACATGTCCAAGCCTCAAATCCGTATGTTCAGAGCCTTTCCTCAGGATTCACCTTAACTTTAGTAGTACATTAACTTCTGTCAATAAAGATACTAAATCTGGTAGCAAGTCCTGCTGGTGGTTCTTGACAGGCTGAGCTGCCAGCTGGTGCCAGAGCTCTGTTCCCAAATTACTCCCTCTCTGGGCCTATAAATATGTCATTATTCCTTGCACTGCTGTCTCCAAGCCCTTGATGTCCCTGGACCTGTCAGAGCTCAGGGAGAGTCAAAGCCAGTACAGGTTTATGAGAAATCTGGACTTCCCTGCTGTCAGTGGACACTCTCATGTCAGCTTGGGATAAGGAAATGGGGCTGAAAAAACCTTCAAGTAAGTATTGGTTCATCTTAAGGGGGCTCAGCAGAGACAGACACCTCTCTCTCATCACTTCTGTAGGTTGAGATTTTGGCTTTATAGCTGTGCCTGATCAGCCTGTCTGCCTCTCCTTCCCATGATGGCTTTTGGGGCTCCTTCCTAGGAGTCCAGCTCTCCCAAGGAGGAGCTGAGTTCCAAGATGAACCACAGGCATCCTACACGGTTGGAAGTTGCCTGCAAGTTAAACTGTGCAGTGACAGTCCCTGTGATGTGCAGGTCTGTGAAAAGAGCTTGCTCACATTTTATAAGTCTTATTAAACCCTCCTTGTTGAAGGTACCCATACTCATGAAAAAGTTGGATATTTTTGTTGCTTTTTAACAGAAAAGGAGAAGGAAAGGACAAATTCTTCTATGGATGCTAAAGATAAAACAAGAACAAAAATTTCCTCTTTTCTTTTTTCCTAAAAAGAGAAATATTCAGGTTAGATTTTTAGGAAAAGTTATCTCTTTCTAGACCAAAAAAAAAAAAAAAAAAAAAAGAGAGAGTGAATGGAATAACACAGCTTAAAAAAGCTGAGTTGTCAGCAATAGAGTTCTTCAGAAACAGAATTCCTAGAGGAGCAGGGCAGATAGTCAAGTGTGTCAAATGTGAGCCTGATGAGCCTTTTCCAACACTAACATCTTGGAGTGCAGAATTAGCATCCTACTTGAATCTGGGGATGTGACAATATCCCAAGCTGCAAACTTTTTATGTTCTAATAAAAAAGCTTCCTTTAATTATTTAGGCCTAATTGGAGTTTAAACATCACCCAGCATGTAATTTTTCTTGATTTTGTATTTCACAGTATGTTGCTCTTTATAGGTCATTCTGGAGCAAGCTGTTATATATGCAAACACCTTGTAAAATGTAACCCATTGGAAAGCCAATACCTTCTGTAATGAAATAATAACTCCTCCCTCTCCTTTCTTTTAATCTTATGCATTCCTCCTGGCACAGATGCCCTGAAACCATGTTGTCCTATCAGCTACACAGAAATGCTATTTTGTTATTCCTGTCTCCACTCCATGCAAGGCAATTCCAGCCCTTTCAACCACATCTCACGCATCAGTTAATCCCTGTTTGGAGTCATTTTTCAAAAGCTGTTTCCCATTTTCATTGTACCTTTGTTCAGCTACAGTTAAAACTCATTGTACATCCTCCCTAAAAGGGATGCAAAAAGTACTATTCCTTGAGCAGAACAGCTGAATACTTTTCCAGTGCTGGACAATAGCTTGCAACCACAGTCTTTTCTTAATGTACCAAGAAACAAAGACTAAGATGAGTAGAAAGGGTAAAATGTTTCCACATGACTGAAAGAGGAGATTCCCAGCTAATACCAAAAATGCAGTCTGGACAAACTGTGTGTCCCTCATATATATTAACTTTGTAGAAGCACAATATTTTTTTTTAATGGAAAAAATCTTATTTCAAGTCCTCTAAGAAAACACATTTTTGTCCAATATTTTTTAAACCAAGGGAAAACTGCAACAAACATTATTGTCAAATGGCTCCCACAGAACTTCCAAATGTTGAGAGACGTGCCTTTAAAAATTATAGCAGTGAATTGGACCATTGCTCACATACAGGTGTATCTGCTCCACTACAGGGATGCTGTTCCCAATAGCAAATATTTCATTTCATCTGTCTAGAAACTCTGTAGTACCTGGAGGATGTGGCCAGAGCAATGAGCAAGGCTTGAAGAATCCCTCTGATGAAGACAATGGGATTCTTCTTGGTGATGAAGAAGTACATCATTGGCAGAATAAAGAGCCCGTGCACCACCAGGCCACACACCACTGTGATGGCATAGAAACCCAGCTTCTTCCCAATGGCTGAGGGGTCATCCATTTCTAGGATTTTGCCAGCAATTAGGAACACAATTCCAAAGGGAAAATACCTGAGAAAAAGAAAGTCATTATTAGGAGGCAGCTCCCTCCTATCAAACAGTAGGAGCTGGGAAATCCCTCCTGGAGCAGAGCTCACAGCAGCCTGTCTGGGTTCTGTTGTTTTGTCAGACTAAGCCCCTCTTTCACACGTGAGGAGTGTGACCAAAGCACAGCTGAGGTTGTGGTGCTGGTCAGGAACCACTTGGAAATGTTTTGGTTCAGAAGGCAGCTCTAACTTCTTAGCTTAAGGCATGTAAGCTACTGGGAAGGAGGGGGATGAGTCCTAAGCTCCGTTCATGGTTATTGGAAGCTGTTAAGTAAATGTTTATGTTGCCTTTGGAAGACAGAGGAGAAACACCAACATACATTAGACATGCTCTTGGACTGCCTGGGAGTTTGATTTGGGGCAGATAAATAGGCAGAAGAATAGTTTCTGAAACTCCTCTGGACAGATGTTCTGTGAAAACTTATGTTTCTGTGCACAGCTACATACAAAGCCATAGGTGCCAAAAGAGCTTGAGATTAAAAGGTAGCTGGAAACAAAGGCTGAGTGCTGGCAGTGGTTCCCCCCCCATGTCAGGTTAGGCCACACTGGGGGACCTTCTGAAGGGTGGGGAAGGTGCTGAGCTGATAGTTTGTGTTGTTGGCAGTCACCTGCTGTTCCTCTGATCTTTGGGACAGGTGGGTTGGCAGGTCTGGCTGGGTCTACAGCAGTGCTGTAAGGGATGGAAGTACCAGCTGGAGCATCCCCTCCTGCTTCTCCCTTGTGTGGGCTGGGTGTACTATAATCCCTCTTGGCATGCCCAAGGATTGGCAGTGCCCTTAGGGCATACAGCACACCCCCACCCAGCTATGCCATATTTCATTGTTTGGGAGTAACACAGAGGGTGCCCCTGTCAAAGTGACAGTACAAGTCAGGCACAGGATGTGTGTGCATCTTCAGATGCTGAGGCCCTGCAAAACTAAGGATCATTCACCCTCATTTATTTCCCTGGAAATAAGTTTGTGGAATTTTTGTACATTCTCTTCTGTTGACATTTTCTTACTCTTTAAAAAAAATTCTGATTTTCTTACAAAAAGAGTTACTTACCAAACAGCAACAGCCACAATCTTCATGACAGATTCGTTCAAACACTGGCAAAAGCTGACCAAAGGAACTCCACTGTTCCCCATTCTCCCCAACATTATACCTGCAGTCAAAGGCATCAAGGTTCAGTTTCTCAGGTGCCCTCACACAAAGCCCCAGTGCTTTCCCTCTGAAAAACATTTTCTAGGGAAGGATCTGTCCCTGCCTCACCCCTGTGTGCTGTGTACAACCTGACAGCACCCATGGGACACCTGGGAGGCAAAGCCAGGCTTTGAGGTTTGCTCTGGTAATGGAGTTAATGATGAAGTCTCCATCTTATTTTTAGTAGTTGTCTGTCTACATAATTACAACCAACCCTCATAATCAGTCAGGCTTTGCAAATTTAGGGGAGGTAAGGAAATGCAAATTTATGGGAAGAAAAGCCAAGTTGCTATAAAGACTAACCAGTAAAGAAGAAAGCAAGTAAAACTCCTTTATGTGTGCCCAGTGCCCAGAAAGGAAATGAATAGAGCTCTGGGATGTGTCATCTAACCATGTATTCTCCAGACAGTGGTAGTTTCCATTAATGCATATAAATAGATGACATTTTCCTACAGTTAATTATCTGCCATCCCTCCCTGAAAGGATTATAAGTGATGGAGTTAATTGCTCAAGGAAGCACTTCAAAACTGAGCTGCACCCAGCGAGGCAGCCTTTGAAGGAGCTGTGTGGGGACACAGGGGGCTGGGAGGGGGGTGTTGCTGCCACTTGCTCTGGATGTGCCATGTCCCTGCTTTGAACAGGAGCCTGGGCTCTGGCCCGTGGAGCCCACAGCTGCACTTGGGAGCCACGTCTCACTTCCAGGGCAATTCCCTGCTGGGGCAGGGAGGGAGGCTGTCAGCTGGCTTATCCAGGGATTTCACAATAACAGTGCATTCAAGATGTTTGTAAGCCTGTTAACATTCATCTAAGCTCTAAAGTTTAGGTCAGAAAACAACACTCTTTCATTAAGCATGTTGCTCCTATTGTAATAGGACATTAAATATAATTCAGCTCTTCTAGTTGGTGGCAGTTTTACAAGAGTTTTATCTTCTAAATCGGTATAATGCCAAAAAAAAAAGAATGTCTTCTTTTTAATTTTACAGGAATGACTGTGATTTGCTCTTTAAAACACTATCCTACCTAGGCATGTGGGTATGGGGGGACAGAGAAGTGGGAAGGACTGAGGCCTCCTGTCTGCGTCACTGATGTCCCAGGGTACTTTTCAGTGCAAACATTTTCCTTGTCATGAATCAATAATATGTGCTCCACCAAGAAAAAAAAGATCAGATGTCTCAGTGCTTGGCTACTGTCATCATCTCTGACAGCAATCCCTGCACACTGTGTGAGGAGAGGTAGTGTAGCTAATCACAGCTGAGTCAGCAGCAGGGCTTTACACTCTGCCTGTCAAATATTGCCCATTTTAATGCATGCCCAGCAAAGAAATCCAGTCATTCACACACAAGATTTACTCCTGGACTGAGATTACTAAGCAATTCACCTCCTGCTTCAGGAAAGGACAGTTAGCTCAAGTCTAAATTCTTGTCTCTTTATGCTGTTCAAGGACCTTAAGGAAGCTGTAATAAGAACTCATACCCAGCCTAGTGCTGTTTTTCTCTGGTATAAAAAAACCTTTGTGCAAATAAGACTCAGCCAAAATGGGCATAACTGCTGCAAAGCACCAAGGCCTGTATAATTTTTTTGCAATAACTAAAAGCTTTGGAAGGATGCTCTTCTTTCATAGAGATTGAAGCCACATGTCTTCTGTCTTATTGCTTCCATTTTGGGGAGGGGTCCAGAAAGCTGAGGACAGTGATAAATGCTTGGCTGCATCCTTTGTTCAAGATGACAGACTGGAAGAGTCCCAGGGTTTGAGAGTTTGGTGTCTCAGGTTTGTTGGTGGCTGTCACAGTCCCAGGTGACCCAGCAGGACCATGATGTAGGTGACAGAAGTGGTACTATAGTTTTTGAACATCAGCCAGGAAGAAACCAGATCTCAGCTTCCATCACTGGTGCCCCAGGCCAGCAAGACTGGGGGACATGGTAAAAGTCACACATTCAGTTCTGGGAAGACAATGAATGATCTTCTGTGCTCAGAAGTATAAAATTGCCCTTGATCCTAATAAGTACATGTAATTAATTCATTCATATCCAACACATTCGGACTGGAATAGTGTTTGTGGTTCCATTGCACTTTGGGAATTCACTAAAAAATACTACAAACTGGAGGACAGCCAGTTTCCAGCAGGGTTGTGTATGGAATACCACCCACTGGGGAAACTGTAAAAACAGAGACAAATCTGCTAATCCGAGGCTTGAGTCTTGACCCCTTGTGCTGGTCTGAGCCATAATATAATAAATCCAGGCAAAGATGTGTTATGGAACTACCTCTGCTGACCAGATTAACTTCCAAGAATAAATTTATGTAAGGAAAATCTGATCAGCATTTTCTTATAAAAATCATCAGAACTTTATGATTAACTAGGACATGTTTGTTTAAATTTCTTCTTCCAAATCCACAAACATAATATAACACATATGGCACCAAAGAGTTCCTCCAGAAAGTTGAACTGAATAAATAAGCCACACAGAAGCTCTTACAGTCCACTGTGACAAGCTACTAGATGGTATATAACCCTCAACATTGCAGGAGAGCAAAAATAAAATGAAGTTTTAATAAAAAAAAAAAGAAGATCCACAGATTTAAAACTCATAAAATATCCAGCCAGGAGAGGGGAGCCAGGGGTGTCTCAGCCTGATGCCCCCCTAACCAACAGCAGTGTGGGAAGTTCTTTATTCTTGTAAAACAACACTCTGGGCATTAGAAATGTATGAACTTCTCAGGCTTTGGAAAGAAAGTCTGCTGTAGACTTGTTTAGTGCAGAATTCCTTGAAACTCTGGGATTTTTCTACTGTCCAGAGAGTGGAACAGAATGCTGGCAAAGGGGCTGTGGCTCTGACCTGGTGTAGTCCTGCCTCCTGTATTAGTGCTTCTTACAGTCAGCAAAAAATGGTTCATAAATAAAAGCTCAAAATAATGGAGAAAAAAATAAACCAAAAAGAATGCAAGTGTATGCACAGAAAACAGAACTGCATGGATTTTGAAAATTTATCTTGGAAAGGTTGGGGAAACAGCTCGGTAACAGTCTTGCCCTTCTCCCTCACAAAGATTAGATAGAAACAGTTAAAAAGCTGAATCTATAAACCAAGCAACCCAACCCCAATGCTTTTCTCTTAAATGGATACTTGGATTATTACAAACCAAACGTATCTGAAACCTACCCATGGTGGCAGAGAATATCACAATCCCCAGCACATTCATGCCGTCACTCGTGCCTGGCTCTGATTTGTAAATCACTTCAGGAGGGGGAGTGATATCCAAGGCAAAGTTCTGGATGTTGGATCCATTCTCGTCCTGGACTCCATATATTATAATGCGACGAGTGGTGCTTTCAGATGAGGCTTTGTTGGATTTAACGATGGGAATACTCCTGGTGCGATACTGAAACAAAACAAAGGCGTTTTTACTCTAATATCCCAGCAGGAATTAATAGTTTAGTGAGATCTCCTAAGTGCTCTGTTTCAACAAGGCTCCATGTTAAAGGGACGAGCATGAAAAGAATGACAGCTCCTGTCCCTGTGCTGCTAAAATCTGTAAAACTAGTTGAATTTTTTGGAAAAGCATAACAAAATCATAGTTTCCTCTAATCAGACCCTTGTGCAGCAAACACATTGCCTCCTGACAGAGCTACATTCCTATAAGACAGAATTGGGAATGACTCCCTAGAGTGCCCTCCTCTCTGTCTCCCCAGAGGTAAGGTTCTCATGAAGTATTTCCCCCGGTGAAATAACTACAGCCATGCCTCTTGCTCACTCAGAACTTTCAGATGAGGTTTTCTGGCCAAATTCCAATGAGTAATTAGATTATGCACAAACACATTATTTTGTTGCTTTAATTGAACATGGTATCCTGTTCTTCCTTTGTGTGGTGTTACTGGGAGCTCTTAAAGAGGCTCCAGCTCTCCTCAGGCGGAGGTGGAGGTGACACAGTTGTGCATGTCGCCTCTCTGGTCACACTAGGGACAGTTTGATGCTTCTTTGTTTTGCCTTGGGACACCATGGCTGCTGAGGCCATGGAAAGGGACCCATTAACTGCTGAAAGTGCTAACAGTGTCTGAAGCAGTGTGCCATGTCTGTATCTGGATCGTGTTCACAAAGATACATGTTCCATATGATGATGGCTCATCATTCATCAGGAAAAGGAATATAACTACTTACCTGCTTGAATGTGGCCTCAACAAGATTGGCTGGAAACATGTTCCTAAAAATGAACAAATAGAAGAATAATTTCTACAGAACTGAAACCAACTTCTGTTTCCTGTGTCTTGGGTGTCCCACAATAGATCAGTTCTTTACCCTCCCAGAGAGCCAGGGTGGAGAGCCCTGCCCCTCTCTTCCCCTCAGAGTGCCATCCAGCTGTGCCTGACTGAGCGAGGCTCAACAGAGGCAGTTCCTCAGAACTGAAGTTTTGGGACTTGCTTCTGAATACCTGCACAGAGACCCAGGAGCTCCAGCTTCAGTTTCTGACTCTGCCACAATCTCCATTTTGTAATTGGGGCAACATAATCGCTATCATTCCCTCTCCCATCTACTAACTGGGGCATGGAATATTTCTTTATTCCACAGTTTGTCTTCCCTAGTTAGATAATGAGCTGTTCAAGACACAGTCAGTGTTCAGGGATGTATTCCTGAGACCCCTGGGTGCTATAATCTACTTTAGGACTTCTGAGCACTCCTGTGAGTTAACTCATAAACTGCAGTACCCCTGATACATTTTCATCACTGGAATTGTAAGTGCTGTAAACTTTGCAGTGGTTTGGTCAAGAACAGTTTGCTTTTCAAAAAGAGGATCTCATTCCTTATTGAAAGAGTTGAGATTAGAGCTGCACAGTCTCTGCTACATTTTACTTTAATGTTGTTCTTAGGCTTCAGAACAAGAGCCTGAATGAGGCCAACAGCTCATTTCTGCTGAGCTACAGAGGAAGACAATGAGCAAATGCTGTGAGATCTGCAGTGAGACTGATGGACTTTTAATTCCAAAAGGGACTCTTTTTGGAAGTCACCTTTTCTGACTGTATCTTAGTCTGTAACATTTCACCCAATAATATCTGGAGCTAGTTTATAACTTCAGTGTGATCCAGATTACTACTTTGCAGAAAGACATTTGATCCTAATTTGGAATGGAGAGCACACCCTCTACAGGCTTCAAAGAGGAATCAAAATATGGTTGGGCAAAAAATGTAAAAAGTCATATATTTCCATACAGCATTTGGGAATCAAGATTTGTGTGATGATTCTAATAGGATCATTTTCAGGACTGATTTATATCCAACCCTAAGCTTCTGAGCCTGGGGGCAGAAGACAGTGACAGCCTATGACCTAATTATCTGCTTTCATATATATATGACAGGAGAAACTCCTGAATTCTCCAACAAAATTACTTTTAATTCAAAGTCCTGCTTAAGCCTCAAAACAGGGTAACACTTAAATATATGTGAAAAGCCTATTCTTATTCCAAAGAGAGTTGCTATGTACATATCCAGCTAAATGCAGGCTGGATGGAGACATTTCCCAGAGCTGCTTCCCTCTTTCCAGCAGCAGCACATACTTTGTGCTAATGGAGTCACTGTGCAACCCTGGCTTAGAAAAAACAAATTTTTTTGCTATTTTAAGTGATCATCATATGACATTATGGTCACACTTAAAAGTATGAGGTAGATGCTGCATCAGTAGCATCAGGCACTGAGAGCAGTTGCTACAAAGAGATAATTAATTATCCTTTTTAGGTTAAATTAGAGGGAGAAGAATTTTATTTGAAGAGTAGTAGTACTGTCTAATGATTGAAACAGAAGACTGAAATGAGGTGGTTTTGTTGGCCTGCTGTGTGAGAGCAGATGAGCCACAAAAAGGCATCATGTGTCATTTTGGTAAGGCTGGTGCTTTGGGTGAACTGGTGTTACACAGACCAGTTACTGACAGGCAAGAGAGGAGGTTGATGAGCAGCATTTTAGTATATCTTCTTTAACTGTCCTGACCTTTCCTCACCTGAGGCAGGTGAGGCAGGTCAGATTAGCAGCCCCTGGGGGATAATATTCACAGCTTCCACCCTGGAAACAACAGCACTAAGCGTGAGGTTGGCTCTGCAAACCCTCCACAAAGCTGGTGATTCTCTGGTTCAGATGTTGAATCTGCAGCCAAAGCAGGACACAGACAACAATCAGCTGTGCTTCACTTTCCTATCAGGGCAGAACCTTCTGCCTGAGCCCTGGGGGCTTGGCTGACACAGGGGGCTGAGTGAGGAACAGCTGGATGGAGCTGGACCGGGGAGGATGGAGGGGATGTTTGTAGGCAGAGGAAGCACTGGAGAGAAAAGATGCTTACTGCTTTATTATGCTGCATAAGGGAATTCTGCTTCCAGACTGTTAAAGGCTTCATTAATATTAGATCATCTTTGTTTTGTGATTTGAGATGATGGGTGGAAAGGTGCTACAGGAGTGCACAGTGTGGTGGTTGTGCCCTGAGCTGCTTGTGAATGTGAAATATTCTGAAAGAACAGATCCACCCTGAGGAGTCCTGCACAACTCTGAACATGCACCTCACGTAGGAGCCCTGGCTTTACACAGAAACATGAATTTAATTGCTGATGATTTCCACTTTCTCCCTCACAGTCCTAATTAGTAGCATTAAGAGCAATTAAGACTGCTCGAGAAAGGAAATATCATATGGTTAGTAGCTAGATTAAATGTTAGACAAATTTGTAGAGGATTAAAGCATTTTGTTTCTTTATCATTCTTTATCCTGCAGGAATTACAACTACCCACTTAATACTAGATACTGGAATTCTCCCAGTATTTTTTAATATATTATGCACTGTGATCCAGTCTTTGATTCCAGCCTTACCAAAATTACACAATTTATCCAGTGAAAGGCTGACCTGAATGTTTTTGCCAGAGCCTCGGCTTATTTTTTTATTTTAAGCTGGTTTACTTGGATTGAGAAAATCTAGTATTAGCCAAAATTAAGTTTTGTTAATTAAAAACATTTAAGAGAGCAATTGGTAGATGAGAACTTTAATAGACTACAATAATGAGAAGAAAGTATCAAACTGTCACCTAGAGCTGGGGGATGATTTGGCCCATGTGGGCCAAGATTGGCAGTTTTGCTGCTACTCTGGATAAGGTAAAGATCTACCCACATGGATCTGGTACCAGGATCATAAGTGAGTCCACATCTCTACTCAGAACAGGCCCTGTGTTTATCACTGACCTGCACTGAATTAAAGACATTGCCAGCACTTATAAAGCAATAATTCAAGCTGAGCTAATCACTGCTGTCACCACCTATAAATGCTGTTGTGTTTATTCAATTAGGAAAGCCAAGCAGATAAAACACTTCTAAAGTTCCAGCATTACTTTCAGATTGCTTACACAGAACACAAAATAATAGTGCAGGATACTTAGAGTGCTCTGGGATTCATTTCTCTAGTACAGGCAACATTGTCTCTAACCTCAGTGGCACAATTCAGCATTCCGAGCAGAAATAATTTCACATAATAGTAGGGAATTAAATCTAGTGCATAACAGTGAGTGAAGATGATTTAAAACATAGATAAATTTAGGTCTGAGACAAGGATATGGTTGTAAAACAGAAACTGAGACATAAGCTTTCTGGTTATATAAAAAATTAACAGCTAAATAGTGCCTGCCCTGAGGAATAACATTTCCCAGAGCATCTTCTGCTTCAGGAGCTCTGCCAGACAGAGCAGAAGCATTCAACACAGGCTGAAGGGTGAATGTGCATGAAACTTCAGTATCAGGTCAGTGAACCTTCTCCAGACCTGAGCTGCTGAGCCCCAGCTGGCACGGGGTGGGTGCCTGCCCTGCATCTGCTGTGACAGCAGCACACGCGCTCAGTGACCTACTAATCACTGTCTTTGAGCACAGCCTGCCAGCGGGCACAGCCTCCTCCTTCCACCAGCAAATCTTGGAGGCCTCCCCTAGTTCTGTATGGGATAAGAGGATTCAGATGGAGATGTATCCAGTCAGAAATGTGTATGTGTGTGGAATATGGAACTGCTATGGCAATGTGCGTTCTGCAATTTGGAGCCATGGATTTTGAGAAAATCCTGAAGACTTGTATCAAGTACAGACAGCATCTGGTCTGAGCAGCAGGTCTGAGGGTGCAGCTTCCCATTAGACACAGGACTACCTAGTACCTCACACTGCCAAAAACAGGAGGTCCTCTTTCCCATTGTCTCCCACAACTAACCTATGAATTAACACAATCGACCATTTTTATTCCTCTAAATTTCAGCTGCTTTAGGAAGCTGAATGGTGCTAGGAAGTCACTTCTCAGCTCAGGCCATGCCTTGGTACTGCCCCCAGGACGTGGGAGCCCTCTTGCTCTTTTCACAAGGTGGCTGGCTCTGAGAACTACAGTAGAGATAGAAACACCAGCACTGTTAACCTGTGTTCCTGGGACACTGTTGGCTGAATTG
Organism: Lepidothrix coronata; assembly: GCF_001604755.1. Taxonomy (NCBI): domain Eukaryota; kingdom Metazoa; phylum Chordata; class Aves; order Passeriformes; family Pipridae; genus Lepidothrix; species Lepidothrix coronata. Next base: position 2,695,399 of record NW_016690192.1, read on the forward strand.
TCCACAGAACATTAGCCTACAGCTACTGGTACTACAGTGGTGTCTGTTTGACATCTCCTGGATAACTTCTATTAGAAATAACAGACCAAATTCTGGTTTCAGTAACACTACTGAGTATCTGAAACATTCATTGAGTGCTGACTACAACATCTGTTAACTCAGAGCATTCAGCTTTAGCAGATCTTTTCAGTGAGAAATTAGGCCAGTGGCTCTAAGAGCAGCCCCAGGTACGGCAGATGTTGTTTCCTTGCCTCAGAACACCCCTTCCCTCTGGCATACTCTGTGCTCTGCAGAGCAATCTGGTTTTGCTCTCAGACTCTGATGTTATCAGCACCTAATCCCTGGCACACCAGACAGTCTGGCTGCAGTCTCCCACGCTGTGGAATTAAAGCCACCAGACTGTCTCTTTGCTACATACGTGTCCTCATAATATTTATTGGCCTATATTTGCACTGGACATAAAGCAGCTTTGGACACTGCTCTCAAATTTGAACGAGCGTAGCTGAGCTTGCAGGAACATTGTTTTAAGGTTGAGAATTTGACAGTATCCTAATATCTAAGCTTTTGAGACCTTACCCCATCACTCTGTACAGCAAGGGTACAGAGAGAGTAAAAATGGAGTCTGAAGAGTGACATGACAACTGTAAAGTTTTGAGGTTTTTCCACAAATGAACAGCACTGTGGTTCCTATTTACTATAGGCTGAGGTCCTCCTCAGTGGCATTATCCTCATCTCAAAAATTCATTTATTTTTGATGTCCTCTACATGATTTCATGATCAGCTGTGTAGAACCCTGACTACTGTTACACAGGAGCCCCAAATCCTGTCCTTAGTCATACAGATATACATCTGAAATACCTTCCTGCTGCTGTCAGGGGGCTCTAGCAGGGTTTGCACTCCTGAAAGAGAGGGCAACATTTAATCCAGCAGGACTGAACAAATGACCTGTCACAGAGCCATGGGAGAAAGCATTATGCACATCAAAAGTCACCTCCAGTGCCTCATCTCATTTCACAGTATCAATCACGCTACCTCCTGCTAAAAGAACCAAAGAAGGCTTTTGCAGAATCAATGAGGCATTTAAATCCTCATTATGGTGATAAAAAGTATTAATAGAATGCAAAAAAATCACTAATCAGGTCTAAGCCATTTTGTCTTACTCGTCTTTTTTGAAGATCAGAGCAGAACTCAAATTGTGGAATAATTTGCCAAACACATGAAACTTTTATCTGTCCTGAGGGCTGCTTGGCATTGTAGTCCAGTAAGAGAGGGTGAACCTCCTCACCCTGCTTCCTGTGGAAGAAAAGGTCCTGACACAGCCCCAGCAGGGCTATGGCTTTCTAAGAAAATCATTCTTTGGACTGGAAGCACAAATACCTCACATCTTCAGGAATGTTGAAAAGGCTGAGTCACATCAAAGGTAACATGACAGGCCCACGCGTTTCCACCGTGGTTTCAGCAAGGCAAAGTTATCTCATAAAAAGTGTATGTTTACACTGGAAGATGTCCAGACCAATTGTCAGGAGGATGGATGATTTATTCCCCTTCAAGGCTGAAGCTTTCCTAATGGAGTTTTAACTCCTGGCCCTGTGCAATCCCCCTCTGGGACAAAGACCTCCTGACCAGAGAGCAGAATCTGCTTTGTAGTCCATCTCCCAGTATTGTTTTTGTCATGGAATGATCTTTTTTCCACGTTGGTTTCCTTTTGTGCCAAATAGGAACCATGCATTTAGAGGCTTCAGAGTCGTTTTGTAAATACTTGAGGTTCAGGCTCGTGTGCAAATTGAACTCTTAAAAAATTAACCAGAAGTGAACACCTGGTCACAGTGCAGAGCAGTGCTGGCACCAGCCTGGTTTGGGGAGACAAGAGAAAACTGGCAATCTGAAATGAGTAAAAAATGGTAGTTTGCCATAAGGGACAGATAAATATTTCTGTCATAGCACACAGTGGCTTTTGGCAAAAGACACATTGATGTACAGCATAGCTATTTCAAAAAGTATGGGTCATTCAATGCACTTTTAAATATCTTATTGTGTGTACATACAATGCAGTCTTCAGTTGTAAACATTTTGAAATCTGATTTCTTGTACTGCACAGCCTGGACTTTTTCCAAACTACAGCAGATATTGGTTTTCTCCTGCCCCGTTTTCAAGAAACACAATTTCAATAAAATAGAATATAGCCCTTAGCTTGAGAAAAGGGAAAGGAAGTGATTTTAAAGAGTGCTCAGGATTCCCATGAAAGCATAAATCCTCTACAGTGTTTATATCCTCTTCTTACTCTTAATGGTATAAAAATAAAACCTCTCTTGGTTAAGCCAGATTGAGTTTCTGGGTACCTGGTATTAAATTGGATGCAATCCTGAATATTCAGTGATAAAAGGCTCTGACTTCTCCTTCCAGTGAATTTCAGCAATGTACAAATATATTTGTCGTGGGTTGAGGTGGGATTTGATCCTGACTGAATTCACTGAATTGTTCTATTTGGAGCTTTTGAACTGATTAAGCTTGTGAGGTCATGCTGTTAGACTGGAGGAAAACTAAAGATGTGTATTAACCTTGCACCTGTTGGTGCCCAGATTTGCAGCCAGCCCTATATAAAACAGCAGGGCTGGGAACCCCAGTTTTCCTGGGATCTCTTTCCTCACGTGAGTGTTTATGGTGTTTGCTTGCTGGTTTTATCTCATAAG
>NW_016690192.1:2698106-2710552 GCF_001604755.1 Lepidothrix coronata
AAGCCCAATTTTGCTTCCCTTGGTGACAAATGCAGGTGGCCTGATTTCAGTTGCAGCAGGACTTCCCCTTCTAAATCAAAGGTAACAGATGTTATGGAAGTATTAACTGCTAATGTAAACAGTGTGGCCCTGACTCATAGATCTAGTTTTACAAATGTTTGTCCCCAGATGATAGGCATTTTCTATTCTCCTAGTCAGGTGAATATATGCTACAGAACCAGACAAACCTTATATTTTAAATTGAATGCTATTCCTGTAAGTATATCCCTTTTTGTCCTATTCAATAAAACACTCAAAGTTTGAATTACTTAAAAAAAAAGGTATCTTGCCTTTCTTAATTTCTTAACTCACAAGTGGCTACTAAAATTTCACTCTTCTATTTTGGGGGACATAGTACAAAGTTAATGTCAATAATTCACACATGAGAAAGAAGGTAAAGATGTGTGTTGATTCATTGCTATTGCTATTGAGGTGCCCCAAAAGCCACAATCCTAGAACAAGACCCCTAACTAGATCCTGAATGAGCTGGGAATATTTCCTCTGGCCCCACAGATTTCTCTGAACAATCCTCAGTGAGGTAATTTCTTTTCCATATGTTTTTTTTTTTTCTCTAGCTAGGACAGGAAAATGGCCCTTGCCTACCTCACAGAAGTATTGCACATCAGGAGAATAAATCCATAAAAATTCATAAAGCACCAGGTGCCTAAAGAGAACAAGATGATCCTTAGCCTGAGGATTTATAGCTTTAAATATGGACGAAAATATACTTTCATAGGCCTTGCAGTGCTCACACCTGGAGCCTTGAATAAAATTAGGGAAGTTTTTGACATCTGGCTCAGTGTAGGAATAAAGTGGCAGCTAAAGACAAGCATCCTCAGAGCAGCACCTCCTGCACAGGTACAAAGGTGAACCATCTTCCACAGCCAGCAGAACGTGTGTTTGGCTTAAAGGTGGGTCGAATTAGAGCAAGAATTCAGACATTTAAGGCCAAAGCAGTGGTAAAGATTTTAGGTATCAATACTAATTGAATGTTGAGAACACTTGTGCTGCAGTCAGTGGCCTCTGTAGGGGCAGGGTCACATCCATAGGTCTTGTCCCCAGTCTCCGGGGGTTCCCTTTAGACAGGAAGTTTTTCAAGTGCTGCTGTTCAGAGTGGAAAAAAAAATGGTTGACCTGTGGATACAATTTTTGAGGCATGAAATTCAGAATGTTGATGAGATTCTGTATTTCCTGGTTGGTGTGAGGTTTAGAGCCATTTCAGAGTTATGCAGCACAGTGTCACTGTGATCTCCTCCTCAAGTTATATACACTACAGGGTTTATTGATGGTTTGTGGTTTTTTTAACATAATGGACAAATATACAGGGGAAGCACCATCTGCAAAGTAATGCATAATAGTAATAATGTGGTTCTTGATTAGTGTTGCAGGTGCTGAGGATAACCATGAGGGTCTGCCCTAGTTTGTTGTTGTTGTTGTCGTATTTATTGCTGAGTTAGTAGATTCTTTAATTTCTGATTAAAACCATGTCTAAAAGCAAAATCCTCACTCAAAAATTCAAGCAATTCAATTTCTAGCAACATCATTCCTGCCAAAAGTTCCAGACCTGACAATGTCATATATAACATCACAGGAAATAATAATGTATTTCGTCGTTTCAAAGGGGCTTAAAATCTGAAATCAATGAGGGTGAATAAATGTATCCCTGTGCCAAGATCCCTGCTTTTGAAGTAAACCTCACAATTATGTCACATATATCATCTCTCCACTTGTACACTTAGCGTTCTTCATTTGCAGAATAGCAGATGTTTCCTGTGTAAACTTCTGGGCACATGTGCAATTGATAAATCGAGAGGAAATTACTGAATTGAGAAGATAAGCCAATCTGGGCCGAATGAGATGGTCTCCAGCTGTGAATGGAAGTGATTTACCATTGAGCTAAAGGATCAGCTTTTCCAGCTCAAACCAGCAGATACATCACTACATTTAATCCAGACTTCCACAGAGATATTTAAGAGTTTTGCAACTGACTTCAGCAGAGCCAGAATTTCACCCCTAGTGTTTGCCTAGGCTGAAAGCCCATTCCCCACATTTGTGTTGTTATTATTTTTTTATTTAGTAAATGTGGTTATTTCTGTCGTGGAGGAATAAAAACCATCCGTTTGTGCACTGGGGGTGGAAGGATTGCAGCTGTGACAGCTGCTGAGCACGGCAAAAGGAGAGTGAGCTTTATTCTGTCTTTTTAAAAACCTTTGCTGATGACAGTGGCTTGTTGACCTGTCACTGTTGACACCTGCCCAAACCAGGGAAGAATTTAAGGTTTTGCAGGCTAAAAAGCACGTGCCTGGTTGGACACTTGAATACCTGAAATGTGTATGCAAGCTGTTATCATTTGCTCGAGTAAATGTTGTAGGAAGTGAAATTATAGATGATGATTGGAGATGTTTAGATCAGGACATGGTGTGTTACCTGCAGTGAGGCTCAGTGGAATAAAGTGTTCCCAGATCTCACCACCACACCCCTGATGTACAGGGAGGAGCCAGACAGATGTGAGACATGAGATTATAACTCAAATCCTGGGTTCCAGTCACAGATTTGGTTGTTTTATACAAATACAATACTATAGAATTTAATTTAGATTTTAAAAACCCAAATTCCTTTTTTCCTGACTCATCTCCATGACAAGCTTACTCTGACTCTCCAAAGGCAACTGGGCTGGTGTGAGAAAGGGAATGGGAACCTGTGGTGAGGGAGACCCTTCCCAGACAGAGCTGTGAGGCCAGTTTGGATGTGACATTGCAACATATGTCCCACTGTGCCTTTACTTGTCCAGGACCAAGGACTTAGCTCAGCACACCAGAAATGGTTTCCAAACACTGCCACTATGAAGACAATCATTAAGGTTACATTTTTCTTAGATTCTCTTTTACTTATGCTACTCTGTCATACTAAGGGATTCAAAGCTCCAGTAACTTGCTCAGGGCCTTCCTCTTGGTGCAGGAATTACAGTCCTGTATGGAGCAGAAACAGAATAACGTGACTTAACATGATGTCACAGACAGACGTGTGACTTCCACTGCACATTTCCATCATGGCAAAGTCACTGGGGAGATACAGATGCCATGAAGAGGCATCTTCCCATTGCAGATGAAAATGGTGGTTTTTTTGGAAAGCTACAAAAGAGGGTGCTCTCAGCTGCTGCTTCATGGTCAAAATCATTTGGCCCATTCACAGTTAGACATTGATAAAATACAGATGGCCTGGCTAAATGCAACTTGGAGGAGAAAAACCCCATTGTTATAAGTGTTTTCTCACAGTTCCTTCTAATTTGAGGTCCTAGTAAATCTAATTAAAGTATTTGTGTGCTGACATGCCGTCAGGGTCAGGAATTTGGGCTTTTGAAAGACAAACTGTGCAATATTTTTAATTTCAGTAAGTTGAGCTCCGAAGAGAATTCTTTGTGGTTCAGACACACCCTTGGCCTAGAAGCCCTTGCCCACTGTAGTATGAGATCACTGACTTGAGGAACTACCAAACAAAGGCAAACTTGGTCTTTCTGCACGAGCAAAATAAATCTGAGGCACATACTGTGTTCAGTCAGGAAATTAATCACACTAGCACCTGGAATGTTGGGACAAAGAGGGATATTCTGCCACAATCCAGCAGTGCCCTCATGCCGCTCTAAAAGAACAACTATCCCTTTTGCCAAAGTAAAAAAAATAAGAAAAAGCCACAAAGCAAAACAAGTAATACACAGCAGGGTCTTTCTAATCATGTCCTTTATCTGGGAGTTGCTACGAGCAGTTGTAAAAGCACTTTTAAGAATTATTTTCTGAAAAATATGGATTTCAGCCCTTATATTTAAGGTTTTGTCTATTATAACCTTCTGGCCTTATTTAAATTAACCACTCTTCTGATGCTAATAATTTGATGGGGAGGTCCACAGGCTACATGGAATTCTGTGGAGTATAGAAGACCTGCTCCAGTGTTGTTAGTCGGTGGCCATTTATTTAAATTTTACTAGAAACAGCCAGTATAAATATCTGATAACCTGAAAATCATCTTCTGAAATTTACTGTTTTCTAAATTTAAGCAAAATGTTCATCCTTAAATTCAGATCTTATTCTCAGGCCATCCTCATGCAGTTATGTACAAAATGTGCTGTTCAGAAAGCGGAAAGAATGAGTGTCGTTACCGGATTAAGTCCAGCAGAGCATCTGCAGAGCTCATGATGGGCTTCCCGCCCTCCTCAGTGCTCTCCTTCTGTGCTGCTCCACCAGGATGGATAATGGACACCATAATTATTCCCACAATCACAGCCACAAACGTTGTCCACAGGTAGTAAGTGACGGTTATGATCCCTAATCGACTGGAAGTCTTGGCATCCAGGGCTGCCAGCCCAGACATCAAGCTGTGGAAAGGGAACACAACACAAATTGTATCTTGTGCATCATATTAATGCAGCTGAAAGCCTAATTTCCTAATTATTCCAGTCTACCTGCTTCTCTTAGGATTGCCTACACATCAGTGCTTTTAGAAACTTGCCAGGAACACTAAACTGTATCCTCTGCATCTAAAGCAGTGTTTCCCAGTTGCCATATGTGAATTCCGGGTTACTTGAAGGAAGTTGCAAGCTCAGGCTGCACACGTGAGGATTAAATCCTGCTGGCTGTTCCCTGAAATTCGAGGGACAGTTTTATATGAGCTACATATGTAATGGCTCAGTTCACAGGAGCAGTGGCAACAGTCAGTCAGAAAAACCTAGGTATGAAACTCTACATAGAATTTTATAGAATCATACAATAATTCAGGTTTGAAGGGACGTCCGAGGGAAATCTGATCAACCTCCTCACCCCTTCGTGTGTGAGTGAGGTAGGACTGCAACTTCGAAATTAAAAACACCAAGGAGCAGTTTTGTCACATAGTCCTTTCTTGACCTAAAATTCTTTTTATATCAATTCAAAGCACAATTTATTTTTGCTTTGCCGGGGGGCTTTAAATTGAGATTTAACTGGGAACAATTCTCTGTGAACTCTCCAAAGCATGCATCTCAGGAAAAGTGCAGGTGAAGTAAAATCCTGCATTTACTATTTGGTGTGCCCCACTGTCCAGTTTTCTTATCAAACCAGACCCATTTATCAGGCCTTTTCTCATAAACATTTACTAAGCTGCACCTCCTTGAATGAGATCTCCTTGACCTCACTCTGCTGAGGGAGGTTGTCTGGAGCCAATGCTAAAGTGCAGCTTAACCTTTATAGTAGATTTAATGAAATCAAATGGGTGGATTTAGTGTTCAGGTTCCTGCTATCCACTAGATTAATTAAGAAAATGTATTGCTTTTCTGCACTGCCAATCTCTCATCCAGCATGGGTTTTGTTAACGCTGTAGGAGCACGGCTACACTGTAGTTTGGATCATTCAGAAAATGGATCATTCAGAAAGTGAGCATCTCAGTAACTCTCACTCTTGTAACCTTGTTGGTTTGCTCTCATTTATCATTGTATTTGATAAAAATCGTGCATTTCTGTGTGTCTGTAAAGCACTGTGTACAAACACAGGACTATGTACTAAAAATACAGTAGTAGGAACGCTACTTAGTTCCTTGGAATTTCCCTTGATCAGTCCATACAGAAGAGTAAATATTCTAAAACGCTTTTTTTTTTGATAAAAAAGTTGACTGAAATACATTTATCTCAAAATAATGTATCAGTTCCCTGTTAAAAAGCCTCTGTGTTGTTATTAGATTTCTGGGACTGATCTGTTCTTGCAGGCTGAGGTTTCACAGGCCATTGAGCCAATTCAGTGCTGCCCAGACTAGATACCTATATTGTACTGGATTTTAGCACTGTTCTACCTCCACCCTAACCTTCCCAGGAGAAAAAAAAAAAAAAAGAAATAAAAATTAAAATCAGGTCGATTTTCAACTAGCTGGCTGTTTTTCATGGTAATAATTTTCAGTGTTCTTTACAGATCCATTATGCAGGGCAGTGACACCGGCGGTACAAAGGCCTGAGTGTTGACCAGCAGATCTGTGACTTGTGGACAGGACACCAAGCAGAGTGATCCCTTGGAGAGGGTACTGCTGAGGGGACAGACAGCTCACTTCTCTTTTTGGTACTGCCCTGAAGCCACTCCCAGTGTGGTGAAGCCACTCCCAGTGTGGTGAAGCCACACTGTTCCTGTTGCCATTGCATTGTGTTTGTTCTGCAGAACAGCAGAGCAGCGAACCCTGTCTTGACTTCTCACCTGAGAAGGGTTTCCAGATGTACTTAGGGACAAAAATCTTAATTAAATATGCCCAGTGGTTCATGTGCCTTTAGGGTTGCTACCTCAGCCACAAGATTTGGGAGGATGCTGTGCAGTTAAAATTTAATCACACCTTGGCTCTTAGGTGACAAATCCTGAGGGAGCTAATAATGAGATTGCTCTGTCTTGGGGATATTCATTAACAAGATCATCATCTGTAATGAGATTATCCTGTCACCAGATAAAGTCATGCTCAGTCCATGCTGTGATGAGAAAGTCCTCAAAAGTAATTAACTATGGAGGTGCAGTGGGGTAACTGGTGTGACAGAAGCATGAACAAAGGGCTGGGGTCAGACAAAGGCCTGGCTTTTCCATGGCCTGCAATGCTCAGTTTTAGGAAGGGACCACTGGAACCAGTTCTCCAAAGGCTGGGCAGTAACACTGGTCGTGTCATTTCAGGCAACTGCTCAGAATCATTTCAGAAAGAAATGCCTGTAACCAGAATGAGACAATAATCACTCATTAACTCTTCTCCATTTGACTTCATATGTTTGATATTCGAAGGAACAGGGCAACAGACATAAAGATTAGGAAGCATATTGATTATCACAGTTATTGTATGAGGCAAGTGATACACAATTACATCACAGGAATTTCTCACTGTTGATCCTGAGCTCTGACATTCACACAATGGAGCCAAAGTATGACAAGAAAAATTACTTTTCTTTTTTCCTAGGGAATAGGGAAGTCAGGAGGAATAACCTTCCAGATGGTTTAAATCAAGATCACTGTATCCTGTTCAGGTTTTCCCTTTAAGTCTAATTTTCATCAAACACTCTTGGCTACATAAAAGCTTCCCAAAAATTTCCCAAGCTTCTTCTAAGACAGAAAAAAGATATTCCTATGGATTCAACTACTAGACTCTTGTGAAACACACTGGAATGAAAACCAGCCTACCTTTAATTCTTGTCAAGCCTCAGAATCTGGTTAGGCTTGAAATAACAGGACAGATATTTGATTCATAAAGTCATTTGACCTACTGTGTAGCTAAGTAGCTTCCACACATATGATTCATGTGTAGCTTCAATAACATGTTTTAATGATTGCCAAATAGACAAAACAGGATTAGGACAATAAAAACCAATCTGCAGCTTTTCTGAATAATTACAGAATATCTCACTCATTTAATTAGTCTAGCAAAAAAAAAAAATGTCCCCCAAATTGGAATTTCATGTTCAGAGACCATTTCTTAGCTTATATAGAAAAGAAACTGTCATGTCTAAAGGAAAGGGGAAGACCTGATCAATTCCAGGGCTAATTAAAAATGTAATTTAGTTACTACATTATTTAAAACATTGGTAGTTTTTGACGTAAAGAGGAATGGAATTCTTTCCAATATCTTGGAAATCTAATTAGTCCCAGGCAAACAAGTAGCTAAACCCTGTTGAGCATCTCTAGGCTTGTTCTGGCTGTCACAGTTAAATATCAGAGTACCAATGAGGTATTTTATTTACAAATAAAATTAGAACTGTCTATCTTCTCTGCAATTCTCTAGCTTTTTCTCTCTGCTAAAAGCACATTTTTTGGCCTGTCTCAAGATCAAAACCTATATCCCCAAAAAGAGAAGATACAAGAAGCTGCTGTAAAGACCCCATTCTGCATGTTTATTTTGTCTTCCTCTCCACCAGAAGCCATCTGGATGTTGCTTTGAAATAGATGGATTATGGATAAAGTTATCAGAAGGGATTAGTGTGATTAGAAAGACATTAATCCTGTCAAGAAGTAATGGTCAAGTATTAACCACCAGCAGTTGTTCCTAGAATGATGTTTGTTTTCATTCATCCCGTCCCCTCCCTCCCATTCTCATTTTGTAATTGCATCCGTGGAAAAGACCTTCCTAAGCAAGTTCTCCCAGTGAGGCTGGGAAGTGCCTCCAACAGCCACATTAGAGATGATTACATGACAGTTGAGCATCATGAAAGTGAAGTGCTGCTTCCCTAATGCTGTTGATCATGCAGGCAGGCTGGTGCTCACCTTTCTGTCAAGGTCAGTGCCTGCAAGTCTCAATATGATAATAATGTGCATTTCCACAGCACAAGCCATTTAATCATCTTAAAATGCTTGACTAATGCAGCCTCCTCTCACGCAGGAGGGCAGTATCTCCATTTTACAGGTAAGGAAGCAGAGAAACTAAGGCATTTTCTTTAAGGACAAACCATTTACAGTGAAGAAAAATATGCCTGAGGTGATCTCTGTATTGCAGTGGACTATCTCACTTTTCCTTATCTGTGCTATCTGCTTTCAAAATGGGCTGCTTCACTTCCATGGAGCCACCATTTATGGAGTTACAGTTTGGAACAGAGAAAATAACGCTCTCTACGGTAATAAAGAGATAAGAAACTTTCTCTGGCTCTTTCTGTAGCTTCATGCTTGATTTTCCTCTTAGCCTCTAGTGTAACTAAAATTATTTCATCAGTGAGAAAGAGGGATCTGAATGACTTTTTCTTTCCACAATATCCTTTTGCTTTCTTCTAACACGAAAAACACCTGCAGAGCAAGACCCCCTGCCGTGGCTGCAGTAGAGAAGTGATGGTGGTGGTGGTGGCAAGACCAGACCCATCCCTGTCTCTGCTTCACCCTATGACATGGTCTGCCCTGACTTACAGGGATATGTTACAGCTCTGGTTTTCATGCTCACACCCTGAACTAAGCTGGATTGGGTGTGTGAGATACACGTGGGGCATCCCATTTATAGAGATGAACCCCCTTCCCAAGTATATTTGTGTGCAGTCCAGACAGGCAATAAAATGACCCCTGGGCTCTCTATGGATTTTACTCAGACTCCAATAATTTAGCAGACTCCTGGTGCACTGACAAGCTGCTGCTGATCTGAACACAGCTAAGGAACTGTCATGGTCATGGTCCCTAGTAGTCAGACATCACCAATGTCATGTATTATTAAAAGTTTCATAGTATTACAGCATTGTTTTCAAAGGAGTTGAGAGGTCTAGAATCCTCCTGAAGATCCAAGGGGCTACTAAGGCTCGTCTCCTTTGCAAATCAAGTAATAGCAAACAGCTTTTTTTAGTTTAGTTATCTTGATATGAATGAAATGGTGTCTAAGCTCAAAAAATCCCCAAATACAAAATCAAACAGGACTGTTGCAGCTGTTTCTGTGTGCTTAGATAATCAGTCATAAACAGCACTGGAAGTGTGAATTAACTTTTAAGGCCTCAGTATAAAGCTATTTTACTGAGCACAGTGGAAGCTCAAAGGTGTCAGGTGTGATGGAAAATCTGGCTCTTGATCTTCAAGCAACAAAAATATATTAAGATCTCGCTGTCTGCAATGCACTGCTTGCAGTGACTGTGTTTAATTTTACAGCTGGATGCAAGGAAAGAAACCAAACTACATTTCTAATACATCATAAAATGCAACATTTTGAGATTTTGTTTTTTAAATTGCTGTATAAAATAAGAGTTTTATTTTTCACCCAAAACGTTGAGATCTTTTCCTTCTCTTTGAACACTTGTAACTATTAATGACAAACTGACATGTATAGGAAAAATCCTGCCAGGATTTTTCATGTGCAATAGGAAATCTGTTTTTATGGACTAATGTAAACAAGGCAGGACTTTGTACAGCACACAGTGAGGGCTGATGTCCAATGGCTGTTCTGTCACCTGCATGTGAGGATGCTGTGATATATCTCTGGGTGCTGGAAGGGATGAACAGTGACCTTTGAGTACTGACTGATAAAGGAGGTTGTGGTATAGTTCGTGCAAAACCCAGGCTGGCTTGTTGACTTTGGCTGTTCTGATAAAAAAAAAAGAAGGTATTTCCTAAATTCAAAGGTCAGGATGCAAACAAAACTAAATTATCTATTAAATATGCATGTGCAGCTTCACATGGTGGAAAGAGCCAAGAATCTTAGTAATACTTGATTTTCTCTTTTGTCAGTTCTTTGAAGTGTTTCTAGATTAAGAAAGGAGCAAAGGGATTTGAAACACAAATTTGGGTTATAAACAAATGTCAGAGTTATTCAACTGGTTTTCTCCTAAGGAAACAGAGGGAATCCAGCCAACCCCTCAAAGCTCCATTCCTTTGTGAGACACTAAGTATTTTAGAGCTCTCAGAGGACTACAGAAAAATTCTGTCAAGTCACAAACAGTTCATACCCATTAGTAATCACTTCAGTGCTTTCCACACCCATTCACTCTGTGACCACAGATTTCTGTTGCACATCACTACATCCCTACTGACACTCCCTAAATAATCTGTGCTGAGCTGGCCCAGTTTTGTCATTACAACGTGCACAACTGCAACATGTCATTTTTCACTGGAGCGGTTTGGACCTCTGGGTTGCTCAAGCAAAAGAAAACACCAGAAACCAGTGTCTCACCTGACCATTAGACTCAATATTCCTAAACACAGCTAAGAACATTGATAATGTTCCAGATGATAATGTGGAGAAACTTCTGAAGATGTCTGAGGCATGGAGGAGGGATTCTTAATAAGGTTTAAATAAGAAGCTGAAGCAATCTGAAAAGAGGACTTTTGGGGTAATCTGACATCAGTTCTGCAATACAATAGCAATATGGAGAATTTAAAGTAGTATAATGGTGTCAAGTGAGATTGCTTTCTGACCAATTCCTCTTCCCTTTCAGTAATCCTTCTCTTCCCGTTTCATCCAAGTACAGTTTTGCTTTTCACTCTGAAAGTAAATATATTTATCCCCTCTCACATCTCTAGAATGACTTTCTCCACAATAAAGACTGCAGATTATATATCCTAGAAAAGGGCTTAACAGCTTGTTCTCACTGAGGTGAAATGTGTTTTTATTATTGTCTGTATTACAGAGATAGACATTGCAGGTAGTTCGGAAATGGGATAGTAAACACACTTAATGTTATCACTCGGGTATTCCACAGGTTTTCCATATTTTCCTGTACTAACCTAGCATATTTCCTCTGTTGAGAGAAAGGCCTGTTTCCAACTTCCAATATTTTTCTATCACAGGTGAAATAGAGGGAAAGGTCACATTATCTCCAATAATGTGAAGAAAAAAGCCCTGTGTTCCCAAAGCAATTTAATTCTATGAGAAATGCATCTGCTTTAGTACATTATAAAACATTGTTCTGAGCAGGCCCTTCAGAGACCCAGAGGCAGCATTTTGCAGCTGCTCCTCAACACCTCACTAGATAATACAGTGCATAAATTTGGTTGCCCTTGATTATAGAATCTTAGAAGTGTTTAGATTTAAAAAGACCTCTAAGATCATCAAGCCCAACTGTTCCGCCAGCACTGCCAAGTCTCACTAAACCATGTCCCCAAGTGCCACATCTACTTGTCTTTTAAATAGGCCCCAGTTTGGCAGCTGCACAAGGATAAGAACAGAGTGACTGGTATTTAGGAAATAATGACCAGAGGGAATAGTTTAACTTACACATAGCAGAAAAAACCAAGCCAAACCTAACCAGAAGCTTATATCATCTATCCTTTCCCATTCAGCCTCCAGGTAAATTATGTGAATTTGTCAAGACAACACAGAAAGTACCTTTTAGTACCAAGGACGTATAAGAAGAAATAGTACTGCACAAATTGTCATTCTTGTAAAACCAGTATTATTGAATGAATTAATTTTGGATGTCATCTTCATTTAAATGTCATGATAAATCAGGAAAAAAGAGAGATTTCATAGCCTTTTAGATATCTCTGTTTTCCTTCTGAATGGATATTATACTGACCATACCAGGCACTGTTTTATAACCATGACAGAAGTTTCAGATTGCAAATTTCAGTACTGTTCTCTGAGGGTTTGGGTCAAACTTTTCATCCCTAACAAACAATAAGCTTAAGTAGTAAAACAGACAATCTCCAGTCTGTGGTGTATTACCAGTTTCACCTACAGCTGACAACAAACAAAACAACACAAACCACAATCTAACCAAGTCTATCTCACAGTGTTATTTTAACCCAGCTCTGGACTCCCAAAGAATATACAGCTGCTGTGAAGTTATTTAGGGTATGTCTGCACAGACAGCTGCATGAACTCGCTGTGCTTTTGCTCTGAGCTCCAAGGCAGGTCTGGGAGCTGTGTGGCCACATTAGTCCTTGGCAGGAGAGCCTGGACACAAAGCCCTGCTAATGTGGTGGCACTCATTCTGGCACGGATCGGCACCAGCATCACCAGCTTGGCTCCCA
>NW_016690192.1:2710643-2735150 GCF_001604755.1 Lepidothrix coronata
CTAGCCTGCACCCACAGCATCCCCAGCCTGCACCCACAGCATCCTCAGCCTGCACCCACAGCATCCCCAGCCTGTACCCACAGCATCCCCAGCCTGCACCCACAGCATCCTCAGCCTGTACCCACAGGACCTCCACCCAGCACCCACAGCATCCCCAGCCTGCAACCACAGCACCTGCAGCCTGCACCCACAGCATCCCCAGCCTGCACCCACAGCATCCTCAGCCTGTACCCACAGGACCTCCACCCAGCACCCACAGCATCCCCAGCCTGCACCCACAGCATCCCCAGCCTGTACCCACAGGACCTCCACCCAGCACCCACAGCATCCCCAGTCTGCACCCACAGCATCCCCACGTCCTCTTGCACAGTTCACAGAATTATCAGCTCTCCAGATGAACTGATGAGTTCTGAGAGGCAAAGTTTGGGATGGCCCAATGAGGCCGAACAGTGGCAGGATTCCATCAGAACACAATGAGCAATATTTGTCATTAGTGGGATGTAAAAATGCTACTGTGTTCCCCAAAGCAGAGAGCTGTGGGAAAAAATATATGGGGAAAAGAGTACTATAACAGAGTAGTTTCTAATTAAATACCAGGCTTTAACAGCATGAATAAGAATCGCCAACTTGGGAATCTGAGCAGAAGGACGAAGGATTACCAGAACTGATGGCATTATGGACAGGAATCCCCTTAAACAAACACAGTTCTATATTTAGCATATCGTATTTAATTCATCAACAAAACTACAATAGTAACCAATATTTATTACTACCCCCCAAGTGAGCCTTTGAATAAATATAAAATTTTATTAGTATATACTTGCTTGTATCAGGCAAAACATACTCAGAGGAACAAGCTTTATAATTTAAAAAATACTGGTCAAGTCAGTTGTTTAGCTTTAAAGGGAACAATAGTTCTTTAACAAGGTCTGCACATGGAAAAGGATCAAGTCTTTGCTTCTGATTACTTCTTAAATATCTAGAAAATGGTCGGTGGTAAATAAATACTAAATTTAATAATCATCATAATCTTAGGAAAACAAGCGAATATTCCCTGGGGTAACCAGCTGAACAGCTCAAGTCTGCCCTGACAATTCTTTCCCACAAGCACTCTCACTGCTTACTGCTAATCATAGCTATAGAAAACTCAGCCCTGTATCTATTACCAGATAAAAACTTAATCATATAAACAAGGAGGGTGCTGAAATAAAAGGATATAAAGGATATAACTTTCTATTACATATATAAGTAGACATACAGGACAAAGAGAAGTCAGTAGGTTCAGCTAGTGTAAACCTGTGTAAGTCTGGCTTCAGCCTGCTTTTCTGGAGAAGCAAGACTTGTGTAGTCAAACGCTGTGTCTGTGAGAGCCCTTGCTGATAACATTGTAATTAATTTTTCTCTGAAATTATGCAGAGGGGATGGAAGGCTCCAAAAGAGAGAGTTAAGTTCCTGTAAGGTCTGTGAAAGTGTATATTGAATGCAGGAGAGAAATCACGTGTGGGCTTCTGGTGTTAGCTTGCAAAAGAACCAGGAGCTGCAAGCCCTGCCTCTCCTCCAACCTTCCTCCCAGCTCTGCAGCACACACGGTTTGCACTTGGGTCTGGTGCCTGTGGTGGTTCTGCCTGGGGTCTGGTGCCTGTGGTGGTTCTGCCTGCCCTGAGCTCTGCAGTGCTGGGAGCCAGACCTGGCCTGCCCTGTGGGCTCACCGGCACCTCCGAACAGAAAGGGAGAGGGGAATTTCTTTTTGGGGTAAGTGCCACAGTGTGGCCTCTCTGCCTGCCACAAGGAATCCATGCCAAACAGCAGCATTATAAATGCCTCAGCAATGCTAAATTTTTCAGTCAAAGTTTGCAACTTCTTCAAAACATCACTCAAAACAAGATAAGAAGTTGTAGCAGCCCAGGTTTCAGTACCTGCTTTCCCAAAATACTGAAGTTTTTCAGCTTACTCGAAATCAAGTTTCTGGCCTGGTGGACACTGCTCATTACAAAGCCGGTAATGTGAGATGAGGGCGGTGGGGCAGGGAATAGGCACAAGGACGAAGATGCTCTGAAGGGAGGTGACAGCCCATGAGTTGTGTCACAGTACATGGTTGGCCTGTGCCTGAGCCAGTGCTGTGCCCGAGCCAGTGCTGTGCCCGAGCCAGTGCTGTGCCTGGCACTGCTGGCACAGACAGGAGGGGGGCAGAGGGTTTGTATCATCTTTAGCAAAAGTGAGAAGGTATTAGTGGCAAAGTTGAGTGCTTGTTCCTCTCCAAGTTTTTTGCATCATGCAGACGCCTGAAGATCAGATTGGATTACTTCAAGCATTTAAGAAGTTGAGAAAGTAAAGTGATGAATAGGTATCCGTGGCAATCAACTTGTCCTGGAAGCAGGTGAAGGAATCACATGTGCGTGTGTGTCTGTGTAAGTTTATAATTAACCATAGTGAAAGAGAGTGGAGGGTACCGGCAATCCCTGGGATGCAGGACCCCAGGCCGTGGTACTAGCAATCCCTGGGATGCAGGATCCAATCAGTGGTACCGGCAATCCCTGGGATGCAGGAACCCAGGCCGTGGGACTGGCAGTCGCTAGGATGCAGGATCCCATCAGTGGTCCCGGCGATGCCCGGGATGCAGGATCCCATCAGTGGTCCCGGCAATCCCCGGGATGCGGTCCCTCGGTGTCCCAGCGGAGCCGCCTGGTGGCCGCGGGCGGTATCGCAGCCCGGGCCTCTGCCCGCGCCGGGAAGTGCAGGAGGTGCCGGGAAAGGTTTAACAAACCTGAGCAGCGGGAACTGTCTGCAGACTCGGCCCAGTGGTTTTTTTAACATCTCCGAATTCTCGGAGCAGGATGCACAGGGAGACACCTCTGCCACACTTGATAAAAACCTGAGATATGTGTTGAAACCTTTTGCACGTAAGGGAGAAAATATCCTATTTGCACTGCAGCTGTCAAATGAGGATTGGAGACACTGTCTCAGAGAGAATCAGGGAACTTCAGATCCCCTGCAGCTGATATTTCAGGCTTGTTGAGGACACCTCTCTGTCCAACTGCAGTAGGAGCTCAGGCAGTGCCTAAGTGTGTAACTATGAATTCAGATCTGGCTCCTCTTCTCTCTCATCTCTCTTAATATTCCCATTCCCAGGTTTAAGAATAGTACCTATGTTTATACATATAGTAAGCTCTGTACATCTGGTAACTACAGGGTCTAAAATTTTGTAACAGCCAGCACTGAGTATCCCCAGGGCAGACACAATCTGTCGGACTGTTTGTCTGATTTTTAAATTTCTGTTGCTAACAGAAGTGGCATCCTCTGTTGTGTGGGTACTTGTCATCATCACCAAGAAAAGCAAACTCTATAAATGAGACAAAGAGGATACTAATAGGTATGAGCAGGGCTAGAGCTCAGGCAGAGGATGGGTGCAATAAATATATAGTTATTCCAGAGTCGTTCTGTGATGCTGTGAAGCTTTTTTATGTAACCAGGTAACTGAAATAATATCAACCCCCTTCCCTAATGAAGGTCCAGGCCATAACAAAACCAAAAGCTCATGCAGGGCTCAAACTGGCAGGCTAGCGGGTGGTGATTGCTTTTCCAAGATTTTTCTGTCTGTGAGAAAAAAAGAAGTAAGACCATGGGTGACAGGAGACATCAGAACAGGTGTGGGAGCTGTGGGATAGAGCACTTCCAGGTGCTGGGACAGAGTTGGGTAAAACAAGAAACTGTCCATTGAAGAAACAGTCTCAAGTTGTTCAACTGATTTCTTCTGCTTCCAGGGAACTTTTAAAATAAACACCATTCAGAGATACCTGACTATATCATAATTTCCTCATTCCTAATGGATACAATCTGCAAAGTTCCTGTTTTACTCTCTAACTATCAGGTCAAGAGGGAACGTACACATTTTCAGGCATTTCTGTAAAAGGCTGGATCTGTGCTAGTGGCCTGTAAGTGCAAGATTTTTCTAGTCTATTGTCAGTCTTCTGACCCACACAGTTACCACATTTTACTTCTGCTGCAACCCTTCAAAATAAACTCTAGACTTGGAGATGGAGTATTTTGCACTCAGTCCTTTTAATCTTCCTTTCTTAGATTAGAAAGCTATTTCTATTTCTTTACAAGTAATTTTTTTCTTTGTGTATATAAGGAAAAACTTGCATTAATTTCAACTAGGAGAGCAATATTTAGAGCTCTTTTCATGGTGCTGTACCTCTGGCTTTTGTAAACAATAATAGAGAGTAATTTAAAAGATAATTTAAATGCCTTTGCTCTGGCAGGACAGGCTGAAAATATTCCAGATCCACAAAGAAATGTAGTTTAAATGTGCATGCAGATTGGTAAAAGTACAGAGCATGGGTTTACTGATTTTATAAAATGGATGTGTGGAAAATTTAACTGCATTGAGTAGTTTTTACTTGCAAACCCCTGACATTTCAGTTTGCAATAGCAAGTGATAGTTTGTTACACACAGAGATGGACTCATACTGTCGTGCAAGGGGAGTTAATCCATTTGAGGGTCTGCAAAGTTTCTTGTCAGGCTCAGAGGTTCACTCCTGACACATCTGTAGGTAACCTGAGCCATCACAGGCTGTGTCAGAGTAGCTATCTCCTACTGTGCTGTTGCTCTTCCTGACATCTCTAAAAAATACAAGAGGATCTAAAGAAGTACACATTTTAGGGAAGGGCATGTGAATCTGCTCCAACCCTTTTCTGTCCTCCTTATTCCTGTGAGACTCTTGTTTTCATTGGAAAACTCTCCTTCCACCTCTCAAAAAAAAATCTTTTGACATGTTTTGTCTTGATGTTGTCTTGCTGCCTGGGACAGAACCGGAGTGAGTCTATGGCCACGTGAACAGTTTCATGCACAGAGCACCATGACTCAGCTTCGTTCTGTGAAAGACCATGAGAAGGCAGATCTAAAGGCAGATAATTTAAAACTAAAATTAGTGCTCAGTTGTGTTAATTTGCAGCAACTCTCTTCATTCTGAAGACTACAAACTTATTCTTTCTTAAAGTGGAAGATGAGGTCTTGGTGTGTGTGTTAGGTTTCAGAAACTGAGGCTTCAAGGAAAGGCACCAAATATTGCAATAATTTTTTCTCAGGTCTGGTAAAGTTAGCTTTGTTACTCTTCTTATATCTTCCCTAAGCACTGGGCACACAAGTTAGCATTGGCCATCCATAATTGGTGTGTGGTTGGGACTGTAGTCAGTTGGAAGACAATCAAGCTCAGAGGAGAGACAAACCTCTCCTAAGTCATGCCCTCCCACTGCAAAGGCAGCTCCCATGCACTGTCCATCAGAACAGGATCTAGATCATTAATTCTGCTACCAGTAAAGTGGCACCATTAAAGGTTCTGCCTTTAATGTACTGAGAAATCACTTTCACTTCCAGCTGAAGCCAGGTATATACTATTAGTTCACTGGAGACACAGGGTTTTTTCAATATTCATCATATTACAGCACATCTCTCAAAATACTGCAGGACACGATAAATAACTGGGCTTTTCCATCTTATTTGAACAGTGTATTGTTTCAATAATTTAGACTTAAGGTGGGTTTTTTGATAAGGTGGGTTATTTATTCCATATATTTAACTTCTAGTTAGCTTGAAAGAAAAAGTCCTCCCATGACAAGGGAAAAAGAAAACAATAAAAGCCCCCGCACATTAATTTTAAAGCCAATAATAGCTGTACGAGATACTGCAGAAATGATCCTATTGATTAAAAAACATGTTCATGGCTCCACTATAAATGCAAATGCACAGCAGTCAGTGATGCCTCTGGCACTGTCACTTAATTCAGTCACAAGTAAAACAGTGGCGATGACAAGTCTCATTTAGGAAACATGAAAAGTTATTGGAACTATTGTTGTCCTCACTTACCTTGAGACAACCAGTGGGAGAATCAGCATTTTCAGCATCCTCATCAGTAACTCACCAGGAAACTGGAAGTAACTAATTTCCTAGAAATACATGAAGAGATGCTTATTGTTTTGAGCTAAAGACTGTCTGCCTTCACCAGTGCTGCCAGAGCTGGGGATCAGATAACACGGGTAAAATCTGCAGCTTTGGCATGTAAGGTGGCAAAGATAGCAGGCTTCAAAAGATCATTTTAAAATTAATTAGATTACATAATGTGTTGCTATTCAATAAACACCCTTCCTTTACAAAGGAAGACAGAAATTAAATATGTCATCACTTGAGGACTGTTGTTAATAGGTTGCTCTGAATAATCTCCTCATTCTGTATTTTGTGTGTTTTCCTACGTATGTATGAAGCTACTGCTTGGACACAAACGATGCTCAGACAGTGGTTTGCCATAGCAGAAAACAGAACAGGTTTAGTTTGGTTGCATTTACTAAATGCCATATTTTTTAACCGAGATTTATATTTTGTGCTCAAACAACACATTCAGCAATGCAGGTTGTCGTCTGGTCTGTCTGACTAATGCAGCAGAAATGAGCACCCCCAAGGGCTTGGTTGAAGTGTGCTGGGGGAGAAAGCCCCAAGTGACTTCATGGTCTGCTAATGATGGGAAATCTTAAATTTGTTAACATGGAACGCCATTGCTGGGATATAAACATCTGCACCTCTGTGCATCTGATGCTGGAAAATATTCCCAGTGTTTTCTTTAGATATACACATTCCAAAATAATGTAAAATCCAATATATTGCAGTACCAGTTTTTCCAGGTCTATATTAGATGCTACATCTCTTCTAGCTTAAATGTCCACTATTATTATCCATACTTGCAACATTCTGTGTTTATGCTACACTTACCAGGTGTCTTAGAGACCAGAACCCTTTGCTGATGTATTGTTTGAGAACGTGTGAAAGGACCCAAAGACCAACTTAGATTAACAAACAGATGAAATTAAACTAATTTAACAAATATATAGACACAATTTTTGTGTTCCAAAGCCCGTGCTGAAGTTGCACAAGTTCCATATGTCTTCTGTTACGTAAGTGTGGTATTTTCTCCGCAGTGTTGCTGCCGTGCCCACTCTTACCTGCTGGGAGAGTCGTCTCGTCCTCAGGAAGAATCCAAGGAGACAGCCGATGGTGACGGACAACACGGAGAGGATGAGCAAACCATTCCTTTTACAAACATCCTTGATCCGAGCGAGGATTGCATCCAAAGCCACCGCCATGCTGTGCTCCGTGCTCTGCGGGGAAGAATCAGCATCCCATGAGGAGAGAATTCCCTCACTCCTCTTGTTCGGGTGGACAGATCTGGCTCTGTATAGATCAGATCAAAGCACTTCCAGTTCTGCTTAGCTGACCTGCAAGGTCACCCCTCTGCCAATAGCCACCAAGCAAGCAGCTGGCGTTATTGTTCCAAATTAATACCAACAATCCTATTATCAACTACATCATTAAGAGCCTGGAAGAAGATTAGGGGGCTCTGGAAAATTAGAACAGAATGCAGTAGTATTTCTAAAACAAGACTAGTTCAAAACAAAGTGACACTCCTGGGAGAAAGACGGTGCATTCCTCAGTCTCTGAATTTGGGGTCTGGACACCCAAACCTGGAAAGGGAACTCTACAAGTCAGCACTCACACAGGGAACAGGAACATTACTGCCGTTCTCCTAAAGGGTAGGGCAGGTAACATTTGGAACAGGACTATCACAACAGGGCAAGCTAGGTGAAACTGGACTTCATTAATTAAAGCAGGCTGGGGTTTTTCGTTATCATGGCCAAAAAAAGGCTGAATGAGCAGTGTAAGAGACACACATTGAACAGGAAACAGCTGCAGACTGAAACATGCAAGGACATCTTCTGGCATTTGGCATTTATTGTCTTGGAAGTGAAATGATTTCACTTTTCTTCCAACCACTATGTTGATTAGGGTAGGGCCAATTTACTTTCAGAGGATTATGAGACTAAGCCACAGGGATTGCTTTCCTTTCCTTTGCTGTGTCCGCATTCAATCCC
Organism: Lepidothrix coronata; assembly: GCF_001604755.1. Taxonomy (NCBI): domain Eukaryota; kingdom Metazoa; phylum Chordata; class Aves; order Passeriformes; family Pipridae; genus Lepidothrix; species Lepidothrix coronata. The sequence goes on from NW_016690192.1 coordinate 2,718,564, forward strand.
AACGCTGATTTTTATGCTGGTGAGTATCTGATAAAAATACACTCCTCATCACCATTTTCTGTGCCACGCTTTCTTACGAGAGCATTTCCGGAGCTTCTGGGATATTCTAATATTATTCAGTGTTTTTACGGAAAATATTGGACACAATACAACAAAAATACAACGTGCGTTCACAATTTTACATTTTATACTGTGATATAGAATTGTACACGCTCACGTATGACTAAAAAAGCTCAAGAGGGATTAAACTGCTCTCTTGGAGGCAGGATCTGAATCCTGTATAAAGAGTAGGACATATGGATACACACACACACACAAAAAAAAAAAGAGAGAGAGGAAAAGTAAGTGGAGTCTGCATGTTGAACAAGAGTGCTGTCAAAACAAGAGGATTGCAGGAAACTTTATTAATGCATTAATAGTTTTATTATTGAATATCGTGTTTCTGATTTAACTTCTCAATGCAAATTTAATCAATGCAAATTTTATTACTGCAAACTTTATTAACGGCTATGGCGTTACCGCGCCACTCCAGACATTTTCCAATACCCTGATAACCTTGCTGCCTTGACGGCGCGCATCGAATCGACTTTCTTAATGGAATAATAACAGGGAAAAGGATTCGTTTTCCTCCCTCCTTGCCGGGGGCAGCGACGGGCGGTGCCGAGAATGGCGAGTAGTGCCGGGCATAGCGGGCGGTGCCGGGGAAGGCGGGCGGTGCCGAGGATGGCGGGCGGTGCCGGGGAAGGCGGGCGGTGCCGGCAGGGGCGGGCGGTGCCGAGAATGGCGGGCGGTGCCGGGGAAGGCGGGCGGTGCAGAGGGTGGTGGCCGGTGCCGCGGATGGCGGGCGGTGCCGAGGGGGACGGGCGGTGCCGAGGGGGACGGGCGGTGCCGGCGGGGGCGGGCGGTGCCGAGCGTGGCGGGCGGTGCCGAGGGGGTCGGGCGGTGCCGGCGGGGGCGGGCGGTGCCGAGCGTGGCGGGCGGCGCTGACGCGCTGCTATCATGGCGGCCCGGCAGCTGCTGAGGGCGGCCTCGGGCCGCGGGCGGCGCGGGTACAGCAGCGCGGGCGCTGCCGAGTTCCTGCACCGCAGCATCGTGCCCACCATGCACTACCAGAGGAGCCTGCCCAGGTACGGCGGGTCCCGGGACACCCGCGGGGAGTGCCCCGGGCTGCGCTCCGAGGGCGCGGGGCGGGGGCCGTGTGGGGTGTCCGCGCTGAGGCGGGGGCTGAGGGAATGTCCTCCCTCGGCTCCGAGCTGTGCGCTTCCCGCTCTCCCTGCGGAGGGATGAAGTGTAAATATGGTTGTAAGCCTGCTTCTGAAACATCCCTTTGGGTCGCAAAGGAACCCCGGGAGTGTATCGGGATTGTTTTATAGTAAGGAAAATGTTTTTTTTTTTTGTTCTGAGAGGAAGTTGGCAAAGATACACTCGATAGGAAATTTGTAAGAAAGCAGATGTCCAGCACCCCGCAGTGAGGGGAAGGGCTGAAGCAGGGCTGGCAACCTTCTGCGGAGCTGCTTCTCTGGGCAGTGGTTCCTGTCACTGTGTTCCCTGTGAGGGGTTAACACCCATCACCGCAGTACCTTTGTAACAAGCCGGTCAAGTTGCTTCTCTGCCTTGTTTCCCAAGTATTGTAGGCTGTGCTGACCCGTATCTGTCTATTCCCCTAGTTCTCTTATTCCACAAGAAACTTATGAGACATTTGGAGAATATGTATTATATTATCCATATATATATATGTATATATATATATAGTGTAGTATTTATAATAGTATTAGGAAGGATAGGGAAGAAGGGAGGCTACTCTGTAAGAAACTCAAGCTTCATTTGTACCCTTGCTCATAAAGTGCATTGTGTCTGTGTTCCACTTCCTCCAGACTGCCTGTTCCCAAACTGGAAGATACAGTTGTGAGATACTTGAATGCCCAGAAACCACTTTTAAATGATGACCAATTCAGGTATGGACAAACACATATTGCACTGTCATGTGCTGCTTCAGAGCCAAGTGATACAGATGAAAAATAGGACTGTGACAGCATTTTGACTATTCTCTTGATTGCTGCAGGAAAACTGAAGAACTCGCTCATGCCTTTGAAAAGGGAATTGGAAGAGAGCTACATGAGCAACTGGTTGCTCAAGACAATCAGAACAAGCATACTAGTTACATCACAGGTACGCTGGCCTGCTGGGTTTTGGAGAAGTCTGTTGGTCATCATGCTTGGTAACATCTCATTATGCTACAAATATAATAGGCTGAAGCTTAAGTAATCCATAAACTTGGAATAACATGCTGTGAACACTGGCTGTCTGTTTAGGTTGAGGTTAAAGAGCAGCTTATCTAGTAGCTCCCTTAAGGAAACTAAAACAATCATTTCCAAATAATTCCATGTTATTTAGTAAGAAAACTAAACTCTAAGGGAGGGAAGGGGTCAGAGAGTATAACTAAGTTTGAGAGGCAGAAGTGGTCAGTGCTCTGGACTTAAAAACCCCTAAAACTACAAAACCATAATCTTCTGAAGACACAAACAAAAGAAGCAACAGAAAGAGAAAAATGAGAATAAAGGAAAAGCACATTAGGAGAGGGAGAGCATGCGTATAGATTTTTGATTATACTGTTTCCACTGACTTCCACGTAGAAGTGTCTGCTTATGGAAGTATTGGATAGATAACAGCAGAGGTGGAAATATTCAAATACCTATGGAAGTAGAAGTTGCCGTGTTGCCCAGTGAATGCACTTCTGTCCTTGCTCTCTGTTGAGGCCTCCTCTAAGGGTGTTAGCTACGATAAATTCTGTGGAGAACACCAGATTATTTTACAAAAACTGCTGTTTGGTTTGTTGTATTTAACTTTCCATTCACTTTGAACAGCATCTAAGGGTTTAACTGGTGGCTTTATGTTGTTCATCAGTGCTTTTTGTCCGTGAGCTGTGGGGTGTCTGTATTACTTTTTGTTTAGTTATTATTCTTCTTTAGGCCTCATAAAAGACCTGTTCTACTTCAAATTGGTTTCTGAAAGTATGTATATTTGCCTCCACCTTAGACTTTCAAGTCCAGGGTTAAAAGGCTGCGTGATGATGACAGATGTGGTTTTCAAACTGTAGATGAATTCTAGTTACTCACCTGTGAGAAACTGTAATTAAAATTGTAACTTAGGTCCTTGAGCTACCCGTTGCCCTTCTTACAGCCCAGCTAGAAGGTTCAACCTCAGTGACAGAGAGTTGCAGAAATTAATAGTTTAAGAGTAGGTAAAGGGACGTACCACTCCAAATGTGAGGTGTTGGGTGAATTACTGCATATGTTTGTTGTGTTTGTAGGCACTTCAGTGTGTGTTTATTCATGATCACTGTTGGACTACACAAACCTCTGGTCTGACTCAGTGAGCTGTTTTTATGTTCTGACCTATTTTTCAACTCTCAATTTTCAGGTCCCTGGTTTGACATGTACCTAAAAGCACGTGAGCCCGTTGTTTTGAATTTTAATGCATTTATGTCTTTTAATCCTGATCCCAAACCGGAATACAACGATCAGCTCACACGAGCTACGAACATGACTGTTTCTGCCATACGTTTTATGAAGACCTTCAGGGCTGGTTATCTGGAACCAGAGGTTTTTCACCTCAATCCAGAAAAAAGTGACACTGAGCTCTTTAAAAAAATTATCCGATTTGTGCCTTCTTCGGTGTCCTGGTTTGGTGCCTACATGGTCAATGCTTACCCCCTGGATATGTCTCAGTACTTCAGGCTTTTCAATTCCACACGGGTGCCTAAGCTCGAGAAAGATGAGCTTTATACAGACGAAAAGGCAAAGCATTTACTAGTACTGAGAAATGGAAATTTTTATGTGTTTGACGTTATCGATAGAGATGGAAACATGCTGAAACCCTCAGAGATACAAGCACACTTGAAATACATCCTTAGTGACAACAGTCCAGCCCCAGCCTTCCCTCTTGGCTACCTCTCCGGTGAAAACCGAGACACGTGGGCATCGCTGAGAAGGAACCTACTGGATAATGGCAATGAAGAAGCTCTTCAAAAAGTAGACTCTGCTGTGTTTTGTTTAAGTTTAGATGATTTTCCCATTAAAGACTTTGTGCACTTGTCCCACACTATGTTGCATGGGGATGGTGCTAACCGCTGGTATGACAAATCCTTTAACCTCATCATAACCAAGGATGGCACTGCAGGAATCAATTTTGAACATTCCTGGGGAGATGGTGTGGCTGTGCTCAGGTTCCAGAATGAGGTTTTTAAAGACAGCACCAACTCACCAGCCATCAGCCCCCAGTCCCAGCCTGCTTCAGTAGACTCCTCTAAAGCAGTGCAAAAACTTGACTTTAAGCTGAATGATGCCTTAAAAGCAGGGATTACCAAAGCCAAACAGAAATTCGATACCACTGTAGAGTCACTGTCTATTAACATGATTCAGTTCCAAAAAGGGGGCAAGGAGCTTCTAAAGCAGAAGAAGGTGAGTCCAGATGCTGTGGCTCAGCTGGCCTTCCAGATGGCTTTCCTTCGCCAGTACAACCAGACTGTCGCTACGTACGAGTCTTGCAGCACCGCAGCTTTCAAACACGGCCGTACAGAAACGATCCGTCCTGCCTCTGTCCACACCAAGAAATGCTCGGAAGCTTTTGTCAAGGAACTGTCCAAACATAGCACAGAAGAGCTGCAGAAGTTGATAGTGGAGTGCTCCAAGTACCACGGCCGCTTGACAAGAGAAGCTGCTATGGGTGAGTAGGAACAGATCATACACTTCTGCTTTTGCATGAAAAAGGTCTGTAAATATTTAATTTACAACCAAATAATTTAATTTTGATGGCGGTCTGATGCTAATGTAAACTTGACAAAAACAGTAGCCAAAGGCTGCAGTTTAAAATGCCTTCTGTAACACTCGTTTCTTGATGGAGAGGAATGCCTCCGTGATTTCCACATCACTGTTAATGTGTTGAGAATTTTTTATACTTTTTTTTGTCCCCAGGGCAGCTGGGGTATTGGAAGATTTGATAAAAACTTAGTGCATGTTGTACTCCCCAGGACAACCAAGAACTTTGGCTTTAAGTCTGTATCCGTGCAGGGGATAAAGGCTGTAACAACTTCCAAATCAAACTGATATTTTTGGCTAGTCTACTCCTGGCATTTTTCAAAATGTTCTTTTTTTTTTTTTTTTTTTTAATTGTCCTTCCCAAAAGCATAACTTGGTTTATTATTTCAGTAAAATAGACTGTTGAACATTACCCCATAGAGTCTAAAATTGGCCTCTTTCTGTTGATGCAAGATCCTCTTCCTCTTTGGATTAATAAGTTTTAGGAAAGCTTTTTTTCTGCTTTAAACAACTTGGATATGTTCGGATAAATAGTTAATCAAAGAATGTGATGTATTATTAAAATTGTCTGTTAACATTGCACTTTAGTGTACTCTCATAATCCTGGTTGATTCTTGCAGTAAAACAGCCCCTCTTCCCCTGGGATGTGTGCATGAGAAGGGCAGAATGTCTGGCTTCTGAACAGTAATTCCCGCTAATACAAAAAGGAACCTCACTTCTACAGACCTCTTTTGTGGCTGAAAAACAATGTGATGTCACAATAAATGAGTTTACTTCCCACAGAAATGAGCCATCTCTCTAATACCTGTTATTTGATTTGAACAGGGCAGGGATTTGACCGCCATCTCTTCGGCCTGCGCTACTTGGCCTTATCCAAAGGGCTTGCTCTGCCTGATTTCTATCAAGACCAGGCCTATGCTCGGCTCAATCACAACATCATTTCCACAAGCACGTTGGTCAGCCCAGCTGTGCAGCTGGGAGGGTTTGGCCCCGTGGTGTCCGATGGCTTTGGATTAGGATATCAGGTACATGACGACTGGATAGGTTGTAATGTTTCCTCTTACCCAACTAGGAATGGTGAAGAATTCCTTCGGTGTATATACAAGTCACTAGAAGATATCTTTAATGTTTTAAAGGGCAAGAAGATTGATACTTAGACATAAAGACATTAGAAGACTTTACAATTGCAGTACAAAATGCAGACTATGTCTAATTGACATACTGATCAGTGTTCAGCATGGCTGAGACTGCCCAGCTTAATTGGCTTCACGTATCTTCACTGAACTTGAATACTGTTAGATTCACTATGAAATTTGTATTTATTTTAAAGAAATCAATTACAGACCTTGAGTGGATGCTTCAGGAAGCATCGTCACAATGTAAAATTAAGTAACTCGCTTAATTGTGAGTAACTTACATTACTCACAATGTAAAATTAAGTAACACATCCATCTGTTCCAACTGATCCATGTGTTCTTAAAACACATCATCTAAAATAAAAAGTTTATGAACTTGGAACTGTGTTCCATGAGTGTTCAGACACTCAAATCACTACTGTGATACTACTCTTAAACTGCTGAGATTTAAAAAAAAAAATACATGCAATAATTTTAAACATGAAAGAGTAGTTCCATTTGCACTTGCAGTAAGCTTTCTTACTAACTGCTCACACTTACTTTTCTCTTTAAACTTGAATTTATATCAGAACTGATGGTGCCTCAACTGCTTGAAGGCTTTCCACTCTTAACTTCCCGAGAAACTAAAAAAAAAGAAGTGGGAGGCCTTAAGTGATATGCAATCATCAAATGGATTGTTAAACTGATTGGAAAAGACTGTATTTTAATAAAGCTGTCTACTATTAACCACAAAGTTCTTTTATTGCCAGATCTAATTCATACAGTATAGGCAGTCCCTTTATCCATAGCTCATGATTCTTCTAGAAGTTGGAAAGAATACTGCTGAAAGCATTCTGCACTTACATGGTATGTGTAAATTGAACTCCCGCCTTTTAAAGCCTTTTGACTTCCACTCTTTTTCTTCTGGAAGGATGAGTCTTTCTCTAGAGCTGAGTAGAACTTGCTTTTGTGATCTGTGTAAAGCTAATGCAGCTCCTGTCTTTCAGCACAGCCCCCTGTCCTGGACAACCAAATCTATTAGCAGAACAGAGAAGTCTGAGCACATCTGATGTGACAGATCAGGTTCAGAGGCTCAGAAACCTACTTGCCTTTTCTCTTCCTTTGGATTTCTCAGCTTCCAGGCTCTCCCAGTGTCTTTTTTCTTTATCACAGTGAATGTAAGCGATACCATATCTTGGAAGTATGAACTGCAAGTGCTGGAAGGGGAGAGGCATGCTTTTAATGGGTAAGCCTGAAGGCTTATGAACTTTTCCTAGTCAGGGCTGTTTGCACCTTGTAATTCGCTGTTCTAGTTTTCACCTGAAAAGCCTTATTTTAAAACTCTCTTTAAAACTTAGCATGATTGTTCTTGCTTATTTAAACAAAGAAAGGAAGGTGATCATTTGGGAAGATGAAGGAAATAATGTATCAGGAAACAATAATCAGACCAAAAGTCTGAATAAAGTTCACTTAAAAAGTGGGTTGGGTTTTTTTTTTTCCTTTGTGGTTTTTTTTTTTGGTGGGTTGGGTTTTTTTGTTTGTTTTTAAACATGAGAACAGCTGGCAAGATTGTGAGTGCATCCACCAAGGAGCACAATGTCTGTCTTCAACTAAAAGTGATTTTTATTTAATGACACACTTGGAAAGATAACTTGATTTTCAGAAGATTGTAACTGTGTAAATGTCAACAGCAGTCAAGCTTGGTAAGTGTTCTCAGTACACTCAGCTCAGTGTCTTTACTTGAAGTGGCAGAAAGCTACTAAAGGTGTAGCTGTTCCCTGGAACAGTTAACACAAACCTTACTAATCCTCATAGCCATTTCTTCATGATAGACTTTAGGGCTGTAAGTTGTCTGAGCAGTCACTGTGTGCAGTAGTTAAGCTACAGTCCACCACAACCATATATATTTCAAAAAAAAAGCATTAAGAAAATGGCACAGTTCAGTCAGGTGTATGTACTGTTTTCAGTTTGTACTGAGGCCATCTCCAAGTGCTCTGTGGAAAATACTTTATTAGAGAATGCTGGGGACAGTAAGTACAACTTAGTGATGTTGGCCAAAGGTCAGACTCGGTGATCTTGGAGGTCTTTTCCAACCTTAAGGATTCTATGAACTTAGGTTTCTATTTCTGAAGTGCAGCCAGATAAAAAAAGAAACTCCAAGGAAACTTTGTATCTGATGGATATAGCTCCTCCATCAATAAGCATGTCAAGATTTATTAGGGCTGGGAACTTCAGCATTTTACAAATTTGTGGGTAACTTCATAGATCCCAACAGATTCCTTTGTTTTTTCATCATAGTCATTCCAATCCTGCAGGAAATAAGATTTCACAGAGTTAGTCACAGAGGACAGAATGCACACAGACTGGAATTCAAACTGAAACCAAATGTTACTCAAAATTTGGGTCTTGGACTTCTGTGGAAAGCACTGTGCAGTCACCAAGTTAAGTTCTGACAGGTGAGAGAAGCAAAAGCACCGACCTGAAATTAAATGACCTTCAGTCTCAGTGTTTTTATTTATATAATGTTGTAGGTTTTTTCATATGTAGTCCACAGCCTGGAGTGGACAAGACAGCAGCCATGGCAGGTGAAAGGATTATCTATCATTTACAATACCTTAGTCAGGTGGGTAAGCAGATATGCAGATCCCTGCCAAGTAGGATACCAGGGAACAGATTTGACCTTGAGATTCCTGCTCACAGCCAAGGAAGATTTGCAATGCTGGTGTCATTATCCTGAGCTTTGAAGGACAGTGTCTGTATTACTTTTTAATACCTCTGTACACAGAAAAATGTGCAGGGATCTTCCCAGAAAAATCAATTCACCGCTCTCATGACCCCAGCCATTTAATATTCCAGGTTCCTGCTCTTTGGAATTCCTGAGTGACTTAAATAAAAGTAGCATTTCTACCTTTGCCAGCTGCTAAGTTATCAAATACCTACTTCTAAAATGACACTGGTTGTTCATAGTTGATGCAGTTCCTCTCTCCAGCTATGACCTTCCTGTGGCTACAGGAAAGAGCAGGGTGTGTATTTTGCACTAGTGACTTGGGGAAAGCAAGCTAAATAATTAGATTTACCAATGAAACTAAGACAACATACCTTTTCCAACAGGTTTATGTCATTGAAAGGTGTGCCAGATTCTGCACCTTCAGCAGCAAACCCTGCCTGCAAACACATTTGCAGAAAGTTTTTAAAAGTAAGTCGTACCAAGAAAATAATAAATATGATCATTGAAACATATTTAAAGAAAGTAACTCAGCACAAAATTTCACTGTATATTTAAAAATCCTAGCCACTTCTGTAGCATACAGGAAGGTTTCTTACATTGCCATTTCTAAGTACAGAATTTTATTAACAAGTAGCTAAAAATCCATGTTTCTTCCTGGTTTTCTGCAAGGGATCTACACTTGCATTTTTGATAGAGAAATCCCACTAATGCCAGTCAGACATTTAGCTGTGTAAGAATGTGCAAAGTAAGCCACATGATTTTAAAATATTTCAGGATCTGAAGGAAGGTTAAGCACTTGGGAGTTAAATAAACCACAGAGTGGGTGAGATCTAACACGAGGAGAATGATCTGCAGGGCACAGTGGCCCTTCTAGAACTGCTGGAAGCCCATCTCAAGGGAACTGCTGGGGTGGAGAGGAAGATCAGCATCATGGGCCAAAACTGCAGAGCTGCAGTACAGAACAAACACCAGAAAAATAGAAGAAGCCCTGCTTTTGCCACCTGGAGCCACTCACCAGCCCTCCAGGGAACAAGGAGCCATGTGACTGGAATTACACGCTTCTGTACTAGGTCTAAAAGGAGGGTGTATATCCGGAGAACCAAAGGATACTTTCTCTGCTTTCTTTTTTTAGGTAACTACAATTTAAATAAGACATGCAAGCATTAAGCCACTTTAAATTGACTTCAGGTGTGTTTGTATTATGTCTACCACGAATAGGGAGAAAATACTGTAATACTATGGCCATGGTGCTAATCAAAAGCCAGATGTAAGGCTGTGGAGAAGCCAGGCTGGCTTGGGTCATGTCAAATATAAAGGAGTTTACAGAATTGTTTGGAACTGCAGAAGTCATGCAGGCATCAGAAAATTCTCATTTACTGATTTAGGCTCCAGAAGATTCACTCAAATATCTCTTCAGGAATTCAAGTATACTCTCCAGTCAAGTGCAGAGACCAAATTTAGATTAAATTAAAAGCTTTAATGAAGCTTTTTTCTCCAGATAAAAATAAAATTGACAGTTAGGATGCAGAGCTCTAAACATCTCCTATATTTTGTAGTCTTCCCATAGATTTTTCTTGAGGGGTGAGTTCCTAGGTCTGGCTGCATAGCTTTCAAACAGGGATAAACTAATAACCACTCTGTTCCTCAGAAAGATGGGCTTCACTTAAATAAACAGATAAAGACCTCCTGCAGCACTCTGCAGTGGGGATTCTATTTATATCAAATTCGTTGTAGGATTGGCTTCTTTGGGCTGTTTCTTAGCCCAGCATCACAGTCTGAGGGAAGGATAAGACAGGTTTATATCTGTCAGTCTATTTACACCTAATCCGACTGGAATAATACGTTAAATATAGCAGGGAGTTAACAGGCATGACCGTGCACAAGCAGATGAGTCACTGCAGACTGGCGTGGCCCTGGAGAAATCCTTTAACTCTGAACCTTGAGGTGTGCTTTGCAACAGCCTTTAAGTGCCGGTGATCTTCAGCCTTTGCTCAAGTTTCACGTGGAAAACCGCCAATATTCACTCCCTGTGGCTTTGGTGATGTCAAATCCCAAAGGAAATTTGTTTGGTTTTTAGAGGGCATACACTGAATCGTGTTCATAACCTGAACTGCATGTGCTCTCTGTAACAGCAAGGAGCACAGTGGTGCTCTGTCCAACGCTGCACTCTCACAATTCCCCTTGGGAAAGACTCTTCTGCGATAACCTGAGCAATGAAGACCTCTCAGGTGAGTTCAGGTGAGCAGTGCTGAGTCACCTGTAAGGCAGCTGGAGTAAGACTCCAAGGTGTGCCTAGTGCTAGATTTTCCTGGCACAAAGAATACCGGAGTTGTTAATGTTATCTGTTAGTTTTTGGGTTTGTTTGGAGTCAAATGAAATAGAAAAAAAAGTGAATGGGAATCCCATGGGGAGAATGGGAATTTGGGAAGGTCTAGGATGTTCCAGAACCATTTCAAACAATGTGTATGTTATCGCTCTAGAGTCTACAAGAAGTGTTTTTAAAAACTGAGAAACAAATCACAAGTAAGATCTCACCTGTGGTTGAAAGTCAACCGGTTCCAGACCTCGGCATTCAAACTCCACTATTGTCTTGAATTTCTCACTGTCTTCAGCCTGTAATTGAGCCAGAATTCCATTAGTTTCCATTTAATAGAGACAGTGACAAGCATTAGTTTAGGAATGGACTGCTTTAAAGGCAGTACTGTCATCTCTGATGCCCCAAGTGACAGCAAAATCCTAGGGCTCATTTAATAGGTGGTCATTAACTAGAATTTCTTAGTCTGCTAATACAGGCCTAACCACCTCTAATTTGAGTGATACAGTTCTGTGTTGGCTTATGAAATGTATCAGATTATTCTACACTTGAGACTCTGTGCAGGAGTCTACAAGAGACAATTTCTGTCAGGGAACAATACCAGCTTCTTTTGTGTTCTTGAAAGAGGATGATAAAGCAAAAACTCAAAATAGTATTAATGCTAATTTATCTCTCGTTACGTAGAAGAGGAAGCAAACTTACATTGTAAGGCTTGATTGTCTGACTTAAAATATCTAAAACAAAAAAAAAGTGTAAAAGTGAGTTGCATTATGTCTTCAGTTTTATTCAGCACAAACCAAGCACCAGGTTCTCCTTTCAAAGAAATTTCCTTATACAAAGCAAAAGAAACAAAGTCACCAAGCATTTCCTGCAGCTGGCCTTCAGAAGGTAGAGTTCACTTTTTCTCCCTTCTCCTGAGAAGTTTACACTGCACCATTTTGTTACCTTACCAATGCAAAAAAAATTTGCATGCTTTGTAAAGTGACATTGCAGATGAGTTTTGTTCATGCAGAAACCTGGACTCACCAGGCCTTGCTGTCTCCTTCATGAGCGTGAGGTCGAGTGTGTACCTGTTGTGAACTCAAGCACTGGTGTGCAAGGGAAGAAATCCCTGGTGAATGCTCTTTACAAGCAAAAATGGGGACTAAAAAATAAACTTGGGATAAAAAGTGACAAGTGGATGGTGCCTGTTGAACATGTAAGCACGTACCGATGGAGTTCTCCCTGGAGCACAGCTTGCACTTCTGCACCATCGTGGCACTGCCTCGGCCACCCTTCAGGGGAGCACTGTCCTAAAAACCACGACAGCAGAGACATTTGTGACTGCACTTCAGCTGAGCCACTGGAAACCTCTGCAAAGGTAAAGCAGTTTTTACAACAGTCTTTCACTTCTTAAAAATATTGCCACAAGAAGGCTTTTTTTTAAACGAGGTTAGTAATTCAAGAAGCTGCGATTATCAAAGAATAATTCTGTTCTAGACTTAAAACAGGGAATAGTGGATAGTTATGTCTTGGTCCACATAGGCATGTTCTATTAATTCCTCAAAATACATTCCTGCCACACAGTATTATGCAAGAAAAAAGGATCATCATTCTGAAGAATGGAACCTTCTCTTATCCCTTATCTTTTATCCTGCTTTTTCAGTTTCCAAGTGCTAATTTAGCATGCTTAACTCACCTTGAATTACCTAAATTTCTCCAGAAATATTCCATCAGCATCAGAAAAATATTTACAGGCACAACCTTATTCTGATACCACTTCAAAAATTGTTTTCAAATTTTATTTTTACAGAAAGTTTTTTTTTTTAGAGCAGATGTAAATAGTTGCTCACTAACAGTCACCATTCCAATGGCATATTTTAATTAACAGTATCCAAATTTTTTTTAGTATGGAATATGACAGCGTTCTCTAATTGCATATAGCAATTGAAAAACTCGTCTAAAGGGTTCGTGTTCCCATTTTTGTTCTGAGGCAGGTTACAGGGACACGCACCATCAGCCGCAGGTACTGCCACTTCTCAGAGACTTCGCCGCAGTTCGCACATTTCAGCTGGAAAACAGAAGTCAGAGAGCTGAGAGCTGTCACTAATGCGGGATGTGTGACACCCCCGGCCCCGCCGCACCTTGAGGTACCATCGGAAGTCCTCGCCCTCGGCCCGCAGCCGGGTGATGTTCTCCAGCGTGGCGCGGAGCTGCAGCCCGATCCTCTGCAAGGCAAGGGGCGGCGGGAGCGGCGTCAGCCCGGATCGCATCAGCCCGGCCCGACCCGGCCCCGGTCCCACCTACCCCCATGGCCGCGCGGGTCTCCGGCCGCTCCTCCGTGGAATTTTTGTGGAATTCTCTTCTCCCTCTGCCCCGCCGAGGCCGTGCCCTCAGCCAAGATGGCGGCCGCGCCCGGCGCTCCCTGCCGGGCTGAAGCCGACGCGAAGCCGCGCTTGCCCTCAGCCAAGATGGCGCCAGTCACCGCCCCGGCAAGGGGCGGGAAAGCGGGAGGGGCTGGCACCGGCAATGAGGGTTTTCACCTTTAAAAAGCCATTTAACAACAATTGTTTTTTAATCGCAGTGGGAATTACTTAGGAAATATAGATGTGCCAGAGAAAGCAAGGGCACAGTTTGGCAGCACTGCTGTGGGGAACAACCTCAGAGCCCACAGGGAGTCTCAGACCCCTCAGTCTTTTAATTAATGCTGCGCAACAGATCTGCTAGACTAGAACTTAACTAAATACATTCTACGTTGCTCTTCAAGCTTTTCCAAAGCTGGACGGGAGCATCAGTGAAGATCCTGGGTGGCTCCTGGGGGCCTGTTCTCCACCTGTGCTCTGGGGGCAAACAGGTGAGCACAGGACATGAGGAAGGTGACGCGTGTCTGCTACCACCAGGTACCAGGTGCAGAGTCAGCTGGTTTGCACTTTTGGGCTGGCCAACAGAACAGCCAGCTCAGGACAGTAACAAAGGTTTATCCTGACAGCTGGCTGAAGTTTCATTTCACAGAGCCAGGCTTAGTTCCATTTTCTACTGCTGTGTAGACAGAGAAATATAGGATGTGTGTGATACAAGTGAGTGTATCATGCTAAAAGAAGTGTTAGGAAGTCAGTCTCTCACAACTCAAAAATTAAAAAGAAATCTCATCCTTTTAATAAGGACACTCACTGACAGTTTTTAACAACAACAAAAAAATGTGAAATACATAAAAGCTCCAGGCCAGAAACCCTGACGAGCTGGAACAGCATCCTCCCCCCCACACCCATTCCCCCATACAGAATGTAATACAAACTTCAATTTGTCTGATTTAAATTGGCTTAATCTTGAAGTGCAGTCCAATGAGACTGAAGACGAGACACTTAAGGTCCTGGACCAGGTAGTAGAATACTCTCAAACCTTCTGGATCTCTGCAGTGCACAACAGAAGGAAAGAAAACAAAAGAAGTTTAAGACTGATGCTCTTTTAGAAGAGTTTATAGAACTAACCTATTAAAAAAAAACCAAAGCCTGTAAGGAGACTTTCTGGAGGTCACTTTAGACATGAACAGATTTTTTTTCATTCTACATTGATGGATAAAACATTTTGCATTCCAGGTTTGCATATTTTAAGTCTTGACAAAATGTGCATTTTTTTCATGAAAGCCAAGTAGCAACAGCACTTAGGATTAAAAAAAACCAACCAATCAACCGTGACAGCCAATCTTTTCAGCTTTGGTGAAATACAGAAATCTCAGTTCTCCCAAAGACATTGATGCAGACAGGTGAATGGCAGGTCAGTTTGGCCTATGAACACATCTGACAGGGTTCCTATAGCAAGGTATTTGAAAATACGTGTAATGCCACAGTCTAAAGGCAGCTGGTACATCACACTGCAACACAGAGCAGTGTCCCCAGGAACTGATCTGTACCTTGAAACAGTGTAAAATACAGGTACCCGGTAATCAGCAAGTTTAATATAGACTGTTAAATAAAAACAACAGCAACTTAAAAAAGCAGGGTACGTACTTGGACTGATTTACATCAATGAGTGAACCGATTTTTGACGTGGTAAAGGAGATGTGCTCGTCACCGATTACTATCTCAAGCTCCTGGAAAATAAAAGGTTATGGGAACTCTACTGCTTTGTGGTACAAGTTACCGAAATACTTAAGTACTGTGATAACTTTTTTTTTTTTTTTTTTACAAATTTCTATTACAGAGACATTGAGTGCAGCAGGTCTGTGAATCATATTAACTCCCCCAGCTAAGCTGCCATTGAGTCACTACTCAGGTTTTAAGGTAGTATTGTTTCCCTTTTGGCTGGAATCAACACAGCCTTGAGGGGAAAGTTCTGTTATGCTTCCAAGAAACTACCCACGGAAATTAAAGCATCGATTAGATGCACCCACCTGCCGGCCCACCCTGTCCGGAGGCGGCCACAGAGCATCATCTTCCTTCGTGATTTCACTGTCGTCGATGATTCTCTTCAGCTCCTCCATCACGCTCTTGTGCACGTAAGCCTGGACACAACATCCCAACATGGAACTACAACCCCTGCACACACCATTCCAGCAGGGAAACCGAGCCCCGCGCCGCCGCCCCCCTCACTTACCTCCTTGCGGATCATCACATCGTTCTTGTAGTTGCTGTTGTTGGCGTAGCGCAGCTTCCCTGCGGGGAGAGGCCGCGCGTTAAACCCCGCCGGGGCGGCCCGGCCCCGAGCCCTCGGGGAGCGCAGAGCCGTCCCTCCCGGTGCCCCCCGGCCCCCGCCCGCTCTCACCGTCGGGGCGGAACTCGAACTCGAGGAACTCGTGCCCGAACTTCCCCTTGTGCCCCACGTAGTACCGCAGGTAGAAGTCGCTGGCCATGTTCCCGCCGCCGGCCCGGCATGCACCGCGGCGGCGCGCGCCGCTCGCGTCACGGCGGGGCTGGGAGGCGCGCGCGCGCGCCCCCTGGCGGGCGGCGGGGCCGTGAGGGGCGGGAGCGGCCCCGCCCCCTCAGTCCGAATCCAGCCGGGACAGAGCCCAGATCCAGCCGGGAAGCAGCCAGACCCCACCGCCCGACCCCACAGAGGCGCGGAACGGTGCAGGTGAGGGGTCGCCGCACCCCCGCCGGCCCCAGGGGAGGCTCGGGCCCTCGCCTTGGGTGGCTCCCTGAGGGGCGCCCAGCCCGGGCGGCTGGAGCAGAGCTGTTCTATCGTTGTGGTATTTGCGGTGCTTGACAGAAAAATGCCGCAGCGGTGGTGGCCGTGGCCTGGGTGCCATCGCTGGGACAGGACTGGACACATCCACACTGGGATTGACCTGTTGCAGGGCTCGGTCGGTGCAGGACAAGGTGCATCCTCTGCCCTAAAACCTGTGGCCTTTTCTAGGCAAAAAAATGAAAATTATTCACTTGCTGCTAATAAGGGCTTCCTTATAATTGCACAGGCTCGAAGGGTTAATGACCTTTCCCAAATCTTCGCTCGCGAAGACTGGCCATTATTATTATTATTATTATATTTATACATAGTAATGAAAGACAAGACGTGCAGCTCTCCCTTTGTTATGAGCCCAGATGTTGACATTCAGTGTCACTGCAAGAATTCGATACCCAGGTTTTATGTTACAATCCTTCCATCCTATGTAAAATAAAGCTAAAATTTGTATTTATG